>NW_006408596.1:6223771-6228857 GCF_000296735.1 Chrysochloris asiatica
CTGGTAGTTTCGAACCGCTGACCTTAAGGTTCGCAGCCCGATTCGTAACCACTACGCTACCAGAGCTCAGAAAGTCTAGAGCCTATGGGAATTAAAAAGTCTGTTCCACATTTCCCTCTTTTTGATCAGATTCTTCTACTGATTCCTTGTTCACTGTGTTCACTGGAGGTAGCTAGGCACAATCTAGTTCTTCTGGTCTCAAGGCAAAGGAGGCAGTTATTCATGGAAGCAAGTAGCTATACTTTTCACATCCTCTTCCTATTCTTGATTCTTCCTCTATTGCTCTAAGTGAATAGAGACCAATTGTTACGCCTTGGATGGCTGTTTGCAAACTTTTAAGATAACTAGACAACAAAGTAGAGGCAGAACAGAAGTACTGAAAATGATATTAAGTTAATTAGAAAGTCTTATGAAACTATGATCTTAAATTTCCCAACCAAGGAACCAAATCGCATGAGGTGTTTGATTATACATGAGCTGCCTCAGCAACTATTCTTTTTCTTTTCTTTTGTGGTAAATATATGTATCACACAGAGTCTGCCAATTCAACTTTTTATAAGTACACAACCTTACAGGTGTGAAGCAATTCCAATCCTATCCTTAATGCAATTTTTCTATTACCATTAAACACCCTTTTCCCACCTCTCCCTCCCACTCCTTTTGTTGTTGTTAGGTGCCGTAGAGTTGGTTCCGGTCCATGGCGACCCTGTGTAGGGTTTCTGAGGAGCAGCTGGTGACCTTGAATTACCGACCTTTCAGATCCAACTGACTTTGCAGTCCAGCGCAGTAACCCACAGCACCACACCAGGAATTTCATCTCTATATAGCTGCCTTTTCTTGTCTATGTATATGAAGTCATACAGTATTTGTCCTTTTGTGATTGGCTTATTTCAATTACAGAATATCTTCAAGCTCCATTCATACTGTACCACGTATCAAGGTTTCATTTCTCCTACTGGCCAAATTGTATTTAACACGTAGTGTTGATCCATTTGTCTGTTGATGGAGATTTAGGTTGCCTACTATATGAACAGCGCTACTGTGAACAGTGATGGACAAGTCTCTGTTTGAGTCCCTACTTTTGAGTTTTTTGGATATAAACCTAGGAATGAACTGATGGAAATCAAAGACCACAGCCTTTGGTATGGGTTGCACCTCACTGTAAAGAAAACAAAAATCCTCACCACTGGACTAATAAATAACATCTGGATAAATGGAAAAATATTGAAATTTTCAAAGACTTAATTTTGCTCTGATCAACCATCAACACCCATGGAAGCAGCAGTCGAGAACTCAAACAACCTGTTTGCATTAGGTAAATCTGGTGCCCAAGACCTCTTTAAAGTGTTGAGGGGCAAAGATGTCAGTTTGAGGAATAAGGTGCGCCTGCCCTAAGCCATGATACTTCAGTAGCCTCATATGCATATGAAAGTTGGACAGTGAATAAGGAAGACAGTAGAAGAATTGATGCATTTGATTTAGGGTGCTGGAAAAGAATATTGAAAGTACCATGGACTGCCAAAAGAACAAACAAATCTTTGTTGGAAGAAGTACAGCCAGAGTGCTCCTTGGAAACCAGGATGTCCACATTTTACCTCTCATACTTCAGACATTACCAGGAGAGTCCAGTCCCTGGAGAAGGGCATTATGCTTAGTAAAGTGGAAGGATAGAGAAAAAGAGGAAGACCCCCAAGATGGATTGACACAGTGGGAACCGCAATGGGCTCAAGCGTAGCGATGATTGTGAGGTTGGCGCGTGACTGGGCAGTGTTTCATTCTGTTATGCATAAGGTCTCTATGAGTTGGCACTGATTGTTGTTGTAGTTACATGCTGTTGTGTCAGTTCTGACTCATGGTGACCCCATGTACAATGGAATCAAACACTGCCTGGTTGGTCCTGTACCATCCTCACGATTTTTCTTATCACTGTTTTAGCCACTGTATCAATGCATTATGTTAAAAGTCTCCCTCTTTTTTGCTGACCCTGTACTTTACCATATGGTCATGTGCTAGTTTTAGCTTTTTGAAGAAATAACACACTGTTCTAGAATGGCGGTGCCATTTTGTATTCCCACCAACAATGGATAAGGGTTCCAATTTCTCCACATCTTGGCTATCATCTCAATGGAAAATCTCTAGGTCTTTCTTCTGCAGCACCACTGGGTAGGTTCAAATGGTTAACCTTTAGGCTAGTCGAGCACAAACTGCTTGTGCCATCCAAGAACCTTCGGAAAAGAACATAGCCCACAGGAAAGCTGTAAGCTATTCACTGTGGGATATGAAGAAAGTGTGGATATGGAGTTTGGGGCTACAGGTGAAAGATGGGCCTGGAAGGGCAGGTAGGAACCAGGTCACATAGGACCACGAGAGTCACTGTAAGCAGCTCAGGCCTGAGCCTCTGACCCTTACAGAAAGCAGTGCCTAAACAGCCCAGTCAGACCTGGCAACGCGTGCTCCCAGGAGTCTGTGCCAGAGGCGCATGACGAGTCCTGGGGAGACTCACCAAGTCTCTTTTGAACATATTCGGCAGAAGGAGTGGTCCTATAATTACCGTGGTGATAATTAGAGGAACTTCCATGGACTCTTTCAACAAACATTGCACAAGCTGTGGCCCTCTCACCTCTGGGGGAGCCAGGCTCTCTCTGGGGGGTGGGGTGCCAAGGCCTGCATCTCCAGCCAAGTACGTTTGATTCCCTGCTCAAGGCCCAGAGGTGCCACAGATACACCTGGGGCTGCTCCAGGTTGGAGCTGAGTGCTGCTGGCAGAGGGACTGAAAGTTCCTCCCCAAGTGCCACATGCTAGGTGGCCTCCAGCCAATCCACAAGCATCAGATTTGCTTCAGCCTAACCTGCTGGGGGACCAAGTGCTGGCGGGGCCTTCTACATCTTGGCACCATTAGCCTGAGATGCTCAAGCCACCAGTCTCTGGGCACAGCATTGGTCCCCTTGGAACCATGTACACAATGTTTGTGCGACCTGGACACTCTCCCAGCTCTGCCAAATGCTGTTTGGCTTCTAGTAAAGTCTACATTCTACATGGTTTTCCAAGAGATACTCCGGGGCCTATGGTTTGGCTGGAAAGAAGAAAATGTTTCTTCTCCATCCCGGCTCCATATCCTCACTCTCAGGAGTCCCTGGGTTGTACATATGGATAAGTCCTGGTTGGTACTGAAGGATAAGCACTGGACTGCAAGGACAGTTTGAACTGCAAGGTTGTCTGTTCAAACTCTACCAGCTGCTCCTCGGAAACCCTGTACAGGGTCACTATGAGTCGGAACTGACTCGACAGCACTTAACAACAACACTAAATTAAAGATTGGTGATTTAAAGCTGCCCAGAGGTATCTCAGGACACAGACCTGGCGATCTCCTTTTAAAAAGTCACACAGCCTTAAAAACCCTAAGGAGTTACAGTCCCACAGTTCTACTTTGACACACATAGAGTTGCCGCGAATCAACTTGATGGCAACTAGCAAAACGAATCCTCCTGGTGTGGCGCTGTGGGATAAAGCCCTGGATCACAAGGTTAGCTTGAATTGCAAGGTCGCTGGTTCAAACCCACCAGTAGCTCCTTGGAAACCCTATACAGAGTCGCAATGAGTTGGAACCAACTTGATGGCATTAACAACAACACCCTCTCTCAACCCTCTTCTCTTTCCTCCCTTCCACCAGATTATTCTTAGTGGAAAAATGGCCCCTTCTTGGCTTTTCTTTCCTCAGCACCTCTTGGTTTCATTCACCAAATACCAAGTTTTCACTTGGCTTTGCCTTCTATGACTCACTGGGAACCAAAGCCCAGGTGAATTGCCCTGGGCTCAGTGTGTTGTTTTTTGTTTCATTAGTGACATGTTTGCTTTGCTTTGTTCTCCAATCTCCAAAGAAGGAGCTTTTGCACCTCTAAAAACCATTTTGTATCAATGGCTTCTGCCTTTACCCTGGGACCTGGAGCCTTGCTTACACCTCTTGGAGACTTAGAAAGACTGTGTGTCATGCTCAGGGCAGTTGTCAGAGCTGAGAGCACGCAATCATTTAGGTCTTTGCTTTCCCCATGCTATACCCATATCAGGTGCAATTCATGGCTAGTCTGCCTAGGTAGGCTGGTATCTTTCTGTGAAGGGTGATACGAAGGATCCCTGGTGGGTTAATATTTTCTCGGTGCCCTACCTGAACCTTCTCCAGAAGCGTGATCTTATGAGCTGGCTCATTTCCGGGGCTCTCTGGTAGAGCGTCAAAGGAGACATGTTGAACTTGCCTGGTTCTGGCACGCAGCAGAGGGGGAAGGAGGAAGAAGGCAAACTTGTCTGAAGGAAAAGTGTACTTGGCTTTCTCATTAAAGAGTTCCTCTTGGGGAACAGACAAGCAGCAGATGTATGGGCATTGGCCAACTGATCCATTTGGAGATAGATTCGGGGTGTGGTGTTCCCTGTAAGCCTGGGCAGGCCCTGGGAAACTGGAATAGAGCTAGATCCCGGCCCAAAGTTGGGCAAGCTACAGAGGAGTTGGGGGCTGGTTTCAGGTGTGCTAAGCTCTTGATGTAGACTGAGGGTCTGGGAGAACTAGTGTGTCTGCTGCTCTCACAGGATTCTAGAACGTGAAAGAGCAGCACTGATAATCATTTTGACTTTTGCACAGGCAGGAGGCTTGGCTAGACCCTTTAACGTCCAGGCCCAGTGCACATTTCTAGTCTCTTCTCTCAGCACTGCCTAGCACAAATCCTCTACTCCGTTCCTGGTTGTCAAGTTCATCCCGAACCTTCACATCATTGGGACTTGCCTCATGCCATTCTCTCTTCCGGGAATGTCTTTTCCCCTCTCTCTTTGAAAAATATTTTATTTTTACTAGAAATCTACACTACCAAACATTCATCCATCCATCTATAATTTCTACATGAACAGTTCCACAATACAATGGTCACATACTTCACACTGTGTCACGTTCCTTCTCTTCCCATATTGTTTCATCACCATTTGTCGAGATTCTCTGCCGCTGAAAGTTCTCATGTGCATTAGATTAACTATTGTCAGTTTACACTCATATAGAAAATTCTTTATAAGAGCATTGCTTGTGGCAAACATTCTTTTTTTTTTT
>NW_006408596.1:6229677-6266530 GCF_000296735.1 Chrysochloris asiatica
GTATCATCTGCAAGTGTGGGCGCTCCTGTGCATATGTCCTCTCTTCCCGTCAGCCGGTAGCTCCACTCTCCTCTTGAGTTCTCTGTGGCCACACCACTGACTCTGGGCCCAAGAGTCTCCAGGCCTCTTCACACTGCTTGCCAACCATGTCCCCAACTGGGTCCACAGAAGTCCACTGAACATTGTAGGGCTTAGCTTGCCGCTTCATTGCTGCTTTTACCCCACTTCCCCCCATCGGTGATGTGTGTGGCCACCAATCAGAGCGAGTATTTCTGTTGAGTCTTAGTCTTACAAGGGAGTCTGCGTTGAGAGGACCTGGCCACTTGCCTTGATGTTTCCTAGGGAAGCGATTTGTTTCTTCTTGTAGTAACATTCCATCTGCCTCCATTTTTCCTGCAGGTCTTTCTTTCAAGAGGTATCCTCTATTCTTCTAGCCGCTCCAGGCTGGTCTGCTCGTCCTTTCAAGTAGAGATTTCTCATCTCTAGAGATCTGGATGTGGTTCCTGTTCTACCTATAGTTTTATGTATTGCAAAGGCTCCGCAAGAAACCTCGTTCACTGGGTACGCTGTAGTTGTGGCAAACATTCTTGATTAGTTGGGCTAAACTGTTTAACGACGATTTCATGGGATAGTATTGGTCCTAGATTTAAAGATTCATTCTGGGCATTTGGTTTAGGGGTTCCCTCAGTCTCAACAGATCCACTAGGTCTGGATTCCTCATAAATTTTAAGTTTTGTTTCACACTTTTCCATCTTTTGATCAAGATCCAGCTCTTGGATCCTTGATCAAAAGATTCCACAGTGATAACTAGGTATCATTCATTTCTCCTGGTTTCATGCAATGGAGGTGTTAGTAGTTCATGAAGGCAAGTCAATCTACAGTCCATTTCCTTCTCCGATGCCCAGGAATGCCATTTTCTCTTTACCAGCCTCGTAACCTTACAGATCATATGGTCCACTCCAGAGGAAGCATTGCCCAATACCCCCGGGCTCAATTCCTCGGTTCCTCCTTCCTTTCCCTTAGCTCCTGGCTTACTGTGCTGGTCACTTTGTTGTTGTTTTTAAGTGCCACCAAGTAGATTCTGACTCTTAGCAATCCTGTATAGGGTTTCTGAGGAGAGGCTGGTGGGCTTGGACCACTGACCTTGGGGTTAACAGTCCAGTGCTTATCCTACAGTGCCACACTAAGACTTTGTCTGTTCTCTGTTGTTGTGTGCCGTCAAGTTGGTTCCGACTCACAGTGACCTTGTATAGGGTTTCCAAGGAATGACTGGTGAGTGTGAACTGCAGATCTTGCGGTGGAGTACGTCTCCTACAGCGCCACACCAGGACTCTATTCTCTAGTCTCGCTCTATTGGTACTTTCCGTCTGTCTCCAGTTCTCCTTTTCCTGCTACTGTTTTCTCTGCTAGGAACTCTCTTGCCCCACGACTTTACATAGTCAGCTACTTCTCATCTTTCAGATGTCTGTTCAAACGTCCCCTCCTTCAGAAAGGCTTTCTTTGACCACCTTTTCTAAAGCAGACCCCAGCCTTGCTCATGCTCTGTGTTTGCTCGTGTTCCTGTTGTGAAATTTAACATCTGAAATCCAGATTATATTTGTTGGTTTGGATTGTTTATGTCTCTTCCTCCAAAAATGTATGCTCGCAACGGGCAAAGACCTCTAGACTGAGAACATACGTTGATGACTAAATGAAGGTGAGGCTTGCCACAGAGCTTGGACACAATAAAGGCTGGCTGCGTGGACTGTGGTACATGAGCGAATGAATGAACCACGGACTATAAGAATTAAGGACTCTACACCGCATTCTGCCTTCCAGCTGACAGGTTGATTGACAGTTGGGGGTGCCTGCCAGACGACTGTTGATTGACGACTGACAGCTGAGTGACAGCCAAAACACCCGCATCGGGGTTCCTGATTGGCCAGCGGCCTAGGACCCTAGGAAAGGGGCAGGAGAAGGGGGCGCTAGGCGGCCGCTCCGGGTGAGGAAGAGGGCGGTACAGGGCACCGGGAGGCGGCCCAACAGCCTCGCGGCTTGGTAAGCAACCGCCGCCTCGCACCGACTAACCGACGTCTCCGCGCATGGGCCCGGCGCGGAGGCGGGGCGCGTGCGTCACGTGAGCGTGTTTTGGGCACGTGACGCGAGCGGGGCCAAGGCTCGTCCGGCCCCTCCTCCCCTCGGCGGGTGTGAGCCGAGCGGCCTCTCCTCACCGCCGAGCGCCCCCCTCTGCCGTTGCTGCCGCCGCCGCCTACGCCCGCTGGTCATGTCCCCCGGCCGCCGCCGCCGCCGTCGCTCGAGCGCGGCGCGCCCGCGGCCCAGCGCGCATTAAGCGCGGGCCCTGCTGCCGTTCGCCCGCCCGCGCCGGGGCCCCCTTGTTCTCAGCGCCGCCGCCGCCGCCGCCATGTTGGGTTCAGAGCCGCAGCGGAGCCGCCGCCGCCGCGGCCGGTGAGGGAGGCCGAGAGCAGAGTCTGCCCCGCCCCGGGGTCCAGGGAGCGGGGCCGCCTCGGAGCCCGGTCTCTCTCGGCCAGCCGTCCTCCTCGCCTACCCGCCCGCCCGCCCTGAGCGAGCGCCGGGCCCGGGCCGCGCCTTCCGCTCCCGAGCGAGCCCTCCGTCGGTCCGTCCGTCCGTCCGTCCGTCCCCCGCCGCCGCTGCCGGGCCCGGCCCAACCTGCAGCGGAGCCCGCGAGCGTCAGCGCCATGGCGGAGCAGACCTACTCCTGGTAAGTGCGGACTCGGGGAGGCCGAACGCGGCCAGGGTGGGGGCCGAGCACCGACTGCCCGGGGGGAAAGAAGACGAGGAGAAACAGGTGCGCGCTGGGGGGGCTGCGGCCTGGGGGTGCACGCCCCCCTCACCCGGGACTCGCGGGAACAGCCGTGCGCTCCCGGGGACCCGGTGCCCAAGAAGGGGATGAAGGAGGAGGTGGAGGCGGCGGATGTCATCTGGCCATGGGCGGAGCAGGTGATGGAGAAGGGAGGGGAGTGTGACCCCAGGGTTGGGAACCCCTCGGATAGGAAGTCGAATTGTACGGGGCACCTCGGAACTGACTTGTGGGGGTGGCTTCTGAGCTGGAGACTTAAAAGGGGCGTAGAGAGGTGGGCGAGGGCAAAGGTGGCCCATGGGGCCGACCGGAAGGTCTGGTGAGAAGAACAGGTGAGAAGAAGCTGAACTTCCAAGTTGGGAAAGAGAGAGGAGGCGCCACTTGGACCGTCGGGCTACGCTCCGGGATGGGGAGCGCAGGGAGAGTGAGTTGGTAAGGGGGGAGAGAGGCTCAGCAGGGAGGGAAGGAAACTGCATAGTGGGGAGAGTCTTGGGGACCCTGGAGGGGGAGTCACTGGCGGCGGAGAGGTTGAACCTAGAGCCTGTTTGAATAACCAGAGTCTGGAAAGGGTGTTGTTCACAGGGGGACTTGGGCAGAATTGTTGCAAGCAGCGGTCCTCTGTTCTTTTGAATATGAAATGGCCTCGTGTGGAGATGGAGGACCTGCAAGTTACTGCCCCCTTTGTGGGACTTTTAAAGTGCTTCAGGAGTAGTTTATAGAGTGACAGCATGCGTCTCCTGAGAAGGATGTGCTAAGGTTTGTGGGGAAAGGGAGGCGAGAGGCCTTAATCCTAGAGCATGCAAGTTGGAATGAAGACTATCCATGAGAGAGGAAATTGAGGGAGCAGGGGCTGGAGTGTGAGAAAGTCAGGTAGTAGGTGGGGTGGGCAGTCTGGTTGCAATCTAGAGGAGGGTTTGTTTGAAGATGGTTTGCCCTTTGAAGTAAATGTAGTTTACTATAGAAATGTCCACTTGGCCTTCTTAGCAAGAATCATGATTGAGTGCAATGAGCATATTGTTTAGAATTAGAAGACATGGGTTGGCCACAGCTTGTTTTGTAACTTGTTGGCTGTTAGTTGAAAAAGGGTAGTAAGCTATTGTTTTTCATTGCATATAAAATAGGGAGCTGGGGTGCAACAGCTTAGTGCAGAACTGCTAAGTGAAAGGTTTTTGTGATTCACCCAGAGAAATGTCTGGCTGTCAGTTCCGGTATAGAGTACAGAAAAACCCTGTGGGATCTAGAACCCCACCCCCAGGTATCACCTTACAGCCAAACAACAGACAGACAGACAGGCCTATAAAATGAACAGTAACACTCATGAGGAATGGACTCCTCAGCACAAGTAACCACGGGAGACCAAAAGGACAGCATTTGCCCCCAAACAAAGCTCAGAGGGCAGGAAGGGGCAAGAAAGAAGAATGCTGTTCCATTGAGGGAATTACAACGAGTGTGATGAAACAAGTATACATTTTTGAATGGAAAACTATTGTCAACTTTCTCCCAAACCACAACAAAAAACAAAACAAGAACTAACAAAAATCCCCATGGGACATTTCTCCTCTGTCACCGGGGGTCACTTTGCATCAGAATCACTTCTGACTCATCTAACAACAAAGCGCCCTTTTCACAGACTGTAACTAGTACATGAGAAACTCAAAACGGTGACAAACTGGGATTTGCTATGCTTTATTATTTTGTTAAAATGATATCAGGCAAACAACAAAGAAATGGGTAATACCTTTGAAAAGGGGGAAAAATGGCTTTAGGTAGTGATTTGTGGTATGTGGGATTGGGAAAAGTCAAGAATTTGTATCTTCACATAGGGAAAGAGGATTGGTGATTGAGAATGATAACCTATAGGGAACTTTGGTGATGCAGAAGCGTTCTCAAGAAGGTAATGGAGAGGATGAGACAGTAACTCCAAAGGAAGAATGAAAATCTTGGTAAACAGGTGTGACTGTACATGTGCTGTGGTAGTGTTGTTTTTCAATTTTGTGGTGCAAATATGTACAAGGGGCTTCAAAAAGTTTGTGGGAAAATGCCATTATCTTTTTTTTTTAAATATAAATGCTTTATTGTGAATTATGTGATAGTTTACATGGGAGAACATTAGTTTTACATTCATCCTATCATAGATCGTTTTATTGCCATGGTTACAATCCCCTCCATGTATCATCAACCATCAACTATAAGCCTGTCCCCCGGTCCTCAGCACACAGCCCCTCTCCCTTTCTGGGTCTAGAGTCCCCAGCTGCTCCATCTCTCCACGTCATGGTCTCTGCCTCCATCTCAGGCATCACTGCTTTTCTGGGTAGGGTCCCGCTCTCTGCTCTTCTCCATTGATGGTCCTAGGGACCTCCTCTCCTAGACTGAAAAGTTAATCACTCCCCTCCTTGCTATAAAAGTCTACTTTTACATTTCCAACCCTCACAGTCAGTCCTGATAACAATTATTCACTGTTGTATCACAAGAGACCCATCTGCATTTCATTTCATCAGCCCTGCCTAGACAGATTGGATACTATCCAGTGGAGATTCTACCTTCCTTCATGCCCTCTGGATCTAGGTTCCCTCTTAAAACCTTGTAAGCCAGTCACTTCTTGCCTTTGTAGCGCCCCGCCCCCCAACCTCCACTTTGGGTAGCCAGTGTCCAAGTTGCCCATCCCTGTCTACTCTGTATATCGAGGGGGTGGGAATGATTCTTGCAGTAAGGATTTGTTTCCTCTTTTGAGCTACTGCATCCATAGGTGTAGGTCAAGTTCATCCAATTGTATCAGATTACGCTTTTTTTCCTCCTCTTTCTTCTTCTGGTTGAGCTCTGATCATCCAGTCATTGAAGCCAGGTCAAGTGGGTATTATCTGCAAGTGTGGGTGATCTTGTGCATATGCCCTCTCTTCTTTATCAGCTGGACGCTTCACTCTCCACTCTAGTCCTCTGTGGCTGTGTCACTGACTCTGGGCCCAAGAATCCCCAGGTCTTGCCACATTGCTGGCCAACTAGGTCTTCACCCGGGTTCACAGGAGTCTATTGAACATTGTAGGGCTTATCTCGCCGTTTCATTGCTGTTTTTCTCTCACTTCCCCTTATGGGTGACGAGTGTGGTGACCAATCAGAGTGTGTATTCCCATTTAGTCTTCATCTTGGAAGAGGGTTTGTGCCATTATCTTTTGATTCCATTTTTCCATAAACTTTTTGAAGCCCCCTCGTATATACATTAAAACATTGTGTACATGTATTTTCTAAAGGACATTGAGACTGATATGAGAGGCTACAGCTATAGTCAGCTGACTCAGTAGAAGGTGATATGGAGCTCAGGATTACTATTCTAGCTTTCTTATGGACAGAGGGTCAGCACTGGACTGTTGACCACAAAGTCAGCCATTCTCAGAAACCCTGTAAAGGACTGTGTATGAGTTGGAGCCAACTCAGCAGCACACAACAGCAGTAACATGGGCAGAATACGAAATGAAGACCAGCTGAGAGGCCTAATGGCCGCCTTGTTGTTTTTACTGTGTTATAAATCCTAAAGAGCTCTGGTGGTACTGTGGTTTAGGGGGTAGGCTGCTAACCTCAAGGTCGGCAGTTCAAATCCACCAGCCCCTCCTCAGGAGTAAGATGAGGCTGTCTGCTCCTGTAAAGATTTACCTTCTTGGAAACTCTGTTTGGGTCCCTATGAGTCAGAATGGACTTGATGGCAGTGGGTTTGGTTTTGGGTTTATATAGCGAGAAACTGTGGGTTGCTAAAGGAGTAGAAAATACAATAGTCAAGAAATGCGGGGGAAAGGAGAATGTTTTTCACCCTTTAGACTGACCACACACTGCTACTCTGTGGACTGTAAGGTCAGTTCGAGCTGCAAGGTTGGTGCTTCAAACTCACCAGCTGCTCCTTGGAAACCCCCTATATAGGATCACTGTGAGTTGGAACCGGCTTGATGGCACTTATGAATAACGAGTCAAGTAGGGCTTAATCTTGATTTAGTCTACTAAGGTTCTTCCTCGTCTCAGCTTCCTTTATTTGTATTATAGACAAAGAAACTCCCTGAAATCAGAATGCTTACCCCTCACCTCCTCTGTTGTCAGAGTAGAAAGCTTTTACCTCATCTTCAAAGAGGATGGTGTCTCCGGAGAGTGAATGGGGAAATGCGGCAGCTTTCCAATTCTTTCTGTACCAGCTAGCTTGTAACCTGAAGGACTGCACCTGTGGCATTTGATATACATATATTTAATTCTCACAAGCCTCTGAGGTGGTGATATTTCCCTTTTTTATAGGAAAGGAAACTGACTCAGGAGCCAAGCGAATTACCCTAGGTGACTCCTTATAAGTGGTTGATGTTTTTTGTTTGTTTGTTTGATGTGATACTTTTTTCTTTTGTTTGACATGATTCCTCCTATCATCTTTTCATTCTCCTTGAAATATAAATATGGGAAGGATATTCCAAAAATTTGTTGTTATTGTTCAGTGCTATCAAGTTAGTTCCAACTCACAGCGACAGAAGGAGACACTGCCCGTTGTCGCAGGTTTTAACATTTGAGCCCAATGCTGCTTCCACTGTTTAAAACATTATACGCTATTTTCTTTTAACTTTGTCATTATTCACTTGGTCTGTAAAAATAATCAGGAGCTGATTGATTTTTGTTAAGACTTGTCCTTTTTTTTTACTGAACGTGGCCCTTAGAAAAATCATCCTGTGGAGAGAGACTGCAGGGACACTATAGCTTTGTCTGAATGGAATAGGAAAAGAACGTAGACACATATGAAAAAGAATCTTCTAGGTTCTGGTGTGGCGTTGTGGGCTAATGCGCCAGACTGCAGAGGTGTTTGAACCGCAAGGTCAGCGGTTCAGACTCACCAGCTGCTCCTCAGAAACCCTATATAGGGTTGCTATGTGTTGGAACGGACTCTACAGCACTTCACAATAAGGACTTCCATGTAATAAAATTTGTGAATTATGGAATAACATGAGTTGGTAACTGTTGAAGTTCAGTGTCTTCTTCTGCATGTTTATATTTTTCACAACAAAGACCAGAGAAAATGTAATATAGCTCTAAGCGCATGTTCATACGGTTCTAACGTCTTGTGCTTGTTCTCCTCCTAGCAAATTCTAAAAATCCTGTTACTTCAGGACCCAGCTCATGTTCTACCTAGCTGTGACACATTTTCTGACCACCCCTTCTAAAAGGGATTCCTTTACTTTGACTGCTTGTAATTTCGGTCTGCATCACTCCTGAGTTTTCAAGTGTAGATTGGAAGTTCCTGGCGCTTAGCTCCAAGTAAACATTGGGTGAGTGACTGTGATAGTAGGGCCTCAGGGAAGTTCTTTCTTTAATGAAAGAATATTAAACCAAGGAAGGCGATAAATGAAGGTGATTTCTGCACCTATAAAAAGGAACTTTAGTGCCTTTTTCTTGGTTTTCTGGTATCCTAGTACTGTAAAAAGGAGCCTCTGATAGCATAGTGGTTACGAGTCCAGCTGCTAATCTCACGATCAGCAATTCAAAACGATCAGTAAATGTTCTGCGGAAGGAAAATGAAGCCTTCTGCTCCTGTAAAGATTTACAGCCTCGAAAAACCCTCTACAGGGTTGCTATGAGTCAGAACCGACTCCACAGTACATACCCACCACCACCACCACCACCATCACCAGTGCTATAAAAAGGAGGAATGCCATCCTTTCCATAAACTTCCCAAACGGGAAGGCCAACTCGATATTCCTTAACCTGAAAGAACTGAAGAAAAAAAATCCCAATCTCAAGTTGTAATATTAAAGGATTCTAAGGACAAAAATATTAAACAATTTATCAAAAGAAGATGTACACAGTCACTTTACCAAAAAGAATTGGTCATTGTTCACCCATTTCAGGAGATAGCATATGATCAAGAGCCGATGGTATTGAAGGAAGAAATCCAAGCTGCACTGAAGGCATTGCCAAAAGGCTGTAGGAATGGAGGGAATACTAGTTGAGGTGTTGCAAGTGCTCACTTATCTATGCCAAGAAATTTGGAAAATAACTACCTGGAAATTTGGAAAATAGCTACCTGGCCAGTTGACTGGAAGAGGTCCATATTTGTGCCCGTTCCAAAAGTGATCCAACAGGATAAAGAAATTATCAAACAATATCATTAATATCACAAATTAAAACTTTGCTGGAGATAATTAAAAAACGGTTGCAGTAGTACATCAACAGGGAACTGCCAGAAATTGATGCTGGATTAGGATGTGGATCAAGGGATATCATTGCTGATGTTAGGTGGATCTTGAATGAGAGCAGAAAATACCAGGGAAATGTTTTCCTCTGCTTTATTGACTGTACAGAGGCATTTGACTGTGGAAAACAGAAGAAACTCTGGACAACATTTCTAAAGATGGAAATTCCAGAACACTTAGTGAAACCACTCATATACCAAGAGGCAGTCATTTAAACAGAACAAGGGATTGAAGATATTAGAAAAGATGTGAGTCAGGGCTGTGTCCTTTAACCGTACATACTCAGTTTGTATGTTGTTAAGTGTCATCAAGTCAGTTCTAATTCATACAGACCCTGTATAGGGTTTCTGAGGAGCAGCTGGCGGATTTGAACTGTTGACCTTGTAGTTAGCAAGCTAATGTTTCTTTTACCACACCGTACCAGAACTCCTTAGTTTGTATGATGAGCAAATGATCTGAGAAGCTGGACTGTATGAAGAAGAATGTGGCATCAGGATTGAAGGAAGATTCATTAACAGTCTGGAATATGCATTTAACATAACCATGCTTGCTAAAAGCGAAGAGGACTTGAAATATGTACTGATGAAGGTCAAAGACTATAGCCTTCAGTGTAAAGAAAACAAAAATTCTCACATCTGGACCAATAAACAACACAAGATAAAGGGAGAAAAAGTGCGTTTTGATCTAAGCCATGATATTTTCACTCACCTCATATGCATTTGTAAGCTGAACAAGAATAAGAAAGACCAAGGAAGAATTGATGTGGTTGCCGAATGTTAAAAGTGCTATAGATTGCCAGAAGGCCAAACAAATCTGTTTTGGAAGAGCTACAGAAGGAGCTCTGGTAGCGTAGTGGTTACGAATCGGGCTGCGAACCTTAAGGTCAGCGGTTCGAAACTACCAGCCGCTCCGCGGGAGAAAGATGAGGCTTTCTACTCCCATAAAGATTTACACCCTCGGAAACCCTGTACAGGGTCGCTATGGGTCGGAACCGACTCAACGGCACTTAACAACAACAACAACACAGCCGAATGCTCCTTAAAGGCAAGCATGGTGGGACTTTGTCTTTCTTACTTTGACATATTCTCAGAGGGATCAGTTCCTGGAGAAGGACATCATGCTTTGTAATTGAGAGGGTGAGTGAAAAAGAGGAAGACCTGCAATGAGAGACAGTGGCTGTAACAATGGGAATTATTGTAAAGACAGCGCAGGACTAGCCAGTGTAGTGTTGACATATGATCGCTGCAAGTTGGGATTAATTCAGTGGCACCTATTAACATCAGTGAAGTAAATAAAATAAAATGAAAATAATTGTTAGTAACATCAGCACCTTTATCATGATATGACCACAAGACTCTACTTGTCTCCTTTTACTCTAATACACTGAGAAAGTAAAAGAAAGTGTGTGCGAGAATGCACCTTTTACTCATTGAGAGAAAGGCTGTAGTCACTGTCTGTGTGTGCGTGGTCACTTTAGTTCAATTCTGTGAGAAACGGGAACCTTTCTCCTGATGCAGTCAGTATAGCATTTATATGGAAGTGCACTTGATGCTTGCTCGATTTTACTTATGTTAGGTTTCATGGTAGTATGGAGAGAAAAGGGAATAAGTCTTCTTGAACCATTGTCAAGTAAGTTACCAAAGTACTGTCGTGATTCGCTACACATTTTTGTAAGTTTTAGGGCTTTACAAGCATTATTTCTAAGTTTGGAAATCGAGACTCAAAGAGTTAAGTAACTTGCCCCAAGGCGTAAATGGTAAACTGGCTTAGAAATTAAGACTGAACTCCAAGATTCTGACCCTGCATCTTTTCCCCTGTCTCAGCCAACAGAGCCTCTCTCTTGCTTGATATCTGTTCGAGCTACATGACTCCTCACTGGATTCCCACCTGTGCCCTTGCTCTCTTCCTCACCAGTTCATTCTCCACCCAACTGCCCGAGTGGCCTTCTGACAACCTAAGACAGATATGTCATTTTTTACTTGAAAGTCTGCACATTTCATAGTGTAAATTCATGGTCCGGCCTTGTGTGCTTCTCTGAGGGATGACAGACAGACAAACTAGAAGTGACACAGGGTTAAGCCCCTTTCTCTTTTGGTACTGTTGCTGGTGCCTGGCACATAATAGGTGGTTGGGAAATGTTTACTAAGGCCCCCTGGTGGCACAATGGTTAAGCTCTTGGTTGCTCACTGAAAGATAAGCAATTCGAACCCACCCAGCAGCTCCACAGAGAAAAGACCTGGTGATTGGCTCTTGTCAAGATTATAGCCTAGGAAACCCTGCTTTTTCCTGGAAGGTTGCTGTGAGTTGAAATCTACTGGGCAGCACATAACAACAAAGGTTTACTAGAGAGATGTGTGGTATGCTTTCCTGTGATTGGTGTTGTTAAGTTCTGTAGAGTTGGTTCCCACTCATTGTGGGCTTTGTATAGCGTTTTCGAGGAGTGCCTGGTAGGTTTGAACTGCTGACCTTGCGATTTAGACTGACCTGCAGTGCGGTGCACAATCTTGCAGCGCCACAGCAGGACTTCTCTGTGCTACCTATTTTAAACTCTAGCCTCAGGACTGCAGCAGGATAATAGACATCATGTCAGATACTTACAAGTACTGATAAAACTAGAAGGATAACCAAATTTACCTCCAGCCCTTAGTGGAGTCACTTCTACATTTGGATTACTGTTATATGTATACCATTGTATCTGATAGTTTTTCAGAGAGAAACTATAATTGAAAATAATGTGTCATAAGATTAAAGACTTGATTTGCCCATTAATTTTTTCATTTTTAAATTTATTTTTGTTGTTGAGAATATATGTAGCAAAGCATACACCAATTCAGCTGTTTCTGCAAGTGTATTAATTATATTTTTTGAGTTGTGCAGTCATTCTTAACTTCCTTTTCTGTGGTGTTACTCACCTGTTAATACAAACTCATAGTGTTGTGTGTATGTGTGTGTCCAAGGTTACTAGTATCTAATCTTTCGTTTTGGTTGTCAGTTTGATCTCATATAGTTCTTAAAAGAGTACAATGTTCAAGGCAGACATCTTTTATTATTGTTTGGTTGTCTGTTATTTATTTATTTATTTCAATTTTTTATAGTAAATTTAGTTAAGGTTTACAGAGTACATCATCAGTTTTTACATTCAACAATTCGTATATTTTGCTTCATTTCATGATTGCAATCCGTTCCATGTACCTACAGTTAACAGTATTTACCTCTGTTCATTTTAACTATTGCATTCCTCCCTGTGTCTCCCGCTACTTCATCTTTCCTCTGCTAACTTCCCTCTTGTTGTATATCGGCTGACCTGTCGCCATGGTAACATGTGTCTACCCTCTAATCTGTGAATCATTTCCCCTCCCTCTCAGTAGTGTTCATAGATGGGTTCTTCTATCAAGAAACCCCCCCCCCCCCATAAACTAACATTGGTCTCATACAATATTTGTTCTTTTGTGATTGACTAATTTCATTCAGCATAGTATCCTTTCCTTTTTTTTTTTTTTTTTTGGTTCCCAAGTTTTATTCTAGGACAAAATATTCCAGATAAGTGAGTTTTAATCCTCACCTTCCTCTACTTCGTCCTGGTTAATCTGGAAGTAGCGTAATTCATAACTTTATTTGCTGTTAGCAACTACGCACAACCAATCACATAAATTATTCTTCTTCAAATATTTTTTGGTGCAATATTTCAAATACCTTTGGGTAAAAGGCATCTTGGAGGCCACAGTAATCTTGCTCTTGCTTCTTTCAGTGATTACAACCCCTCTACCGAGATGACCAGCTTTCCTGTTGACTTTGATTCTTTCTTGATGAAACCACTCAAAATTGGCAGCATTCATGATTCCATCTTCTACAGGGTGGGTGCAGGCAAGGGTGAATTTTAGAACCTTCTTTTTTCTTGCCCCCCTTCGCCACAAGCTTTTTCCCAGGTGCCATGGCGGCAGCAGAGGCAGAAAGGGAGTTCGGCGAACCACACAGACACCATAATGTCCTTTACTTTGAAAGCAAGCTTTTCCGACAGCTAATTTTAAGTGCTGTAATAATGTTATTTTGGTGATGTGTAATTTAAACTAAAATCTGCCAAAGCTAACACCACAAATTGATATTTAAATCACTTTCCTCAATGTTGATTACAAAGGTGTTAGGAAAAAAAGAAGAGTTTGAGGACTTATAACTATAGCAGCCTATAATCTGTCAGGGAGAACTATGAATCAAAATGCCTAATATTCATGCATTTTTCAAAACAGATTAATATGTGGTCACTGATTTTAGAGATGATGAATACTATTGAATTTTCAGGTGTTATGTGGTTTACAAACAACAACGTCCAGGTTCGAACCCTCCAGCCGCTCAGTGAGAGAAAGATAAGGCTTTCTGTACCCACACAAATTTATGGAAAGCCTCTTATATCCTGTATAGGGTCGCTATGAGTGGGAACGGACTCAAAGGCACTTAATAACCGCAACAGTGTGGTTCTATATCATTGCATTTTATATCAACAGTGATAACTTAATTCATTTTCAATATTCTTAACCTGTTTTATTTAATGAAAAACCCAGAAATATCCCAAGAAGAGTATGTAACTCAGCTTTAATTGGGCATAATTGACTCTCGAAACTATGTGATTGCTGTCCAAGGCAATAGAATTGTGAGTATAATTTACTTTGTAAAATTCCATAATCTACTTTTACTATATATTTCTGGAGTTTAACAGGTCCTTTTTTAGAGTTAAAGAAAAATAACAGATTTTCTTAATCTGAAATTTTTTTTTATTGTTGTTGTTGAATATACACCCAGCAGAACATATATACTAATTGAACAATTCTAAATTTTGAATTCACTGGCATTGAGTATATTCTTCACATTGTGTAGCCATTCTTCCTCTCCCTTTTCAAGTTGTTCCTCCCCGTTAACACAAACTCAATGCCTCCTTAGTTTCCTGTGTAATCTTTTGGGTAGCCCTTGTCAGTTTGAGCCCATAGAAATTGATCTTAAAGAGCGCAATCCTGAAGGCAGACAGTCTTTATTAGTTAAGCTAAACTATTTGGTTTTAAGAATAATTCAGGGAATATATTCAGTTTAAGGTTTCAAGATTATCTCAGGGATATAGTTTTGGTGATTCACCCAGCATAGTTGGCTCCAGAAAGTCTGATTCTATGTTTCTCCTCTTTTGATCAGGATTTTCCCATAGAATCTTTGATCAAAATGTTTGGCCTTGGTAATTGGGCACCATACTACTCCTGGTTTCATGGCGAAGGAGGCATTTGTTAACAGAGGCAGTTAGATGTGCATTCCGTTTTCTCTAGTTTCTGAGTCTCCTTCCTATGTTGCTCCAGGCAAATAGAGACCAGTTATGGTACCTTCTGTTTGCAAGCTCTTAAGACCCAGGACACTACAAGTTGAATCACTAAACATTAGACCAGTTAACCAGGATGACCCATGAAACCATGAACCCAAACCTCTAAAAAAGGACCCAGAACTGATGAGGTGTTTGGTTAGGCATAGCAGTCATAGCAGCTACTCTTTGCTTTCAGAGTTGTTTACCAATTTAACTTTTTACATGTGTACATCTTTTTGACAGTATTTAAATTCTCTAACTGTGTAACCTCTTGGTTGTTGTTGTTAAGTGTCATCAAGTTGTCATCAAGAACTCAGTGATCCTATGTAGGATTTCCCAGACTGTAAATCTGCGGGAGCAGAAAGCCTCATCTTTGTTCCATGGAGTGGCTGGTGGGCTCAAACTGCTGACCTTGTTGTTTGCATTCTTGTGCTTATCCTATTTTGATATTTAGAAGACGGTTTTCTCCATAATTTGTTCAAATGAAGGGAGATATGTGCAACCCAAGTTTTTCCTGACTTTCTGTGGAATGCCTGGGAGAAGACAGAAGAACAATTGATGCATTTGAATAGTGAAGGTGGTGAAGAATAATGAAAGTCCATAGCCTACCAAAAGAACAAACAAGTCAGTCTTAGAAGAAATACAACCAGATGCTCCTTAGAAGTTTTCAGGAGGTCCAGACGTCATCTTGATTCCTTTGTACCTGTCATCAGAAAAGACCAGTCACTAGGACAGGAGGTCAGATTTGGTATCGTAGAGGGTTAGCAAAATTGAGGGAAATCCTCAGTGAGATGGCTTGACAACAGTAGTCACAACAGTGACCTCACACCAAGGACCGTGAAGATAGTTCAGGACTGGATGACATGTCATTCTGTTACACACATAGAACTTGTGAGTCCGAGTTGGCTGGGTGGGAACTGATGACCACAAAGATACCTGAGGAAGGGCTGTAAACTTCTTATCTGCTTTTCCTTACTCCTTACCAAACCTGCCAGGCACATCCACTTCCTGTCATCTCAAGGCTCCAGGCTTGGGGCATCCCTCTTGACTCAAAGTGGACAGATGTAGCGGAAATTTGTTAATTGTTGCTTCAACCTGGCTATCCAGACATTTGTATCCTAAATACAGTGTCTGACTTTATTTTCTAGTTGTCTTATGACTTCATTTGTAATTTCCATGTCATAAATTTTGCCCAAAACTGTTTATCTGGCTTGACCTTTCAAACTTAACTAAATCTTGAGGCCTTGTCATGCAGCTCAGAATTTTAAACCTTTTGACTGTCTTTTCTGATTTCATAAGCGTCTAGAAATTTGTACTTACATTCCTCAAAAATGTTGCAGAAGTACCTCTACTCTTAGAAGTAAAAATTGGTTTTAAAGAACACATTCTCTTATGTAAGCCACTGATTAGTGGAGGCATCTTTGGAAATGTCCTCTGAGACCACAGCTAAGCTGCCTGCAGTTGAAGATTTGAGATAAGATCAGTCAGCTATAAGGGAGAGAGTGGAGTGGAGATGATGAATGGAAGACCAGAAATTGAGGCTTGGGAAAGTCACAGTTGAGAAATGCTAGGAAGAAGAGGAGTTAGAGGAAACATCACCAGAGGTTGAATAATTAATAAAGTACAACGGTGATGAAAGAAAAGGCACAAGAGAATTTTTAGGGATAGCAGTAAAAACAAAAACAAACCAGGGTTCAAAGGCAGTGAAGAAACAGCATGGTATTACATTTGCTAAGGAAGTCATTATTTACAGTGTTACTAATCAAAATCACTGGTGGTGGTGGTGGTGGTGTGCTGTGGAGTTGGTTCCGACTCGACTCGTAGCAACCCTGTATAGGGTTATGAGGCTGTAAATCTTTATGGGAGCAGAAAGCCTCATCTTTCTCCCATGGAACAGCTGGTAGTTTCAAACTCCTGACCCTGAGGTTAGCAGCCCAATTCGTAACTACTATGCTACCAGGGTGAAAGTCAAATTAGGGTGGTGCTAGTGGTATACTGTGAGTCAGTTCCGACTCAGTGATCCTTCATCGGGTGTCTGAGGCTGTAAATCTTTATGGGAGCAGAAAGCCTTATCTTTCTCCTGTGGAATGGCTGGTAGTTTCGAACAGCTGACTAAAGTTAGCAGCCAGTCCTGGTGTGGTGCTGCTGGTTAATGTGCTGGACTGCAAAGTCTGTTTGAACTGCAAGCTCAGTGATTCAAGCTCAACAGCTGCTCCTCAGAAATCCTATGGGTCAGAACTGACTCAACAGCACTTAACAACAACAACAACAGCCATGAGTTAAAGGCATGTTTTGGAAATTGACTGTTTGAGAAAATGTGCAAGACATAGGAAAGAGGAAATAGACAGCAGGGTTATAAGGGGTTCTTTTAAAACAAGGGAGAGAATTGTGTATTTGAAGGCAGGGAAAAGAAAAACTTGATATTGGAAGGAAAAGAGGTGTTTTTTGTTTGTTTGTTTTAAGGAGAGTAAATCCTGTAGTATAATACTAAGTTTACTGTGGATTTCAGTTGTGTAGAAAACTTACGGGGGAATGCTTGATAGGTACAGATAGTGTTTTTCTCTTTTGGTCTTTATGTTGTCACTAGTTTGGGTTGTCTTGTATTTGGATGTCCTCATGGTTTTTGTTGTTGTTTTTTTTTTGCCTACTGTATAAAATCTACCCTCTTCAGTTTTACTTTCAAAATTGCCTGGCCTGGTAACCCAAAAACCAAACCAGTTGCCATCAAGTCAGTTACGATTGCTGGCAATCCTTCAGGGCAGAGTAAAACTGTCCCATAGGGTTTCCAAGGTTGTAAACTTTACTAGTTTGAACCGCAAGATTGGCGGTTCACACACACCAGCTGCTACTCAGAAACTTTATACAGGGTCCCTGTGAGTCTGAACCGACTCGAAGGCACTTAACTACAAACAAGAAACTTTACCGAAGCACACTGCTGGATCTGATGGCTTCGAGATCTGATGGCTTCGAAGTTAGTCGCCAAGTGCTTAACGACAGTCTTTTAAAATCTTTATTCCAGCCAAACTGAATAGCTTACTGTTTCCCCTAAATAGCTGCTTTGTGATTTTATTTGGAGTCCTGGTATGGTGCTGCAGGAAAAGTGCTGGACTGCTAACTCGAAGGTTGGCAGTTCCAACTCACCAGCTGTTCCTCAGAAACCCTGAACAGGGTCTCTGTGGGTCGGAACCGACTTGACAGCACTAGCAGGTATAGGTTGTTGTTAAGTGCTGTCGAGTCGGTTCCGACCCATAAAGACTCTGTATAGGATTTCTGAGAAGTGGCTGGTGAGCTTGAACCCTCAACCTTGCAGTTTAGATGACTTTATGGTCCAGCGAATTAACCCATAGCACCATATCAGGACTCCTGCTGGTATAGGTATAGCTGCTTTTATTTAAACGGGCTTTTCTACCTGGTTATCCCTTCTCCCAAGTCTCTACATGCCCAAATTATACTTGTCATTCAAGGCCTATTGGCACTTTTGATTGGACCAGTGAGAATACTCTTCTGATCCTTTTGTTGTGTTACCTGGTCCTGCCATATAGCCCCACTTGTGATTTTCTGACTTTATATTCCTGTGACTATCTTCTTCCCTCAGCAGTGAACTCTCTCTCTCTCTATTTAAAGCTTTTTTTTTTTTAATGAACTTAGTGATAGCTTACATGGCGGAACATTGGTTTTGCACTCATCCTGTCGTATTTCGTGTCATTGCAATAATTGCAATCCCCTCCATGCATCATCATTTAGCAGTATTTGCTTCTATTTCCTCTGGTTTTTTTTTTTTTTAAATGTACACAAAAACACTCAGAAATATGTAATCATTTAAACAAACAAAGGGCACATTCTGCAAGCCAGCCTCCTGGCCTCCAGCACACGGCCTTTCTGTTCCCATGAGTCTAGTCTCCAGCTGCTTTGTCTCTCCATGCCCTCACCTGTGCCTCCATCTCTGGTGTCGCTGCTTCTCTGGTTAGCGTCCCATGTTCCACTCGTGCTCTTCTCTCTTTATGGTCTTAAGGTCCAACGTTCCTGGAATATAAGATGAACTACTTGCCCCTTTATGGTACAAAACTTCTACTTTTACAATTGTAACAATCACAAGTAGTCATGATAACAATTACTCACTATTGAAACAAAATAATCCTATTCCTATTTCCAAACCCATCTAAACAAGATGAAAACTATTCTTTGGGGATTCTACCATCCCTCACACACTTTGAAACTCAAGTCCCTCTTGAAAACTTGTAAGCCAGTCACTTCATGCCTTTATAAACTGCCCCCCCGCCCTCATGTTAGGTAGCCAATGTCTAAGTTGCCCATCCCTATCAATCCTGTGTGCTGAGGGGGATAGGCTTGATCCTTGATGTGAAGACTCCTTTCCTCTCAGTTGGTATTTTGTGCTACTACATCCGCAATTAAGGAGCTCTGGTAGCATAGTGGTTATGTATCAGCCTGCGGATCGCAAAGTCAGCTGTTCAAAACTACCAGCTGTTCCGCGGGAGAAAGATGAGGCTTTCTGCTCGCGTAAAGATTTACAGCCTCAGAAACCCTGTACAGGGTTGCTATGAGTCGGAACTGACTTCACGGCACATAACAACAACAACAACATCCACATTTATAGGTCAAGCTCATCAAATTGTAGTAATTTGCACTTGCTTCCTTTATCAAATTTATTTTTCTTCCTCTAGTTGAGCTGTGGTCATCAAGTTGTCCAAGCTAGGTCCTGTGGGTACTGTCTGCATGTATGGGTGTTCTTGTGCATCTCCCCCCATTTCATATCAGCTGGATGCTTCACTTTTAGCTCTAGCCTTCTGTGGCTAGGTCAGTGTCCATGTGCTCAGGAGTTTCCAAGTCTCCCCAAACTTTGGACCAAGCAGCCCTTCCTCTTTCTCTCATCACAAGGTCCACAGGAGTCTGTGGAACACGATCAGACTCATTCTGTGTCTTCATTACTCAGCAGGGAAGTCTTACAGGGTCAGGATCCTACCATCACTTCCCTCACAGTTGCTGTTGGTTCTGACTCATGGTGACCCCAGTGTCCAGAGTATAGGATTCCATATAGGATTTTCAGGGCTGTGATCTTTTGCTAGCAGATCGACAGAAATTTCTTCCAAGGAGCCTGTGGGTGGATTTGAATAGCCAACCCTTTATTTAGTAGTCAGGCACTACCCAGGGACCCCGAGGGTAAGATTGTTGTTGTTAAGTGTTGTGGAGTTGGTTCTGACTCATAGCAACCCTGTATAGGGTTTCCAAGGAGTGGCTAGTGAATTGGAACCACCGAATTTGCGGTTCAAACTGACCTTGCAGTCCAGTACATAATCTCATAGCGCCATACCATGACTCTAAGGATAAGATGTTGTTGTTGTTGTTATGTGCTATGTAGTTGGTCTGACTCATAGCGACCTTGTACAGGGTTTCCGAGGCTGCAAATCTTTACAGGAGTGGAAAGCCTCATCTTTCTCCCATGGAACAGCTGGTAGTTTCGAACTATTGACTGTGAGGTTAGCAGCCTGTTCGTAACCACTACACTACCAGAACTCCTTAAAGATAAGCTACAAATCATTAATTTCTGGTACAAGGACCTACACCAGGTAGGTACTTGGGAATTTGTGTTTTGTTTTGTTATTACTGTTAAGAATAAATACTTTAGCGTTGCTGTTTAGCATAGGGGGACCCATATGACATATGCCAGTT
This sequence comes from Chrysochloris asiatica, assembly GCF_000296735.1. Lineage (NCBI taxonomy): Eukaryota > Metazoa > Chordata > Mammalia > Afrosoricida > Chrysochloridae > Chrysochloris > Chrysochloris asiatica. The sequence continues at coordinate 6,249,725 of NW_006408596.1, forward strand.
GCTGTATTTTAGAATAAAATGCCTCCCTGAAAACAAGACAGCAAGGCATAGGGAAGAGACAACAGAATACTTTCCTAACATCTCATTGTTCTTTGAAGGAAAGAAAAAAAAAATTGTTGTCAAGTTGGGTCAAGTATTAAGGCCAGAGATGTGGAACTTCCTAACACCCAAACACCACATTAAAAAAAAAAAAAAAAAATGACCTCAGCCCAGGAACTGAACACTTAGTGGAGACATTTTCCATAAGAGACTATGGCCCCTCTAGGAGGCAGACTTGCAGAATGTGCCCTTTGGTTGTTTACATTATTACATATTCCTGAGTGTTTTTGTGTGCAGCTCCACCCCCCCCCCAAAAAAAAAAAAAAAAAAAAAACCAACACAAATCAACAGAGGGAATGGAAGCAAATACTGTTGAATGGTGATGCATGGAAGAGATTGTAATCATTACAGTGAAAGGAAGATGGAAAACCGTTGTTTTCCATTGTAAACTATCACTCAGTTCACAATAAAAACTTAAAAAAAAAAAAAGACTGTGGCCCCTTCAGAGTTGTCCTCTTCATTTATCTTCAGTCTTCTGTTTGAATTTGGCCATGGACTGATTATGGTTAATTTATTTATACTTTATCTTTCAATCAAGTACTTTCTAAATATGTGCATTTTTATTATTATTTGGATGGTGAAGCTCTGGCAAACATGGTTTTGTGTGTGTGTGTGTGAGAAAAAGAAAGAATTACAAAAGCAATTTTAGGGAAAAAAATTCCAATAGCATGTTCAAATGAAAATATTTTGCAGGAAACCACCTTTGAATTATAAAGAGCTGTGTGTTATATGGAAACTTTTGGCGTAGCATTTCTCTTTTTTTGGCCAATATTTCAGAAATTCTGATTTTTTGTATTTAAGTTTTTATTTAATAACAAAAAAAGACAAAAGGGAAATTACAAATAGGAACTCACTTTACCTTCATCTTTTTGTTGTTTCTAACAGATAATGTTCTCTTGTAATTTCTTGTCTCTTGTTTAATAATTGTTATTCAGGGCAATCTTTAAAAAATTCCTTGGCTCCTAGTATGTACATGTTCTAAACTTAATAGATATAGCAGCGCCTCTGCTTTTGGTTAGAATTAGGGAATTTAATCATCTGGAATAGGCATCAACTAGTAGTTTGGAGAATTGAGAGTTCTTGTTTACAGCCGTGCTGTCCCTGCTGTGCCCTAGTGAAAGTAAGCTTCCAGCCGAAGGATGCTGTATTAGGCTGGTGTTCATGGGTAGCAGGGGTTACAAACATCAAGGCTAACCAGAAAAAGGGGACTAGCAACTAGAAGTAGAGGTGAACTGGGAATAGCAGATGTGACTGGACAGTAGAAGCAGAGGCAAAGGGTAGATACCCAAGTCTCAGCAGGCATCACGGAGTGAGACCAAATGGACAATGGAGCCAGCTGCTAGAAACTGAAAACTGAGCCCAGAGCCCAGATTCATACAGCACAGACACAAATGGCCCATCCACCTCTGCATCGCCTGCTCTGTGCGTCTGTTTGGTGTTAGTAAGGCAGCATTTAGTGACAGGGAATCTTAGCCTGTTCCAGTAGGTGTTGAGAGCCTCTAGTTTGGCATCTAAGCTAGAACCCTCAGAGACCTTCTTGATTCTCATCAAATAAACCAGCAAGTACTGTCGGTTTTGGACTTCTAATGTAGCGCTGTAGGATCAGCACTATACTGAACCACAAAGTCTGCAGTGTGAACCCCCCAGCTTCTCCTCAGAAACCCTGTGTAGGGATGCCGTGAGTCGGAACTGACTCACAGGCACTTAACAGCTGTCAATTTGATCTCCAATCTGCATCTGTCTATATCTGTACCAGAGTCCTGGTGTGACACGGTAGGATAAGCATTGGACTTTTTTAACCATCAACTCTATAGGAGAATGATGAGGGTGTTTACTCCCCCAAAGACCTGCATTCCTGGATACCTTACATAGGGTCGCATCCAGTAGGAAGAGACTTGATGGCAGAGAGTTTGGTTTTTGGTTTAGTGAGTGTGAAGTGGTACTCATTGTGGTTTTTGTTTATGTAATGTTTGTATTTAATAAAGGGTTTATGGAGGGAAAAATCAGTGGTTTAAAATGTTAGACCTGTTTGTTCTTAAAAGTGCAGTACCACAGTTGAACCTCAACTTTAGATAGCTAAAAAATCTATCAAGAAAAAAGTTAATAGATGTTTTGGCCAACAGATTTTCTTCTCATTAGGCCACTCCTTATTTCTTTTACTTACTAGAATCATTTAGGAAGATATTGTTGCTGTTAGTTGTCAAGTTGTTCCCAACTCATGACAACCCCATATGACAGAGTAGAACTGCTCCACAGGGTTGTATTGACTAAATCTGTAGGGAAGTACATTACCAAGTCTCTCTTGTGCATAAGTTCATATTGCCAACCTTCCATGTAACAACTGAGCCTTAATCTTTTATGCCACCAGAGTGCCTTACTTTGGAAGATTGGTGGTGTTCCGAGTTGGTTCCGACTCAGTGACCCTATGTAGTGTTTCCGAAGAGTGACTGGTGGGTTTGAACTGCTGACTTTATGGCTGTTTTAATGATACAGCTTTTTCCCTACCCTCTCCATATCACTTCCATACCAAGAAGGTGAATCACTAGAAGAATTAGTGGTAAAATATGACATTTCATAGAGCTGTACTATCTGCTTAGTAATCTACAGTTTTCAAGTAGCCACATTCAAAAGAAAGCAGATGAAATTAATTTTAATAATGTTGTTTTACCTAGTAATCAGGAGTGTGGTGGTTCTATATGATGAAGGCGGGCCTGTGAAGCACAGGGTCCATGATTTGAGCCTGGCACCTCTTCTGCGTGAGAAAGATGAGGCTTTCTGTTCCTTCCAGAAGATTTAAAGCCTAGGAAACCCTATATAGGGTTGCTGTGAGTTAGAACTGACTTGATGACATTCAGCAATAACAACCCATAATATAAGAAATATTAATGATGGATATATTTAGTCAACGTAAAAATTATTATTGATATATTTTTTTGTAGAAAAGTTTCTCAGTTTACAGTCGTAGCAGCTTGTGGCTGGTGACTACCATAGTGAACAACATTGTTGGTGGGCGTCTAAGAGCTTTATGATCTAGATTTCTGCTCAGATATTTACAATTGGTTATTTGCATTATCTTTTGGAAAAATATGTGGGTGATTGATTAGCTTGTATTTCTGGTCCTGGTATAGTGCTGTAGGATAAGCACTGGACTGCTAATCACAAAGTTGATGGTTCAAACCCACCGCCTGCTCTGCGGGAGAATAATGATGCTTTCTGCTCCTGTAAAGATTTTTAAAAGCCTTGGAATTTCTATACAGAGTTGCTATAAATTAGAACTAACCAACGACAATGAACAAGAACTCAGAATGTACACTCTAATTTGACTTAGTCACCACCACTTTCTATTGCTCTGCACTGAATCCCTGCATCACTGGTTTATGTTATCTACCTAGTCCCTCAGAGGTTGGCTCAGTGGGAGAGTTCAGTTTGTGCCTCCCCGGGGGAAGACCCTTGTTGGATACCCAGCCAGCGTATTTCATGCTTGGCCACACCCGTTGGGTCAGTGGAGGCGTACATGTTGCTGTGATGCCAAACATGTTTCAGCAGAGCTCTCAGACTCAGGTGGACTAGAAAGAAAGGCATGACATTTGACTTGGAAAATCAGCCAGTGAAAATCGTATGCGTCACTATGGTCAGAACCCAACTAATGAGGGAGATGACACATGACTAGGCAATGTTTTGGTCTATTGTGCACAAGGTCACAGTGGGTCAAGAGCCAACTCAGTAGGAAAATAATGTTGCCACCATCTAGTCCCTGAAGGCATATCAGTTGTGACCCTAGATACTCACAGTCACATCTTCTTGATGGGGGTAAGGAGACAGCAGCTGATCGGTGTTATCCAGTGACAGTAGGTTAAAAAAATGATCTTGGGGACATCGTGTATTTAGATACAAATCCTTTCTGCCAGATTCCACCATTGCTTTTGAATGTCTTAATAATCTAACGAATCTCCTGTCAGCTATCATTCTGGTTTTGTGAGCATGAAAATGCAGTTACTGTAAGTGAAATCCACATGCTTTTATATTGGGATCCGTGAATGGAGTCTCAGCTAACTTGGTATATCATTTGTCTTTGAACTTTGTCATTTGTGATGTTGTTGTTATGTGCTGTTGAGTCAATTCCTGCTCATAGTAAGCCAATCTAACAGAGTTGTGTAGTCCCGTAGTAGGGTTTCCTAAGTTGTCATGTTTTCAGGAACAGACCACTAGATCTCTTCTCCCTTGGAGCTGCTGGTGGGTTCTAATGCCAGCTTTTGGGTTAGCGGTATAGATCAATTTGTGAATCATGGGTTTGAGTATGAAGGCCATGTGGAATTAAAGAATACCCTGCATGCTACTTTTTGGTCAACATTTTGATGGCTCCGTTCAGTTTTTGATATCTCGAGATTTTGATAGTTGTCAGATATTTCACATTTCGACACTTTTTAAATTTTTGAAATGTGCTTTAAAATTTGAGCCTTACCTTCTAGTTACTGAGCTAGAAGCAGTTTGGTTTGTTGGGATTATAAAATAAAAAGCTAAGGGCTATCTTTCCTGTATTCAACTGAATACACAGTCTGCACTAAGTTCTAAGTTAGTTGGACCATTGGGGGTAAAAATAGAAGTCTTTACTTTTCTCTGGTCTTAGGGTCATTATGAGTTTGAAGTGACTTGACAACAACAACATGGACTAACTGGACTCCTGGTGTGGAGCTGTGATCAGCACAGTACTGCAAACCACAAGGTCAGCAGTTAAAATCTACCAGCTGCTCATTGGAAACCCTATAAAGTAGGGTCCCATGAGTCGGAATTGACTCGATGGCACTTAACAACAACAACAGTATAGTCTTTTGATGGTAAGTCTAGTTTGGACCTCTTCTGGTAGCAAAAGCTAACCTTAACTGAGGTTATTTATGTTGTTGTTGTTATGTGCCATGGAGTCCGTTCCGACTCATAGCGACCCTGCACAGGGTTTCCAAGGCTGTAAATCTTTACGGGAGCAGACTGCCTCATCTTTCTCCCGCGGAACAGCTGGTAGTTTCAAACTGCTGACCTTGTGGTTCGCAGCCCGATTCGTAACCACTACACTACCAGAGCTCCTTATAGTATCTTTTTATCTTGTGTGACTTCATTCACTCTGCTGCAGAAATATTAATGTGTTTGATTATGGGGTGCCACCTGAGATCCTACTGGAGATAGTAGGTAATCTGTATTTGGTTGCAGTTTGGGGGAAAGATTACATAGCAAATTAGTTTTCTATTCAATATTCTATACATCTTCTGTTTTGTGGCATTGATTGCAATTTCCACAATGAAACAGCACTGTTCCCACTGCTTTCCTGGGTCCCCTGTTTCCATTCATCTTTCTTTTCTACCTTTTAAGCTTAGTTTTTGGGCAAATTCTACCCTTTTTGGTCTCATAAGGTTGATTGTACTGAGTAATAGAACCCTCCCCGGTGTTGCTCACTTTATAGGTCTCACAGGGTTGCTATGAGTTGGAATCGACTTCACGGCATATAACAGCAAACAACAACATTGAACACTAGTATTGTAGTGATTACGAGTTGGGCTGCTATCCTCAAGGTCAGCAGTTCAAAACTACCAGCTGTTTTGTGGGAGAAAGATGAGACTTTCGTTCCCATAAAGATTTACAGCCTTGGAAACCCCTTTGCAGGGTTGCTGTGAGTCAGAACCAACTCGATTTCACTTAACAACAACAACATTGTTTGGTTGGAAGTTGATCCCTGGAAGTGAGTTCACTTCTAGACTCAAAGGGAGTCTAAGGGCCGCAGCCTAGGGTATTCCAGTCATCTTCTTCAGAGACTAAATCTGGTCTTTTTAATGTTTTCACATTTTGTTCTGCATTCTCCCCTTCTCTGTCCAGGACTGTCTGGTGTGATCCTGATCAGAACAGTTGGTAGTGGTAGCCAGACACCATCTAGTTCTGGTCTCAGGATTGTGGTCGGTATGATTTGAGTGATCCATTTGTCCTTTGGATGATTTTTTTCCCTTGAGCCTTTGATTTTCTTTACTTTTTTTCTAGACATGGAGAGTAGAGAGACCAGTAGTTGTATCTTGGATGGCTGCTTGTAGACTTTAAGAACCCAGTTACTGCTCACTATAGTAAGATGTAGAGCATTGTTCTTTATGGACTATGTTCTGGCAGTTGATCTAATGTCTCTAGGTCTATGAACTTAAGTCTCCAAGACCAGTGAGTCATTCCCTCAAGATGTTTGACTATGGCTAGGAGGGGGTCAGAAGTTTGCCCTCTCTAGCGTAGTGGTTACGAATCGGGCTGCGAACCGGAAGGTCAGCAGTTCGAAACTACCAGCTGCTCTGCGGGAGAAAGATGAGGCGATCTGCTCCTGTAAAGATTTACAGCCTTGGAAACCCTATTCAGGGTCACTATGGGTCGAAACCGACTCAATGGCACTTAACAACAACAACAACACCCCTACCCTCTACAATACCCTTGTATATATTTATAACACATACAGATACAGTTGTCGACTTACCTTCTGCCACACTTAGATATACTCTTTTTTTTTAATGTTTTATTGTGAATTATATGGTAGTTTACATGGGAGAACTTTAATTTTACATTCGTTCCATCGTATATCATCTCATTGCCATGGTTCCAATCCCCTCCATGCATCATCAACCACCCAAAGGGTATATCCCAGAAACCCGCCCCCTACACTTCCCCCTCCTCCCCCCAGTTTTCGGCCCACAGTCCCTTTCCCTCTCTGGGGCCAAAGACCCCAGTCGCTTCATCACTTTGCGTCATCATCTCTGCCTCCATCTCAGGCATCGCTGTTTCTCTGGGTAGGATCCCACTCTCGGCTCTTCTCCGTTGATGGTCCCAGAGGCCTCCGCTCCTATCCTGGAGAATTAATCACTCCCTTCCTTGTTACAAAACTTTTACCTTTGCATTTCCAACCCTCATAGTCCGTCCTGATAAGCATTATTCACTACAGTATCAGGAGTTACCCATCTGTATCTCCTTTCATCAGCTCTGCCCAGACAGACTGAATAGTACCTACTGGAGATTCTGCCTTCCGCCATGCTCCCTAGCACTAGGTTCCCTCTTAAAAGCTTGTAAGCCAGTCACTTCTTGCCTTTGTAGTCCCCCTCTCCCAATTTTAGTATCCAGTGTCCAAGCTGCCCTTCTCCGTCCACTCTGTGTGTGTGTGTGAATGCTTGTTGCTGTGGGGATTTGTTCCCTCTTTTGAATCGCTACTCCCTAGGCATAGGTCAAGTTCATCAGACTGTATCAGCTCACTTTCCCCCCTCCCCCTTCTTTCCTCTCCTGGTTGAGCTCCGATCATCCAGTCATCCGGTCCAGGTCACGCGGGTATCATTTGCAAGTGTGGGCGCTCCTGTGCATATGTCCTCTCTTCCCATTAGCCGGTAGCTCCACGCCACTGACTCTGGGCCCAAGAGTCTCCAGGTCTCTTCATACTGCTTGCCAACTGAGTCCCCAACTGGGTCCACAGAAGTCCACTGAACATTGTAGGGCTTAGCTTGCCGCTTCATTGCTGCTTTTACCCCACTTCCCCCCATCGGTGATGTGTGTGGTCACCAATCAGAGCGTGCATTTCCATTGAGTCTTAGTCTTGGAAGGGGGTTTGCATTGAGAGGACCTGGCTACTTGCCTTGATGTTTTCTAGGGAAGCGATTTGTTTTTTCTTGTGGTAACAGCCCATCTGCCTCCATTTTTCCTGCAGGTCTTTCTTTCAAGAGGTATCCTTTATTCTTCTAGCCTCTCCAGGCTGGCAAACTCAGATATACTCTTATTCCCCTTCCCACATCTGTCAACTTGCATGTCTACCTACATATCTACTCCTACATGTTGTTTGATATTAGGTAATCTTTAATATATTAACTGTGTTGCCTGTATTCAAGGAAAAAAAATCAGGATCTTGAAACATTACTGACTGCAAGCCTATCAGATAAGGAATTCCGAAACCATACTAGTTGATTCCTCATTTGTGGGAGTACTAGAAAGTGGCCACAAACACTGAATTAGTGAATACTGAACCATTGTTGCTAGGGGAACTAAAGGGTTGTTGTTGTTGTTAAGTGCCTCTGACTGACTCATAGCAACCTGATAGAGGATTTCTGAGGACCGGCTGGTGAGCTTGAACTGCCGACCTTGCAACACAGCACATTAACCTGCAGCATCACACCAGGACTCCAGAAGTAAAGGGTTAGGTTCTTGCAAACCTTGGTCGCACCGTTTCCATCCATTGTTTAATGTGTGTTTCTTTTTAAAAGTACATTATTAGTATGCTCCTTGGAAACCCTACACAGGGTCGCTGTGAGTCAGAATTGTCTCAGCAGCACTTAACAATTTAATGTATATTGTTGATTCATTAGCATTGAACTCATGGCCAAAAATAATGTGACTATTGTGTAAATGAGTATTTTCTGTAAGGCTCATCACAGCCTCCTTGTACACTTAAGAACACTAGACAGTGCTTTAGCACTGCGTTTGGGGATCGTTTTAGACAGTGAAATCATCAACAAATATGTGGAAAAATGTGGCAGTAAATAGATAGCAAAAAGGACATTTGTTTACAGTGTGAGGGTGGAAACAAATGGAGAGCATTGCCTTGTTCAGTCTCAGCTGGGGACACGTGTCACGCTGCTGAGAGTTTTCACTGCTTTGTGCAAATGACTGAGAAAGCACTATGAGTATTGATTTTAGGGATTTAGTAAGTAGACACATACAGAGTTTGTGAATAATGAGAATTGGCTGGATGTATTTTATTGATGAAACCTTCGAAAATGTAAATGAACAGAAAAATAAAACAAAACTCACCTCAAATTCCACCGACTCAGTCTTTTGTTATGTTTGTTCCAGATCCTTGTGGTCTTTCAAGAAAATGCATATGCTTATGACTGTGGATTTTTTTTTAATTAAAACAATTCATTGTTGAAATATCAGAAATCTTGCATAAGTGGTAATTAAAAATGAAATTTACCTAAAAGTTTACTTACCTAGAAAAGGGATGGTAAGATTTCTTTTTACCCTTTTAGGAATTATTTATAGGAACATTTTTTTTTTTTCTCTCTCTCTCTCTGTGTATGTGTGTGTTTATATATATATATATATACATATACATATATATTTGTTATTGTTATGTGCCATGGAGAAGGTTCCGACTCATAGTGACCCTGTACAGGATTTCCGAGGCTGTAAATCTTTACGGGAACAGAAAGCCTCATCTTTCTCCCGCAGAACAGCTGGTAGTTTCGAACTGCTGACCCTGAGGTTCGCAGCCGGATTCGTAACCACTACACTACGAGAGCTCCTTATATGTATATATATATATTTTTAAGCACAAAAATGGAAACTGGTTTATACTATGTCCATGGAACAAATTATGGTCTGTACGAGGGCGTTTCAAGTTTGTAGGAAAATTCCATTATCTTCTAATTCAATTATTTCCATGAATTTTTTGAAGTCCCCCCATATATGTAAGGAGCCCTAATGGTACAGTGGTTAAGCTCTTGGCTAGTAACTAAAGGGTTTGCAGTTTGAACTTAACCAGTGCCTTTATGGGATAAAGATGTTGGAGCCTGTTTCTTTAAAGATTTATTGTTGTTTTTGTTGATAAGTGCTGTCAAGTTGGTTCAAACTCCTAGTGACCCTGTACAGGATTTTCAAGGAGGCACATCAGGACCTCTGGAAATGTTGTGGGGTGGCGGTCCGCTGTGACCTGCAGCGTTACTTTTCATTGGAATTGACTGGATGGCAATGGTTTTGGTTTCGTTTTATAGCTGTGGTGCTGTAGGAGCCTCACTGGACTGCGAAGCACAAGGTTGACAGTTCAAACCACCAGCTGCTCCTTGGAAACCCTATACAGGGTTACTATGAATTGGAATTGACTTGATGGCACTTAACAACAGCAACAACAAACATTGTAACACTTAATTGTGCTCATGAGGAACCTGTATATAGACCAAGACTAAGATCAGTCTTTTGAACTGAACAAGGGAATACTGAGTGATTTAGAATCAGTAAAGCTGTACATCAGGGTTGTATCCTTTCACCCTACTTATTCAGTCTGTATACTGAGCAAATAATTCAGTTAGCTGGGTTGTATGAACAAGATTGTGGCATCAGGATTGAGGAAGACTGATTAACAACCTGCAGTATGCAGATGATACAACCGTGCTTGCTGAAAGCACAGAAGAGTTAAAATACTTACTGATTAAGTTTAAAGACCACAGCCTTGGGTATGCATTGCACCTTAGTATAAAGAAATTAAAAACTCTCATAGCGGGACCAATAAATAACATCTTGGTAAACGGAGAAAAGAGTAAAGTTGTCAAAGACTTCACTTTGCTTGGATCCACAGTCAACACTCATGGAAGCACAGTCAAGAACTCAAAAAAACATATTGCATTAGACAAATCTGCTTCATAAGATCTCTTTAAAATGTTCAAGAGCACAGATAAGTCAAACAGTTTGAGGGCTAAGGTGCACCTGACCCAAGCATTGGTATTTTCAATTGCCTCATATGCCTGTGAAAATTGGACAGCGAATAAAGAAGACGATAGATGCATTTAGTTTTGTAATTGAAGAAGAATACGGAGTATACGGAGTACCATGGATTGCCAGAAGAACAAACAAATCTGTCTTAGAAGTATAGCCAGGATACTTCTTAGGAGGCAGGATGGCGAGACTTCACTGCTCATACTTAGGACATGTTATCAGAAGGGACCAGTCCCTGGAAATGGATAGGTAAAGTAGAACGTTAGTGAAAAAGAGGAAGACGCCCAGTGAGATGGATTGGCACAGTGGCAGCAGCAGTCGTTCAAACCTAACACTAGTGAGAATGGTGCAGGACCCAGGCAGTGTTTCGTTCTATTGTGCATAGGGTTGCTGTTAATCAGAACTGCCTTGATGGCATGTAACAACAATAAACAGTAAACAGACACCCATGAAACTCACCAAGTGACCAAAGAATTAAAAGAATATCAGTATTCATGACAGAGTCTTGGTGTGCTGCTGTAGAACGCAGTGGACTACTAACCGCAGGATCAGCTGTTCAAACCTATTAGCTGCTCCTTAGAAACCCTTTATAGGGTTCCTGTGAGTTAGAATGGATTCCAAGGAATGTAACATAATAAAACAACAGTACTCATGATGGATTCTTCTTCAGTTTCTACACTGACATTGATTGTATTCTTCAAGGTGTGCAGCCATTCTCACCATCCTTTCTGGCTTTCCCTCCCACATGAATATAAACTCACTGCCCCCTAAGGTTTCTATCTAATTATTCAAATTGCTGTTGTCACTTGGAACCCATATAGATCGATCTTAAAAGAGCATAGTGCTTAAGCAAACAGACATTTTCCTCTAGTTAAACTAAACTATTGTTTAATTTCAGGAAGAATTCAGGGGCTATTTCTGGTTTAAGCGTAACACTGATCTCAGAGCAGTAGTTTCCAGAGGTTTACCCAGCTCCCATAGCTGTTTCATTTGGATTTTAAGTGTTAAAACATAGGGCTTGCTTGCCTTGCTTACCAATACCTGGAACACTTCTCCCTTAACACTGTTTTGGGAACTACCTGTTGTATCAAATCTCTAGAAATTCGAAGGATGGGAAATTAGCTCCTAACTTGAAGAAGTGAAGTAGCCCATGGAAATTATCTAACATGGACCTAGTGTGTAGCTTTTTGGATGGTGGTTGTTGGTAAGTGCCTGTGAGTCGGTTCTGACTCACAGCAATCCTGTATAGTGTTTCAAAGGTTGTAAATCTCTGCAGGAGCAGAAAACCTCATCTTTCTCCCATGAAGTGGCTAGTGGGCTTGAATCGCCAACCTGTGGTTCGCAGTCCAGTATTTATCCTACAGAGCCACTTCGCTCCCATTTTGGAGGGTTGTTATTGTTAGTGTCATGTGGAAGGTTTCCAATGAGTGGCTGTTGGATTTGAACTACCGACCTTGGTATTAGCCGTCTTGGGCTTATCCTATAGCACCAGACCAGGACTCCTTTTGGAAGATGGTGGTGGAGTTCTTAAATGCCATCCAGTTGGTTCTGACTCATAGTGACCCTGTATAGGATTTCAGAGGAGTGGCTGGTGAGTTTGAACCCCACTGACCTTTCAGTTCAAATCCCCCTTGCGGTCAGTCTAGTGCTTATCCTAGAGCACCACAGCAGTGCTCCTATGCAAGAGTTTTTTGTTTTTTGAGTGCCGTAGAGTCAATTCTGATTTACAGCGACCCTGTACAGGATTTTTGAGGTTTGAACCGTCAACTTTTTTTGCAGTTCAGTGCTTATCCAGGGTCAGTATATTCTCAAAAGTTTAGTGTGAAGGGACAGGTACTTTTCCAGAAGTAAACTGCATGTGACTATAGAGCTAACCTTTGTCTAGGTGATGAAATGTTTTTTTAGCTGTTATTTTAGTATGATGAGATAAAATTATAATACAACAGAGGTACTTAGGACATTCATTTGTTGAGTACCATCTAGTGGGTTCAGACTCATAGCAACTCTGTATAGCGCTACTGAGGCTGTAAATTTTTGTGGGAGCAGAAAGCCTCAACTTTCTCTGCAGAGTAGCTGGTGGCCTTGAGCCACTGACCTTGTAGCTCACAGTCTAATGCTTATCCTACAGAGCCAATGAAAAGAAATACTTTCAGCCAGGAAGACTTTTACACATGATTTTTGAGTCAAAGGCTTGGACTTGGTCATGGATTGTTCATTTTAGCTAACCCATAGGTAATGTAAGCTGTAATTTAGGAAATGAAAGAATGTGTTTATTATGGGTGTATTGCTTAAACATTGAACAGAAACTAATGTTAGGCATGGTCAATAAATGAATGAATCAGCAGTCTGTTTGCATTTATTTTGCAAGATAAAGTACTTTATTGGTTTAACTGTGATCCAATCTCTTGATTAGGAATTGCAGTCCTTATTTTTTTTTTTTTTACCAAATGTTCTTTGACATTTTTGGCCATTTAATTTTCCCAAGTCCTCAAGTTCCATAAAGTATCTTACTGATGTGTTCGTTTAAAGTACATTACACCTATGGAAATTTATATAAAAAGTACATGATATCTATTATTTTACTTGGACAGGATTCTTGTCTTTGTGATGCTGTATGTGCCTTCTCAGCAGCTTACCCGGTTTTCCCCCATTAAAGTTTAGCCTTGTTTTTCCTTGTGTATCCAGTACCAAGTGTTTTATAGTTTTTATTGCAGTTTAAATGATGTATTTCTCCTGTTCTTTATTAGCTAGTTATTAAACTTTTAATTTTTGTGGATTTAATTTATATTCCAACAGATATAATGGAATAGGAGTCCTGATATGGTGCTGTGGGTTAATGTGCTGGATTGCAAAGTCAGTTTGAGCTGCAAAGTTAGTGGTTCAAGCCCACCAGCAACTCCTTGGAAACCCTATATAGGGTCGCTATGAGTTGGAACTGACCTGATGGCACTTAACAACATTAATATTAGAATAGGTGCTCTATAGCTCCATATGATAAGCACTAGGCTGAGAACTACAAGGCCCAGAGTTCGAGCCAGCCATCTGCTTTGCTGGAGAAAGAGGAGGCTTTCTGCTCCCGCAAAGATTTAAAAGCCTTGGAAACCCAATGCAGGGTTGTTATGAGTCAGAACCAACTCCACAGCACTTAACAACAGCAATAGTAGAATAATTACTTTAATGGGTTCTTTATTTAAATTTTACAGATAAAGAATCAAGTAGTGATAAATAACATTCTTATTTTTATTCACTTTAAATTTTCTTAAGAAAGCTGTGGAGGAAAGAGTATGTAATATACTATTCTAAATAACTGAGTCAAGGCCCTTTAGGCTTTTAAGCAGAAGGTCATTATTCTAATTTGATGTCATCTTACATTTGTTGTTGGAAAGTGCCTTTGAGTTGGTTCCAACCCATAGTGACTCTGTACAGGGTTTCTGAGGAGCGGCGGGTGAGTTTGAACCACCGTCTTTGTGGCCAAGCGTTTATCCTACAGTGCCACACCAGGGCTCCAATTTTATGTTAAAACATAAAAAATTCTTTATTGCTTTTTTATAAATGATTGAATTTTATAAGCTGTAGAGCCCATTGCTATCTGCAAAAATCTCTTACTTGTTGTGGACTCCCACCCTGGGACAAAGTGAAACAATTGCTTTTGTAAAGATGAACAGTTGTGGAAAACTAAGGAGCAGTTCTACTATGTCCTGTGGATTTGCTGTGATTTGGAATCGATTTGGTGGCAGTGGGTTTAGTTTAGGCTTTATAGAGTTTCTCTAATACATCTTTAATTTATCACCATCTATATCAAAATACTTTGCTAGTTATGGCGCTGTGTTCAAGACAAAGATGTCTGTTTGAGGACTAAGGTTCACCTTACCCAAGCCATGGTATTTTCAATAACCTCATATGCATGTGAAAGGCGGAGAGTGAATAAGGAAGACTATAAAAGAATTGATGCATTTGAGGTACGGTGTTGGAAGAGAATATTGAAAGTACCATGGGCTGCCAAAAGAGCAAACAGATCTGTGTTGGAAGAAGTACATCCAGATTGCTCCTTGGAAACCAGGATGGCCAGACTTCATCTCTCATACTTTGGACATGCTGGTAGGAGGGACCAGTCCTAGGAGAAGGATACCATGTTTGGTAAAGTGGAGGGTTGGAGAAAAAGAGGAAGATTCCCCTACTAGATGGATTGGCACAGTGGCAGCAGCAATGGACTCAAACATATCACCGATTGTGAGATTGGCACAGGATTGGGCAATGTTTCCTTCTCGTGCATAGGGTTGCTATGAGTTGGTACTGACTTGGTGGAAACTAACAACAACAACAGTTGTGGCGCTTTAGGATAAAGCTCTGGACTGCAAGATTGGTTTGAACCACAGGGTTGGCAGTTCAAACTCACCAGCCTTTCCTTGATAATCCTATGCAGGGTTGCTATGACTTGGAACCCAGAACTGACTTGATGACACTTAACATCAACAATAAGTCCCTTACAACTGAATGCCTTAAAATAACATTATTCATTTGCTAACCTACTCTGCAGGACGAATTCAGTTGAGACGCAATGGTGATGACTTGTCTCTGTCCTATGATTGTCTAATCTCTGCTGGGGCTGCTCAGAACTGGGGACTGGAATGACCTGCAGGTTTGCTCATTCACACGTGAAGGAGTTATGCTGTCTGTGAATTGAGACTTTAGCTTAGTCTCTGAGCTGCAACCCATACACATGGCTTCTCTCTGTGACCCAAAGTTTCTTAGCTTGGTTACTGGGCATTAAAAGAAGTGTCCTGATGGGAAGAGAACCAAGTAGAAGATGTATTGCCTTTGATGACCCACTCTGGACCTGGAGTCATACAGTGTTAACTTCTGACAAAGGTCTCCTAGGTTCAAAGAGGAAACATAGGGATCCCTCTCCCACCTCACATCTTGGTGGGGGAATATCATTGTCACATTGGAAGCAGAGCATGTGGGTTGTGATGAGAGACAGTCTTTGGAAAATATAATCTACCCACTCTCTCTTGTTTCTTGCTACAGTTGTCAAAATATTTTAATGCTTTGTATGTTATAAACCATAATCACAAAACCCGCTGCCATTAAGTCAATTCCAACTAATAAAGATCCTGTAAGACAGAGTAGAACTGCTCTTGAGGGTTTTTGAGATTGTATATCTTTGTGGGAGCAGACAACCTCATCTTTCTTCTTTGGAGCATCTCGTGGTTTCAAGCCATCAACCTTGGCTGTTAGCAGCCCAATACTTAACGCACTGCACCACCACATCACATTTTTATTGCTGTTTTAAACATGCCTTATGTGTTTATTCCTGGTGTAGTGCTGTAGGATAATCAAGATCTGTAGTTCAAACTTAACAGCAGCTGCCCCTCAGAAACCCTGTACAGGGTCACTATGAGTCGGAACCGACTTGATGGCACTTAACAACAAAAACAACAACAACAATGTATTTATTCACATATTTACTGTTCCTCCCATTTCTCATTCCTGTTGTGTATAGGCACATTTCCACCTGGTATCATTTATCTTCAACCTCAAGGACTTTTTATTGTGAATTGAATAAAGGTTGACAGAGCAGATCAATTTTCCATTCAACAGTTATACACATTTTGATTCATGTCATTAATTGTAATCCTCACAATGTAATGTCCCTCATCTCACTTCCTTCCTATGTCTTCTATTGCCATTCCTCCTTACCTAACTTTTCCTGCCTTTTGAACTTTGTCCTTGGGCAGTAGCTCCCCTTTTGATCTCAAATGGTTGATTATTCTAAAGAATGTGTACCTTTCTAATGTTATTGTTCATCTTACTGGTCTTTTTTGTTATTTTAAGTTTTTATTGTACATTATGTGGGTTTACATGGGAGAACATCAGTTTTACATTCATTGTATCTTATTTTGTTTCATTGCAATGATTACAATCCCCTCCATGCATCATCACCCAACCAAAGGGTATAATACCCTGCAAGCCTGCCCCCAGCCATCAGCACACAGCCTCTCTCCCTACGAGTCCAGTGTCCCCAGCTGCTCCATCTCTCTACATCATCGTCTCTGCCTCCATTTTTAGCATCACTGTTTCTCTGGATAGGGTCCTGCACTCTGCTCTTCTCCCTTGATGGTCCCAAGGACCTCCGCTCCTAGACTGCAAATCAATCATTCCCTTCCTTTTGCTACAAAACGTCTGCCTTTGCATTTCCATCCCTCACAGTCAGTCCTGATAGCA
>NW_006408596.1:6267165-6274025 GCF_000296735.1 Chrysochloris asiatica
GAGCGCATGTCTGCTCGTGTATTCCTATTGAGTCTTAGTCTTGTAAGGGGGTTTGCCTTGACCACTTGGCTTGATGTGTCCTGGCCAAGCAATTTGCTTGTTCTCGTAGTAATCAGTCACACTGCCTTTATTGTTTTGTAAATTTCCTGTTGGTCTTTCTTTCAAGAAGTATCTTCTGTTCTTTTAGCTGCTCCACGCTGGTCTGCTTGTCCTTTCAAGTGGAAAATTTCCACCTCAGAAGATTCTGGATGGGCTTCAGGACTCCACCTATGGTCTTATGTAATGCAGAGGCTCCACAGGAAGCCACCTTCACTGGGCATATTGTAGCCCCATTTTAGGTATTCCAATCAGTTATAGGCAGAAGATGGACTTACAAGCTTTCTGTGGTGATATTTCTGTCTATTCCTTTCTCTCCTCCTCAAGTGTCTATTTTACAGTGGTATGCAAGGGAAACCAAGATTCAAAAGACAGCCAAGCTTCTTAACATTATTTCCCCCCTTTTGCCCATTCCACCCATGTCCCAGTCCCTGTATCCCAGAGCCCTGTTGTTCCAGGGCTGTGCATACATCATTCTTTACCTCTTCCAGGTCTTTTTGACTACAGATTGATCCATGGGGGAGGGGGGGTGAGTTCAATTCTAGGTCTGAAGATTGGCTAACGGCTATATAGTCTTAGGGATTTCACTAGTCAATTTGCATTATCCATGACTTTCTAATGTGACCCTTTTCAAATCAGTTGGTAGTGATAGTGGGCACCATCTGGTTCTGGTCTCAGGGTTGTAGACACTGATATTCATATGGTCTAGGAGTCCTGGTGTGGCGCTATGGGTTAGTGTGCCAGACTGCAAAGCTGTTTGAACTACAAGGTCGGCGGTTCAAACTCACCAGCTGCTCCTTGGAAACCCTATACAGGGTCGCTGTGGGTCGCAATCGACTTGACGGCACTTGACAACAACATTAGTCCATTGGATTGTTTCCATGTATCTTTGATTTTTTTCCACACTTCGTTGCCCTGAATGGGGAGAGACCAATAAATGCACCTTAGATGGTCACTCAAAAGCTGTTAAGATCCCAGTCACCAAAGTAGAATGTTGAACATTGTCTTTGTGGAGTACATTATGCTAGTCCTTAGTGTTCCCGGAGACTATGGTCTGAGCCCGCAGGCCCAATGATGCTCTCCCTTAAGGCGTTTTGTAATGTTTAAGAAATTTTCTTAACTTTGTCCAGAATGCTGTACTATATTCTTGGAAGTATTTGCAGCGAAGGTAAATATCCATGAATAAATACCCTCTGTCAAGCCTTATATGTCTCATTCTCCTTTCCACATCTGTTCAGGTTGCGTGACCAAATGCATCCACTTACAGAAAATTGTTGTTTCATTATTGTGGCCTTAAACTCTTGGATTCCCTCTAATAGCTTCCTTTGCTTTCAAGTGGTTTGTTTTTGTTTTTGCTGAGCTGTAACTTAGATTAACAGAGTCCTGGTGTGGCACTGTGGGTTGATGGCACTGGACTATAAAGTCGGTTTGAACCACAAGGTTGGTGGTTCAGGCTTACTATCTGTTCCTTGGGAACCCTATATAGGTTGCTGTGTGTTGGAACCTACTCGACGGCACACAACAACAACAATTTTATATTGCTTTCTCCTTCACTCAAGTTAATGTGTGTACATTCTAGTTAGTGATGTACCTTTCCATCCCTGGTAACCATGAAATAATTTTCCTTTTGTGTGAGAATCTTTTCTGACTTTTTATAACACTGGTTTCATACCATATTTGTTCTTTTGTAATGACTCATTTCAGTCAGCATTGTATCGTCCATGTTCATTCTTGTTATGAGGTGTTTTGCAGATCCATCTTTATTCTTTAATGTTGCATAGTCCTGATTTCATTGTCAAAGTTCTCTTTGTAAAGGAATGTGGCGGGTTTTTTTTTTTTTTTTTTTTATCTTTTTACTGTGAATTGAGTGAAGGTTTACAGAGCAGATCATTAATTTTACATTCAACAAATCATACACTTCATTTCATCTCAATGCCTGCAGTCACCTCAGTGTGATACCTTTCATCCCACTTCCTCCCTGTGTTTGCTGCTGCCATTCCTCTTCCTTTCTCAACCCTTCTGAACTCTGTTCCTGGGTAAATGCTGTCCTTTTGATCTTGATAGTTGACCATTCTATGGTGTGCATACCTTGCTGGTGTTGTCCCTTCTCTGTACATATCTACTGCTTGGCTGAAAATTGAGCCATGCATAAGAGTTCAGTCCCAGATTTGAAGGGTGACCAAGGGTCACAGTCTTGGGGTTCCAACAGTCTCTCCTTGACCAATAAGCCTGGTCTGTTTTGTAATTTTGAATTTTGTTCCACATTGTTTCATATCCAGGGCCTTCTAATGTGATCTCTCAAAGTTGGAGGTAGTATTAGTCCATTGGACTTACTGTTTCCAACTCTCTTCAGTTTTTATCATTCTTTTCTCCCGACAGGCAGAGACTGGTAGGTGCACCCTAGATGGCCTCCCATGAGCTTTTAATAGCCCATTCACCATTCATCAAAGTAGGATGTAGAACATTGTCTTTGTGAACTGTGTTATTCCAGTTGTCCATGGTGTCCTCTGAGACTAGGATGCTGAGCCTCCATGTCCCTTGACTCATTCCTTCAAAGTATTTGTTAATGTCTAAGGAGCTCTGGTAGCGTAGTTAGGAATTGTGCTGCGAGCATCAAGGTCAGCAGTTTGAAACCAACAGCTGTTAGCAGGAGAAAGATGAGGCTTTCTGCTCCCGTAAAGATTTACAGCCTCAGAAACCCTGTACAGGGTCGCTATGAGTCGGAACTGAATCCACAGCACATAACCACCACCAAGAAGTGTTCATAACTTCACCCCCACTATGCTCCACCACATTCATGCATATGTTTATTCCACATACACATTGTACATAGATCCTCTGTTCAATCATTATATATTTGTGGATATACTCATTTCTACTCTACCCCCACTGGTTTCGTCTGTGTGTATATACAGTTACCCATTATCGCAGGATTTTGTATCTCACAGTATTTTACCTTTGTTGCCTCTTGTACTGTGCCTTGTACTCCTCCTGTGTCTTCCTGTGCTTCCGTCATTCTTTTGTCAACCTCTCTCTTACTGTTGATTGCTTTCCCCTTCACCCAAGTTAATACATGTCTTCCTTCTCTACTGGCTTATCTTTATATGTTGGTCTTGTACCTACGACTTTGCTGAATCTTTTACTTGTTATTTGCCATCTAATCTGTTTCACATTATAGCGACCCTGTATAGGGTTTTTGAGGAGTTGATGGTGACATTTAATGACTGATCATGTGACTAGCAGTCAAGTGCTTAACATACCACAATTAGTTCCAGTAATTTTCTTGTGGAGTCTTTGGGATCTTCTACGTATAGGATTATATCATTTGCAAATAGAGAAAGTTTTACTTCTTCTTTGAATTTGGATGCCTTTAGTTCCTTTCTTGTTTCATTATTCTAGCTAAGACTTCTAGTAGTAGATTGAATGGTTGTGTGCTGCCAAGTTGGTTCAGACACATAGTTGTGAACCCTATATAGGGTTTCTGAGGAACGATGGGTAGGTTTGAGCCACCATCCTTGGGTTTTGCAGTCCAGTACTTAAACTACAGCAAGTACCACACCAGGTTTTGAATTGTTGTTGTTGTAAATGCCATAGAATCAGTTCCAACTCATATTGAACCCTGTATAGCATTTCCGAGGAGCGGGTGGTGAGTTTGAAGTGCAGTACATTATCCTGCATCTCCATACCAAGACTCTGTTTAATCGTTATACGTGTGTGTGTGTATATATATATATATATGTTGTTGTTGTTAGGTGGCGTGGAGTCGATTCCGACTCATAGCGACCCTGCACAGAGTTTCCGAGGCTGTAAATCTTTACGGGAGCAGAATGCCTCATCTTTCTCCTGTGGAACCGCTGGTAGTTTCGAACTGCTGACCTTGCGGTTCACAGCCCGATTCGTAACCACCACACTACCAGATATGTGTGTGTGTGTGTGTATAGTCGTCTCTTATGCTGTCTAAAGAAGGTATTTGAAATAAACAAATCATTGGTTTTGCAGAATTCTATCATTCGTTCTCCAGCATCATTTCTATCACCAAGTCCAAATTTTCCAACTACTGGAACCTCCTCTTTGCTCCCTACTTTTGCATTCCAGTCACCAGTAATGAGCAATACATCTTGATTGCATGTTTGATCGATTTCAGACTGAAGAAGTTGGTAGAATTCTTCTATTTCATCTTCACTGGCTTTAGTGGTTGGTGCATAAATTTGAATAATAGTGGTATTAACTGGGCTTCCCTGTAGGTACATGGACATTATCCTATCACTTATAGCATTGTACCTCATGACTGATCTGTATATGTTCTTTTTGACGATGAATGCAACACCATTCTTTTTCAATTTGTCATTCCCTGCATAGTAAACCATGTCGGTATCAGATTCAAAATGGCCAATACCAGTCCATTTTAGCTCACTAATGCCTAAGATGTCGATGTTTATGCGTTCCACTTCATTTTTAACAACTTCCAATTTTCCCAAATTCATACTTCGTACATTCCATGTTCCAATTTTCAATGGATGTTTACAGCTGTTTCTCTTCATTTTAACTTGTTGCCCATCAGCAAATGCAGGTTCTGTGCGCTTTTCTCCCCTGAACTTAACTGTATTCATGTCATATGGTCAAAATATGTATACACACACACACACACACATATATATGCCCTTAATTATGTTGATGGATTTCCCTTTTATTTCTGTTTTTTTTTTTTTTTTTGAGTGTTTTATTCACTTATTTTATTTATTAGTGATGGTTTTACCTGGTTTTGGTATCAGAGTTATGCTTGCTTCATAACATGAATTTACAAGTATTCTCTCCTTTTCTGAAGTAGCATTGAGTGGCTGCTAGACGGCACCGGTGAAGCTGTCTGGACCAGGACTTTTTCTTCTTGTTGTTGTTGTCATGTGCCGTGGAGTCGGTTCCGACTCATAGCGACCCTGCACAGGGTTTCCGAGGCTGTAAATCTTCACGGGAGCAGAACGCCTCATCTTTCTCGCGCGGAGCAGCTTATTAGGAGTTTACGAATCGGGCTGCGAACCTTAAGGTCAGCGGTTCGAAATTACCAGCTGCTCCGCGGGAGAAAGATGAGGCTTTATACTCCTGTAAAGATTTACAGCCTCGGAAACCCTGTACAGGGTCGCTATGGGTCGGAACTGACTCGATGGCACTTAACAACAACAACAACTAATGACTGGTTCAGTTTTTTCTGAACTCTGTTCAGAGTTCCTACCTTAGTCTGTGTTAGTACAGGTAGGTAGTATGTTTCTAGAAGTTTGTCTTCTTCTAGGTTTCATAATTTGTTGGAGTACATTTCTTCATTGTAGTCTATTACTGTCCTTTTCATTTCAGTTGTGATGTCTCCCATTTCCATATTCTGACCTTACTAGATACAAATTTGGGACTTCAATCACAGTGTCACGAGTCATTGCCCCCCTTCTCTCTGACCTTACTGGCCTTTGGTAAAGCATCTCAGAATATGAAGAGTGCTGTATATACGAATAAAGCCAGTGTGGTGGCTTCATACAGTAAGCACTGGGCTGCAGACCACAGGGCTGTGGTGCGAGCCTGATAGCTGCTCTGCAGGACAAAGATGAGCCTTTGTGCTCTCTCAGACACTTAAAGCCTTGGAAGCCCTTAGCCTTTAAGCTTGCTGTGAGTCGGAACCTACGGAACCTACCCGACGGCACTTTACAGCAACAACATACATATGAATAAAGTTTTATTATAGCAAAAAGGATGCAAACAAAAGAGATGCATAGAGCAAAGTCTGAGAGGGTTCCCAAAACAGAGCTTTCAAGTATCAGAAAGGGACACACACTCCCTGCCCATGTGTGTTGATGTCTTTCATCAGTCAGGAAGCCCGTAGAAGGATGCATGTCCAGATCCTTTATCAGGGCCTCTTTGCAGACCCATGCGCTTGATTGATATCAGGCCCCATGTTAGCCTTTCTGGCTAATCTAGCCCCACTATTCAGCACAAACCCCCAGGTGTAGTCTGGGAGTTTAGATAAGAAAAGCACTTCTGTTTCTCAGGAAATTCTAAGGGTTTAGAGTTACCTTACAGAAAACAAGGGCAAAGCCTAAATTACTTTATGCTGGTTGTTACTAGATGCTGTCAAGTTGATTCTAACTCATAGTGACCGTATATACAACAGAACAAAACACTGCCCAGTCCTGTGCTAGCCTCACCATCATTGTTACCCTAGAGCCCATTGCTGCGGCCACTGTGCCAGTCTGTCTTGTTCGGGGTCTTTTTGGGGTCTTCCTCTTTTTCAGTGACCCTCCACTTTACTAAACATGATGTCTTTCTCCAGAGATCGGCCCCTCTTGACAACATGATGACCGTAGTACGAGAAACCAGTTTAAACTTTTCATCAAATGTGTGAAAATTTCAGCAGTTGTTTCTTCAATTTCTTTTTTTCCTATTCTTTATGTCTTTCTCTAAATAATTTTGCAGAATGCATTTTTTAATTAAAAATAAATATTTTACTTTTATTTCAAGAAGTCTTTCTTACCCATGAACCCAAAATTCTTGACCCCAAATTAGCCTCGTCTGTGGTATCCCTGGCCTGGTTTTTTTCACCCAAAGTTGCTAATTGACTTTTCTTTGCTAGTTGAAGAACTGTCAGTTGCAAAACCATTGTCTCATGTTTTAATGAAAAAGACTCTAGGCTTTAAACTTCAAAACATTCCATGGCTGTAGCCAGATTTTAAGCTGTTGTGGAGCTGTAAGATCAATGTTGTTGTTAAGTGCCGTTGAGTTGATTC
>NW_006408596.1:6276165-6278599 GCF_000296735.1 Chrysochloris asiatica
GTTCATCAAATTGTATCAGATTACTCTTTTTCTTCTAGTTGAGCTCTGATCATCCAGCCATTGAAGCCAGGTCAAGTGGGTATTATCTGCAAGTGTGGGTGTTCTTATCTGCATTGGTTTTTACTAGAGCCAATCATGTGTCATGCCTGGAACAGGGATTGAACCCAGATCGCCCTTAGCCCCAATAATCATGAAGTCCACATCTGTAAGAAGAATGGGAGCCAGTGGGTGAAAGCTCATGAACTTAAGGAACACAGTGAACATATCACAGGTATTGACTGGGCCCCCAAGAGCGACCGCATCATCATCATATGCAACGTGTATGTCTGGAGTCAAAAAGATGGTATCTGGAAGCCCATCATGG
This sequence comes from Chrysochloris asiatica, assembly GCF_000296735.1. Taxonomy (NCBI): domain Eukaryota; kingdom Metazoa; phylum Chordata; class Mammalia; order Afrosoricida; family Chrysochloridae; genus Chrysochloris; species Chrysochloris asiatica. Next base: position 6,276,530 of record NW_006408596.1, read on the forward strand.
TGATCCTGAGAATTAACCAGGCAGCCACTTTTGTGAAGTGGTCTCCATTGGAGAACAAATTTGCCATGGGAAGTGGAGCATGGCTCATCTCTCTCTTACTTCAAATCTGAAAATGCCTGGTGGGTAAACAGGCACATTAAGAAGCCGATCTGCTCCACGGTCCTCAGCTTGGACTGGCACCCCAACAGTGTTTTGCTGGCAGCAGGCTCATGTGACTTCAAATATAGGGTGTTTTCTACCTATATTAAAGAAGTGGATGAGAAGCCCCCCAGTACACCATGTGACAGCAAGATGCCTTTTGGTCCGCTGATGTTAGAGTTTGGTGGCAGTAGCAATGGTAGCTGGGTGGGTGCACAGGATCAGCTTCTCCGCCAGCGGGAGTCATCTGGCCTGTGTCAGCCACGAGTCATCTGGCCTGTGTCAGCCACGACAACACCGTGTCCGTTGCTGATACCTCAGAGTATGCAGGTTTCAACTCTGAAGACTGAGTTCCTGTCGCTCTGGAGTGTATCGCTTGTCTTGGAGAGAACAGCGTCGTGTCTGCTGGTCATGACTGCTGTCTGTGCTCTTTAATTAACTATGACAACTGTGGCTGCTTGACCCTCGTCTCCAAATAGAGCATCAAGCGCAACATGTCGGCCATGGAGCGCTTCCGTAACATGGACAAGCAGGCCACCACTGAGGACCGCAGCCCAGCCTTGGAGACATTGCACCAGAACAGCATCACTCAAGTGTCTGTCTATGAGGTGGACAAGCAAGATTGCCATAAATTCTGCACTGCCGGCATTGATGGTGCCATGACAATTTGGGATTTCAAGACCCCTAGAATCTTCCATCCAGGACCTTTGGATAATGTGAAGCTGAGCAAACCTCCTGGATTGATTTGGCGTGACCCCTCTCAACTGTCCACCTCCCTTCCACCAGAAACACATAGCGGGCAAATACCGTGTGTGTATGCGTGTGTGGTTTTGTTTGAAAATAATTTGGTGAAATTGTTGGGTTTTTTTTTTTTTTTAAAAAAAAAGGCATCCGTGATATATATTTTGTCTTTTTGGCTGTTCCATTCCATTCCTAACCAAGCTTCTCTTTAAGTCGTTTATGTTGGAAAATCATCATATGTATTGGAAAATCGTCACACTGACTTAAAGCAAGGGAGGAAGATGTGTATATTGTCTAGACAGTTCAATAAACATACTGAATGTGGGGGGAAAAATGAAATGACGTACTGCATTAAGCAACACTATCAGTTTGAAGACTAAGGTGCCCCTGACCCTAGCCATGGTGTTTGCAGTTGTTTCATATGCATGTGAAAGTTGAACAGTGAATAAGGAGTACTATAGAAGAATTGAAACGTTTGAGTTATGGTGGTGTTGGAAAAGAATATTGAAAGTACCAAGGACTTCCAGAAGAACAGACAACTGTGAGAAGTGTAGCTAGAATGCTCCTTAGAAGCCAGTGTGACTAGACTTCGTCTCTCATACTTCAGACATATTATCAGGAGGGACTAGTCCCTGGAGGAGAACATCATGCTTGATAAAGTGGAGGGTCAGCGTAGAAGATCAAGAACCCCACTTAGATGGATTGGCATAGTGGCAGCAGCAGTGAGCTCAATCACAGTGATTGTGAGGCTGGCACCAGGACCAGGCACTATTTAGTTGTCTTGTGCAAAGAAATGCTATGAATAGGAACCGACTCAACAGCACCAAACAATAACAAAGATTTGAAGCGTTGATCTCAAAAATGATTTTGTTCTAGAACATATATATATTCCTGCTCTGATTTGTGCTTGAGTCACATTCCATTCATATATTTATGACAATGCATAGATGCTATTTGCTTCTCTTTCTGTAACTACTTTTACATTGGTCCATTATGGTGAGTTGAAGTTAAAAAACAATAGTACCTAATGCTCATTTTAGAGGTAGGTAAATAACTAACCTCACAATTCTAACTCATAGAGGACTGTCTCATATGAAGGAGCTTCAAAAGTTCATGGAATAAATTTAGTATCTTTTGATTCCGTTATTTCATCAACTTTTTCTAGTTCCTCCTTGTAAGTTTTCTAAGACT
>NW_006408596.1:6279989-6297100 GCF_000296735.1 Chrysochloris asiatica
GACCCCATGCGCCAGACGTTGCCGGCCCACCACCTGCTCTAAGGTGACCAAGCAGGATCACTATGCTGAGGTTCAATCAAGTTCTTAGGGGTTCTCTTTTGTTTTTAACAACTTCTTCATAATAAAGCCCTGTGATCGTCAGATGCCCTTTGAGAAAATTGATCATGGTCACCCCTTTGGAATCCCCAAAAGGCAGTTGCCATAACCTTTTGAGCTGGACTCTCTTGAATTGAACTGGCTCAGCCCATCTCCTCAGAAGCCACTGTTTTGATTAGATCTATTTGTTTTGAAGGTCTAAGGGGATACTAAAACAAGTGCCTTAGTCCTGGGAGAATCTGTCTGCAGCCACCCACAGAACACAGAGACATGTTTAGACATGTTTTGTTTGGAATTAAGCTGTGCATGTGTGAACCGGAACCCAAATGGCAATTCTTTATGACTTATCCTGGTATATTCACTTAGTTTAATAGTTTTAGCAGTGTTCAGCTAGGATAGCTGAAACTTCAGGGATTCATTTTAGAGAGCTATGGGAGCATTTTTGGTTATAATTAGAGAATGTTAGGTGTTTAGTGGGCAGAGGCTAGGTCTGCTATATCTGTTACAGGTGCAGGACAGTACTGTAACAGTGAACAGCTTCCATTTCCTATGTTGTTTAAAGCTCAAGGATGACAATATCCAAGTGCAAAATATTTTACATATAAAAACATTTTTTCCAAGATTTAATGAATGGAACTGCTTTGTAAATCATAGAGTGATTGATGGCCTTTCATTCAGAACTGAGTAAAGATATAAGGTACACCTGGAGTTGTTAAGCACTTTGGAACAAAACTGTAGCTTCTCCAGCAGTGCTCCTCATGGTATTTTAGTCACCATTTGATGAAGTGTGCATCTATAGCTGTCCCATTCGTGATGGTTCTTCCTATTGGTACAAGCATCTCACTGTATCATTATAACCTAATGTGTTGATGTCTGATCTTTTACATATTTAAATAGTCTTTTATCATGACTTAATATATTTTGTTGTTAGGTGCCATCGAGTCTGTACTGACTCATAACGACCCTATGTACAACAGAACAAAACACTGCCTGGTGCTGGGCCAACCTCACAATTGAGCCCATTGATGCTGCCACTTTGCCAGTCCATCTCGTTGGGGTCTTCCTCTTTTTCTCTGACCCTCCACTTTAACAAACATGATATCCTTTTTCAGTGACTGGTCCCTCCTGACAATATGTCCGAAGTATGAGAGATGATGTTTAGCCATCCTGACCTCTAAGGAGCACTCTGGCTACACTTCTTCCAACACAGATCTGTTGGTTCTTTTGCTAGCCCATGGCACTTTCAATATTCTCCTCCAACACCATAACTCAAATGCATGAAATCTTCTACAGTCTTCCTTACTTTCGCATGCATATGAGATTATTGAAAATAACCATGGCTTGAGTCAGGCGCACCTTAGTCCTCAAGCTGACATCTTTGTTCTTCAGCAATTTAAAAAGGTCTTGTGCGGCAAATTTGCCTCATGCAATACACCATTTGATATCTTGACTGCTGCTACCATGAGTGTTGATGGTTGATCCAATAAGAATGTAGTACTTGACAACTTCAATCTTTTCTCCTTCGATAGGAATGTTGTTTTATTGGTCCAGTGGTAAGGATTTCTGTTTTCTCTACATTGAGTTGAAATCCATACCGAACGCTGTGCTCTTTGATCTTCATCAGTAAATATTTTAAGTCCTCTTCACTTTCAGCAAGCAAAGTTGTATCATCTGCATATCATCAGTTGTTAATGAGTCTTCCTCCAATCCTGATGCCATGTTTTTCTTCATAGAACCCAGCTTCTTGGATTATTTGCTCAGCATACAGGTTGAATCAGTATAGTGAAAGAATACAACCCTGTTGTCGCACACCTTTCTTAATTTTAAACCATTCAGTGTTCCCATGTTCTGTTCGTACAACTGCCTCTTGGTCCAGGTACAGATTCCTCATAAGCACAATTAAGTGTTCCAGAATACTCATACTTGGCAATGTTGTCCATTGCTTGTCATGATCCACACAATCGAAAGCCTTTGCATAGTCAGTAAAGCACAGGTAAACATCTTTCTGATACTCTCTGCTTTTAGCCGAGATCCATGTGACGTCAGCAATGATATCCCTCATTCCGCAGCCTCTTCTGAAGATGGCTTGAACCTCTGGAAGTTCTCTGTCAATGTATGCTTGCAGCCGTTTCTGTATTATTTTTAGTGAAACATTCGCTCTACAGTAAGCCTATTTCACTGGGCAAGTTCTAGAACCCTTTTAGGTATTCCAATTAGTTATAGGCTGAAGAATAAACAAACAGAAACAACAAAAGGAAAAAGAAAAACCCAGTGCAGTTGTTGGACCCAGAGTGGAGAAAACTCTAGGGGGCTCCTGCCAAGGAAAACTCACAAGGTGGCTGGTGGAGTGATGTGAGGGTTGATTCCCCAGCCCTAAATGGGTTTCCTATAGGCCTACATGTTGTCTGTGTTATGGGCATCCAATCTAAAGTGGTGGCCCTTCAGGTTGGTAGTTTCAGTGTCTGTCAGACTACAGGCCAGCTGGGGGCAGGATCGCTGCTGCTGAAGGTTTCTGCTAGTCAGATTCTGGCCCAGAGGCTCTCTCGGTTCTGTAGAGCTGGAGCAAAGTCTGCCTGAATCCAGGCACCAAGGTGGCGCTTTGGACACCTCCTCACACTCAGAACTCCTGGAGAGTAGGATCTGCACTAGGGGTAGATGAGGATGGGGCCTGTCACGGGTGAGAATCTGTGCCACCAAGCCACCGAGCTGCTGACAAAAGTTCAAGGTGGCTGCGCTGCATCTAGTCAGCAGTGCATTCACTTTTGCTCCTCCTTTTGCTGCCCCTGCTATGCTTCTCCTCCCAGTAGATGTTCAATCCACTTCTCTGTCCGTCCTTCTGAAACTCAGGGCTCCAGGATTGTCCTCTGTGTCCGCTTCATTTGGTCTCTCATATCTTTGTTGTAGAGGGTCTGTTGACCTGTTATTAGGATGTGTTTGTTGTAAAAGTACTTCATTTGGAATGGACATATATTTCTGATCTCTTTTACTATGGTTCCAAGGAAAAACAGTTTACTTCAGCCACTTTCATTTTGTTTCCCTGTGAAACAGTACATCTTCTGCTGCAAATAACAAAATAACCCCGACTAATTTAAACAGGAGGAATTTGTTTCATTTGTATGAATAAGAATTTAAATCGGTTTCTTTCACTGCTGTATTCCCTCTAGGTGCCCAGGAAATATATGGATGAATGAAACAGTCCAAAATATATGAATAGACAAATGAGAACTTGTAATTCCTAAGCGGTGGTTGGGCTGCTCAGATTCCTGCCATTCTTCTGCTTTGCTTTCTGTAGCTTATCTACCTTAGTTGTCAGTTGACTTGTTGCCCTTGATTTACTAGATGCCTGCCACATTTCCTAGACTTCACATCCTCAAGACCACATCCTAGCCAGACACAAGGACCTTCTCTTCTTTCTGTATCTTTTCTTTTTTTAGATAAAGGAAAACTTTATTCTTTGATCTCATTGACCAGAATGACATCATAAACCTACACCTAAATTGTTACTGGTGTGGTGCTGTGTAGGGTAAGCCTTGGACTGCTAACTGAAACTTTGGCATTTCAGACCTTATCCAGGGTTGCTGTGAGTGGGGACTGACTCGACAAGAATAACAATAAATGAGATCACTACCAAGGGGACCAGGATGTGTCCAGGATTGGCTTAGATCTGCGCTGTCTATATAAGGAACCAGTATCCATATGGAGTAGCTGAAATTGATTAAAATTAAATAAAGTTACAGATTCCATTGCACTCCCCACATTTCATATGCTCAAGAGCCACCTGAGTCTAATGGTTACCTTATTGGATAGCACAGATAGTCAACATTGTCAATCATTATAAAACGTTCTATTAGATAATGCTGACTTAACCTTGATTTACCTAAAGTACAGAGTCTTGGGGAGAAGATAGACACTTGAGCAAAGTTGGGGTTCCCTTATGAAGGGAACATTTGACGGAATGGTGAATGAATAGACTGCCAGCATTCTATGCTTTAACTGTTTTGGTAACTTTCAGAATTACATGCAATCTTGAAAAAAGATACTCTTGACTGCCATCAGCCTTCCAGGGGCAGTCACAGCGTGAATTGACAACGTGTGTGACAGTAAGTCCACCCTGGTGGCTCTTACATTGCCCTGATGTTTGTTTGAAAGGCAGTAAGTCTGTTGTACTGTTTGAAAGAGGTCTGAACACAAATAGTGTTTACTTAATGAAGTCCCTGAGTGACACAAACATTAAAGCATTAGGCTGCTAACTGAAAGATTGGCAGCTCGAACCCACCCATAGACACATTGGGAAAAGGCTTGGTGTGGTATGCTTCCAAAAGATCATAGCCTTGAAAATCCTGTGGTGTGCCATTCTAATTTGACACATAAGGGGTCATCATGAGTTACAGTCAACTCAATGACAGCTGGTTTACTCGTTATTTAAGAATGTTATTTGAAAATCTTAGAAGGCATGATGTTAGACAGCAGAGATCTGTAATTTATATAACAAAAGTTGGTTTGTAGGGCAGCCAACAAACATAAGAAGAAATGTACCCGATCATTAGCCATTAGAGATGCAAATCAAAACAGCAATGAGATATCATCTCATACCAGCAATAACTGCAAAGTTCAATAAAGCAAGAGGACAGTAAATGCTGGTGAGGATGTGGAGAGACTGGGACCCTCCTATATTGCTGGTAGGAATGCAAAATGGTCCAACCAGTCTGGAAAACAGTATGGCGCTTCTTCAAAAAGTTAGAAATAGAAATACCTTATGACGCATCAATTCCTCTACTTGGTGTATATCCACAAGAAATAAGAGCCATAACACAAGTAGATATATGCATACCCATGTTTATAGCAGCACTCTTCACAATAGCAAAAAGATGGAGACAGCCTAAGTGCCCATGAATAGAAGAATGGATAAACAAACTGTGGTACATACACACAATGGAATATTATGCTACCTTGAAGAATAACAAACTGCAAGCCACCGCATAACATGGATGAACGTTGAGGACATTATGCTGAGTGAAATTAGTCAGTCACAAAAGGACAAATACTGCATAAGACCATTATTGTAAAAGCTTAAGAGAAGATATCCATACTAAAAAAAGGGGGGGTGGGGACTATTGGTTACCAGGGTGTAGGTAGGTAGGTAGGAGGGCAGTAAAGCACAGGTAGGGGATAGATGCATCATAGTTTGGGGGTTGGGGAGAGCAATACACAAGAAGGAGAAGCGGGGGGGGAATGGAAGAACAAGGTAGATAGAGGAACACTGAAGCAGGTTTGCATGGGTTAAATGGGACAGAGGTAAATAGTGATGCATGCTCAACCTTGAAACAATAGGGCTCTGTGATACAGGGATCCAGGCATAGTCTGAATGGGTAAAAGAGAGAAAATATTCATGCTAAGATGCTTGACTAGCTTATCAATATTAGTTTCCCTTGCCTACTATTGTAAAATAGACACTTGAGTGCGATAGTAAGGAGTATCAGGAAACATGATTACAGAAAGCTTGTAAGCCCATCTTCAGCCTGTAACTAACTGTAATACCTAAAAGGGGTTCTAGAATTTGTCAAGTGAAACAGGCTTACTGTAGAGCCTTTGTAGTATATAGGACCTTAGGTGGAACCCTGAGCCCCATCCAGAACCTTCTGAGGTGGGACATTTCCACTTGAAAAGACAAGCAGACCAGCCTGAAACAGCTGGAGGAACAGAAGATATTTTTCGAAAGAAAGACCAGTAGGAAAAAATCAAAAATCAAAAATGACAGTGTGATTGGCTACTGTAAGAACAAGCAAGTTGTTCACCGGTAAGCCATCAAGGCAAGCATTCAATTCCCTTCAGGACAAACCCCCTTCCAAGACTGAAACACAAGGAGCACACATGATCCAGCATGTAAGATTGCTGGGGACAACGTTGGTCTGCTGGTGAGTGGGCGAGGGGGAAAAGGCAATGAAGAAATGAGCTGAGTTTTTTCATGTTCCATAGATTCCCATTGACCTGGAGATGAGAGAGAGAAGAGGAAGTGTCATGAGACCTGGGGGCACTTGAGTCCATGGACAAGGAGGGCTAGAGCTGAGAGCTAAGTGTCCAGCTGATAAGGAAGTGAAGGGAGATGCACAAGAATGCCCAAACCTGTAGATAGTACCCATTCAACCTAGCTTTGATGGCTTGATGATCAGAACTTGACTAAAGGTAGATTAAAAACAAACAAGTTTTTGATAAAGGAAAAAAGTGTAAATTGTGACAGTTTGATGAACTTGACCTATACCTTAACGGATGTAGTAGCTCAAAATACCAACAGAGAGGGAAGGAATCTTCACATCAAGTATCAATCGTATCCCCTCTGTATACATGATAGATAGGGATGGGCAACTTAGACATTGGCTGCCTAAAATAGGGGGAGCTATAAAGGTACAAAGTGACTGGCTTACAAGTTTTCAAGAGGGAGTTTAGTTTCATAGTGTGCGGGGGAAGGTAGAGTTCCCACTGAACAGTTCTCCTCTTGTCTAGACGGGTCTGGTGAAAAGATAGGAGGATAACATTCTTATGATTCATTAGTAATTGTTATCATGACTAATTGCGACTGTTAAACAGTAAAGGTAGAAGTTTTGTAACAAAAAGGGGGGAATAGTTAATTTTAACAGTCCTGGACAGAGGACCCTACAGTCATCAAGGGAGAAGAGTGCAAGTGGAATATGGGACGGTGTCCAGAGAAGCAGGGACACCAGAAATGGAGGCAGAGATGAGGACATGCAGAGATACAGCAACTGAGGACTCTAGACGCATGGAAAAAGAAAGGCTGTGTGCTGGCAGCCAGGAGGGCAGGCTTGCCAGAATGTGCCCTTTGGTTGTTGAAATGATTATATATATCCCTGAATGTTTTTGTGTACATCCCTCCCCCCCAAACAACAACAACAACAACAAAAAAAACAACAGAGGGAACAGAAGCAAATACTGTTGAAGATGATGCACGGAGGAAATGTGTAAAACTGATGTTCTCCCATGTAAACGATCACTCAATTCACAATAAAAGCTTAAAAAAAGAAAGAAAAAGTTGGTTTGTATGCATGTGTTTGTTTCTATTTGGGTAGTAGAAAAATACCCGTAAACTATATTCTCTTCCTTTATTGTGCTATTCAAATGCTAGTAAAACTGGAGGATCTATTTCAATAAGCTGCTAGTACTATAAACATGGTTCTGGATTGAGCTGTTTCAGTACTTCCCAGCAACAAAATCTTATCTTCTGCTCATGCTCATCCTTGGACTCCTGGTGTGGCATTGTAGAATAAGTACTGCTGATGGCATAATAGCTGGCTGTTCAAACCCACCAGCAACTCCTTGGAAACCCTGTATAAATTATGTCTCTATGAACCAACAACAATGCTCACCATTGGCATTTATAGTCATTTGTATTCCTAGTTGTTCTTGACATTTTTGGGGTCTTGGTGGCCATTCCATATAAAGTGGCTGAAGGATATTCAATTCTTGCTCCTCTTTCTTGCCACCTGTTGCTCTCTGTGCCCCTTCTTCTTCCTTTGTGGACCGTCAACACCATTTGGTTACACCAGTTGGTTATTCATATAACCGTATTAAGAAGGAAAGTGGATAGGTCCAAGTAAACAGCATCAATCTTACTACTGAACTGTTTCTTTCTCTTGAACAGATCTTGTTAACATTGCTTTGGAAACACTTGACTGTGGCTATTTTTTCTTTCTTTTTTCTTTTAAAGGAACAGGCATAGCAGGAAGCATAGCTTTTTTTCATTTTTGCCAATCTTTGCAGAAGTCTGTAATTTAATGGTGCATTTTGGTTGACTGAGTTTTGGGTTGACGTACCTAACAGCCATTTATTTCTGCTTGAGTCTTTAAAAAAAAATCTTCTTGGTATGTATTAGTATGCTTTCTTTCCTTATAGCATAATGAATGCCATTTAATATTTACTTGACTCGAAGGCTTTCATAGTACCACCAGCTTTTACAGATGCAGACGCTAGAAGAGGGAACTGACCACAGCATAACAACCCCTGACTTACTTATTTACTTAGTTGAATTGCACTATTTACTTAATTTATTGTGGTTCAGGTGAAAGTTTACAGAGCAAATTAGCTTTCCATTCAACTATTTATACACATTTTGTTTTTTAATATTAGTGACAGCTTTCTCAGTATAACAGCACCCTTCTGGGAATGCAGTGGCTCTGTAGGATAAACACTGGACTGTGAATCACAGGATCAGCCGTTTGAGCCCACCAGCTCTTTTGTGGGAGAAAGATGAGGCTTTCTACTCCAGCAAAGATTCAAAGTCCCTGTGACTTGGAATTCTCTCAGTGGTAGCGGTCTTCTAGTTGCCTCCCTGGATTCCCTATATCCACATCATTTGTCCTTCTCTCTTACCCCTTCTTGTCTGCCTTCTTTGGGGGCAAATGCTGCCCTTTTGGTTGTCTATGGTGGGTTTAAGGAGTACATTCTTCACAAGTGTTGTTCATTTTATAGGCCTGGCTGTTGTTTGGCTGCAAGGTGGTCTTGGGGGATAGGTTTGGTTCCAAGTTTGAAGGGTGCCTGAGGGCCATGGTTTTGACCTAGGTTTTTTTTTTTTTTTTATGATTTTGACGTTTGTTTTACATTTTTTCCACATACTGTCTAGCACCTGCTGTGGTCCTGATCAGAGCAGTTGGTAGTGGTAAGCAGTCATTATCTAGTTCTTCTGGTCTAGTGATTCTCGTGGTCCAGTAATCCTTTGGACTGTTTGTTTCCTCAAGTCTTTGATCTCTTTCCCTTTTTACTTCCCGACATGGAGAGACATCAATAGTTGTATCTTACATGGCAGTTTGTTAGCTTTTAGGAGCCTAGTTGTTACTCACCAGGGTGTAGAACAACACTGCCTTTGTGAACTATGTCTTGCCAGTTGACTCAGCCATCTCCCTAGACTGAATGTTGTTGTTGTTGTGTGCTATCAAGTCTGTTCCGACTCATAGCAACCCTGTGTGGTTTTTGAGGAGCAACTGGTACGTTTGAACCACCAACCTTGTGGTTAGCAGTCAGTGCTGATCCTAAAGCACCACTCTAGGACTTCCCTAGAGACTGTATAGCTTTTCATTAAAAAATAACAACATCATCTAAACAAAAACTGTTACCTGCTTTCTTATGTTTTTTGTTTTAGGGGTGGGGGTAGGCATTTAATCCTCTTGGAGCAGTCAGTGGATGGTGGTATGTTGAGAATAGACACAAACCATGAGAAGCTCAGTTCAAGTAGCTCTGTTTACTTTTGGAGGAAGAACTGTCACTTTTTTTTTTTTTTTTAACACTATTTCAGATAATAAATTTATCTCCTATTCAGCCTTCTTAATACATTTGATAGCGCTTCTGAACTGCGATCAAAATGTGAATTTTATCAAGAGCAGTGCTCAAAGTATGGTCCCTGGACTAGCAGTATCGGCATCACCAAGAAAGGTAAATTCTTGGTTCTGCCCCTGATCTGTGAACCAGGAACTCTGAGGTGTGGGGCCCAGCAGTGGATATTTTAACAAATCCTCCAGTGGATCTAGAAGATGCTTGAATTGAATTTGTGTCATTTTATACCATTTCTGAAATTGCTCTCCCATCCCTCACTCAGTGTTGTGGTTGGCATCATATTCTTCTTTTGTAACGTTGTTGTTGTTATGTGCCGTGGAGTCGGTTCCGACCCATAGAGACCCTGTACAGGGTTTCCGAGGCTGTAAATCTTTACGGGAGCAGAATGCCTTATCTTTCCCCTGCAGAGCGGCTGGTAGTTTCGAACTGCTTGACTTAAGGTTCGCAGCCCAATTCGTAACGACTACGCTACCAGAGCGCCTTAGTATTGAAATAAGAGTTTTGATCAAACTTCTGTAAAAGAATCCTGATCAAAAGAGGGGTTGGGGAAAATGCCAAATAGAATTTGAAAATCTTTTAATCCAGATTTCTGGAGTCATGGAGGCCATGGCACTCTTGCCCTGACATAATCTTTCCATTTTAAACCAGAATTCTCCCCTGAAGTCTTCTTAAAACCAAACAGTAGATTAGTGTAATTAATAATGTTTGTCTTGAGTATCATTATCTTTTCCATTAGCAGCTGAGCACTTTGCCATGTGCCACCAGAAATTCTTAGGCTTCATACTCTTGTAAAAACCAGAACCATCTATGTGGGATCAAATTGCCAAGAGCAACTCTACAGATTACAAAGGAAGACAGTGGGTTTATGTTAATGGGAGGAACAGTTTTGAATAGGAAGGTGAGAATGGTTGCACATCTTAAAGAATGTAATCAGTGCCCTGAATTGTATATACAGAAATCATTGAATTGCTGTATTTTTGCCAGGTATATTTTCAGCAATTTTTTTAAAGTATTAAAAAATTAGGAAAAATGACAAATGTCTAAGCAATATACATTAGAGTTTTTCACTTTGCTACTAATGTGTGAGAAAATAACATGTATATTTTTCTCCCAAGTAGATTAAAGTAAACGTCCATTCCTAGATATTTCTTACTCATGTGTGGTTCATCTGTCTTTTTAGTAAGCAAAGTCCTTTAAGGAGGCTTCACCTGGTCCTCAGACTCAAATCCACCCTATTTTAACTAATCGGGAAATAATGAGGCACATACATCTCCTTGTCAGAAGCAGCCACATGAAGCCACTCACGAAGATGGTTCTTTTTAAGGGATTGGTAAGGTATGTCACATACCTTATGGAGAACGGTTTCTTAGAAACTGTAGTTTTATTCTTGAAGTATTCACTGTGAACAACATTTCTGAGATTTCCAGTTTGTTTTTCCATTGACTTTAACATGTCCCACAGAAACTTAAAAATTTCCAGAGTCAAAAATTCCATTTTCTGCTGTGGCTGAATAAGATGAAAGTTAAACTTCCAGGTTGACCTTTTAACTTTCTTGTCTTTCTGTAGCGCCATTTTGAGACTTGGCAGTGAGACCAAAGCTAGTGTTTACTGTATTTTTAAGGTCATCATTTTGGACAGTTTCTGAACTCTTCAAAAACACACCATGATCACCAAATCAAACTTGGTTTGATTCACTTCATAACCTTCCTTCATAATTCTATTTATCATTCATCTTGCATAGAAATTCTCTGCTTTTAGATTTAGTATATCCTTGAAACTTCACAAAATCCTTACTATCTACAGATTAAAAAAAATTTTTTTTTTCTGTCTTCTGGTCTTCTACTAAAGAAAGCAGTGGAGCGAGCAGATGAGATGGTGATGAAGACTCTGTCTTGAATAGAAAATGTCAAATTGGCATATAAGTATGAATGGCTACGCACTGGGGCTTCCCTCTAGTGTGTGCCTTAGCCGCTCTGCGCTTTGCATGCTGAAGTGCACATTGTGGTGAAGATTGAAGTACAGCAATCATGAGCTGGGCGTGTCATTATCCTTAGTGCTGCTGAGTCATTTCCCACTCTTAGTGACCGTGTATAGGGGTTCCTGGGAGCGGCTGCTGGGGTTTGAACCCCCGACTTTATAGTTCAAACTGACCTTGCAGTCCAGGGTTTATCTTACAGAGCCACACCAGGTCTCCGAAAAGAAGGGTTTAGACCTGTGCTTTTCAAGGATTTGCCCAGTCACTATAGTAAGGCCCAACAAACTCAACTCATCTGGGCAGCACAGGGTATTTTTAAATTTTCCAAGGAAAAACTGTGCCATCTGTCAGACATCATCCAAATTGCTCATTTAAGGTACTTCAGAATTCCATTAAGTCACTACATACCCTTCCTTTATAGTGTCATATCCTTGTGAAGCTGGGATCATGGCTGCAGTGTAGTGAATTATGTAATGTGCCTTCTAGCCATAGTTTTTGTAAACTTTCACCACATGACTTTGTCGTAAAGGGTCTAGGCAAGAGTCGGTTGGGGAGAGATGCTGATGGTTTATATGATTCAGTTGTGAGTAATTGTTATGAGGGTCACCTGTTGCATTCTGTAATTGTTATGAGGGTCAGGGTTACATTCTGGCGGGTATAAAAAGAACCAGCTCACAAGCAGATGGAAGATGAGCCTGGAGTGGAGCACATCCTTTGCGCCCTGTGATCCTTGTACATTGAACCTCCTCCCCCTAGGGACAGAAAGCTCTGGCATTAGAGGAGGGGCAGAGAAGCAGCAGCTGCAGAACCAAGAGCCAGAGCACCAGATAGTGTAGTGGGCTCTCCAGCTCATTGAGCAAAGAAAGCTGAGTGACTTTGGGCAGGAGGTTCACTTTTGGAGTGGGGTACCTCCCGGCAGCTCATTGGGGAGCTAGGTCTCCTGATCTACAGAGCTAGAGCTCAGTGCTTTCAGGCTGAGGCTTATAGTGAACTGGAGTGTCCTTTGGGTATTTATCAGTAGCCCTAAAAGAGTTTTGTAACATTGCTCGAGCAGGGCAGAGGCCAGGAAGCAGGTGGGGCCGAGAACCAGAAGGAGCCCTGCCTATGGGCCTGGCTGAGAAGAGGCTGTCCTGACTGAAAGAATTGTACTCTGAACATTTCTGACCCTGAACTGAAATCTGTTAACTTCTCTACTAAGCCTTGTAGCTGTGAGTATGATGTCTTAGTTCTATGTGGCCACTGCAGTGAATTATTGAACCCAGCTAGGTAGACAATGATATGGGAGGAAGGTAGAAGGCTGGAGATATAGGAATCAGCCCAGGACTGATGCTGACGATTCTTCTCTTCCCCACTTACGAAGCTAGAGGGGATCAGAGGACACCGCTCCACTACCCTTTTTAAAGGGGCATTTGTGAGAGAAAAAAGCAAGTACTTTATGAAAATTAAAATATAACAGTGTCCAGTCCGAACCCAAAGTTTGAGAAGTTGTGGAGTACTCATAAGGTGCTAACTCAAATTGTTCTAGCAAAAATACTTGGTAAGTTTAGACTTAACAGAACTGCTGCACACTTCCTTGGTCTCAGGGAGTCCTGGGAGCACGGTGGCTCTGTAGGATAAGCACTGGACTGTGAACTACAAGTTGGTGGCTTGAGCCCACACTACAGTCGTGGGAGAAAGATGAGGCTTTTTGTGCCCTCAAAAGATTGATAGCCTTAAAACCCTGGGTAGGTTCACTATGAGTCGGAAATGATTTGATGGTACTTAACAGCAAAAAAAAAAAGGATGGAATTCTTAGAAAGCCAAAATATGCGAATGTTTACGGTTGTCTAGTGTGGGCTTCTTTTTTAAAAAAAAAAAAATTTCAGTTTAGATTTTCACCAAACCCATTCTGTCAAATCTCAGTCACCCTACCGGAGAGGGCAGAATTGCTTCTTTGTGTTTCTGAGACTGTGAATCTTGACAGGAGCAGACAGCCTCATCTTTCTCCCCTGGTGCGACTGTTTTAGTCATTGATCTAGTGCCTAGCAATCCACTTAACCCACTGGGCCACCAAGGTGTTGTTAAATGCCACCCAGTCGGTTCCAACTCATAGCCACCCTGTGTATAGAGTTTCCGAGGAGCGGCTGGCGTGTTTGAACTGCCAACCTCGTGGTTAGCAGTCCAGTACTTATCCTAGAGTCCCACACCGGGATTCCATGTGTGGGGAAAAAGCTGTACAGGAAGTGAGAGAAGAAACACCAAAGGAATTCTAAGCAGCATGATGGAGAAGACGACAGTAGAGCATGAACTCTAGGGCCATGGGCTCGAGGTCACTGGTCTGGGATTAGACTGTGGCCAAGAAATTAATTTCAGAACATCAGTTTACTAATCCATCAAATAGGACAGACACTACCACATAAGGATTAAATATATGATATTGTAGGTAAACATTGTGCTTTGTGAGATGTTCAGATTTACACAGACGTGTGTGTGGTAAGGTGAATAAAGTACTCCCCAAAATGTCCCTGTGTGGCACTGTGGGTTAATGCGCCAGACTGCAAAGCCATTTGAACTGCAAAATCGGTGGTTCAAGCTCACCAGCTGCTCCTTGGAAACCCTATATAGGGTCGCTGTGGGTCGTAACCGACTCGACGGCACTTATCAACAACCCTTGCCTTAATTCCTCTAACCTGTGATTGTGGTAAAAAGAGACTTTGCAGATGTGACTAATTTAAGGGTCTTGAGCTGGAGAGAATCCCTGGATTATCTGGGTGGTCTCAGGGTAATCACAAGAGTCTCAAGGAGAGAGAGACAGGAAGGAGATGAGAGTGAGTAAATAGGAGGGAGGTGTGACCCAGGAAGCAAATGCTTGTGAGGAAGGAGCTGTGAGCCAAGGCCTACAGCTGAGAAAAGCTAGGATATGGATTCTACCCGGAGCCACCTGAGGGAGCCAGCCCTGGCTGCAGCCCCATAAAATTCATAGTAGACTTCGGACCTCCAGAACTGTAAGTAAATAAAATCGTTATTTTAAGCCACAAAGTTTGTTGTAATTTATTATATATAGAAACAATAGAAATGTAACAAGGTGTTATTCAACTTGGAAAACGGTATGTTTTTTTGAGAAACCACTCGTTTGTTGTTGAAAAATTCAGTGTTCTTTTTCATAGTGTAAGACATTTAGACTTTTCTACAGTGTGGCATAATAACCTACGGTAGTGTCATGTGTTGAGACAGTTTCCTTTGCTCTTAACCCTCAGATGGTTCTAGAAACTGAGAAAAAGAATCAGATTTGAAAGAGGCACTAGGGAGGGCTTATAGACCTCTGGGAAGGTCTCAGAATAACTCAGAGGGGCTTAATTTTATGAAAGGGTTTCCGGGAACTGAGTTCCCCTGGCAGCCCCCAGAGCTGTATTTCTCAGTCACCCATCAGATTTCTACATATTACATGGTTTCTAGCAAGTTACTTTACAAGTTTCTTAAAGCCTGATTTGCACAGGAGAGGGTAGTATTTCAGAACCTTTGGTGGTTCATGCGTGCGGCCTTCTGTGGCTTGTTGATTCAGCTGAGGGAAGGAAGCCTCTGACTGTGCCTGCCTGCCTATATAGATCTGTGACATTATTGTTAAGAGTGGTTATTTTTGCTGCGTCCTTGTCAAAATCCTTTTAATTCAGCATTTCCAAATGAAACTATGTTACCAGGAAATTATGGGATCGTAAAGAAGTGGTGCTGTGGACTAATGCGTCAGATTGCAAAGTCGTTTGAACTGCAAGGTCCGTGGTTCAAGCTCACTAGCTACTCCTTAGTAACCCTATACAGGGTCTCTATGGGTCAGAATCAGCTCGGCGGCACTTAACAAAAACAAAAAAGTGGAGACATGAAAGCTTCATGAGATTTAGTGCTTGTAACCCAGTGGTTTTCTGGAATCTCAGTTAAGTAGGACTTTCCTAGTGTCAAAGGATAAAGAAAGACCCAATGTGTTATTCACATAGCTAATTAAAAAACTTGTTACACAATATTCTTGGAGACCATATGCAAAAATG
Source organism: Chrysochloris asiatica (assembly GCF_000296735.1). Taxonomy (NCBI): domain Eukaryota; kingdom Metazoa; phylum Chordata; class Mammalia; order Afrosoricida; family Chrysochloridae; genus Chrysochloris; species Chrysochloris asiatica. The sequence continues at coordinate 6,295,419 of NW_006408596.1, forward strand.
ACTTCATACAGAATACTTTGATTGCTATTTTTCAGAGCAATTTGTATTTTCTAAATAGAATTCATTATTTTACCTGTATTCATACTATATATTGGTAAGTTAAGGAACTGTGGTAGCATTAGGAACTAGACTGCTAACCACATGGTCAGCAGTTTGAATCTACCAGCTGATCCGTGAAATAAAGATGAGGCTTTCTGCTCCCGTCAAGATTTATAGCATTGGAAACAGGGTCGCTATGAGTCAGAAATGACTCCACGCTGCACCACCATCACCACTGATAAGTTATCCTTGTGTGGTGCTATAAGATAAGCACTGGGCTGCTAACCACAAGGTCAGCAGTTCAAAGCCGCAGGAAACCTCATATAGGGTTGTTAAGCATCCAAGCCAACTTGATGGCACTTAACAAGAAGAAGTACACACCAGTTGCTGTTGAGTCCATGGTGACTCTTGGGTGTACCGCCTTGTGTTTCAGAATGGAACTGTACTCTGTAGGGTTTTCAGTGCCTAAATTTTGTAAAGTACATTTCCAATCCTTTCTTCCAAGATCCTTCTGGATGGACTTGAACCTCCATTCTTTCAGCATGTTAACCTTTTACACTTCTCAGGGACTCCACTAGTATAAATGTTGTTTTTAAGTGCCACTGAGTCCATTCCGATCCATAGTAACCCTGTATAGGGTTTCTGAGGAGGTTGAACCACTGACCTTGCAGTTCAAATGGCTTTGCAGTCTGGTGCAATTAACCCACGGCGCCACACCAGGACTCCTACTAGTATAAATAAGTCACCCTATTGTCGTGACCCTGGCTCTGTATTGGTGCACTGGTGCCATGGGGTAAGTGTCAGGCTGCTGACTGAAAGGCCAGTTCAAGCCCACCAGCTGTTCTGTAGGAGGAAGGTGTGGCAGTCTGCTCTCTAGTCACTTTGAGTCGAATCTATTCAATGACAATTAGTTTGATTTCTTTGGTCTGTGACTAGTTGGCATGATTGAGATGAAATTATTTTAGAAAGTTTATCTTTTGATTTTTTTTTTTTGGAAATTTGAGGGCCCCTTTCTGTAACTTTGTTGCAGTTGGTCACATTAGGGGCATATGTAAGAAACTTATTATTTACAGTTATAGAGAGAAAAGTTGTTACAGGAATTCTTTTTTCTGGTTTGCTTGCTTTCCCTGTGTTTTTGATATGACACTAAAGCCCACTGCTGTCTAGTTGGTTTTGACTCATAGTGACTCTCTCTACAGAATAGAGGAGAACTGATGGCTTTGTAGGGTTTCCTAGACGGTAAATCTATAGAAGCAGATGGCCTCACCTTTCTCCTGTGAAGTGACTGGTGATTTTGAACCGCTGACCTTGCTGTTAGTAGCCTGACACTTAACCCATGGAACTAACAGGCTTCCTTTAGATAGGATGATGTATGCACTAAATGTTGGCAGCTTAAAGCATCTAGGAGACACCTTGCCTTTTTCTTTGCTACTAGATGGCATATTGGTTAAAGCATTTGCCTGCTAATAGAAAAGTTAGTAGTTCAAACCTACCAGCTACTCCTTGAGAGAAAGGTAAGGCAGGTTGCTCTGGTAAAGATTTACAGCCTCGGAAACACTATGGTGCAGTTCTCTGTCCTACAGGGTCATTGTGCATCAAAATTGACTAGCCAGCAATCAGCTTGTGATGTGGAAATGAAACAA
>NW_006408596.1:6297370-6336725 GCF_000296735.1 Chrysochloris asiatica
TTCTCTTCCCTCTTTATTTGTTTTTGTTTTTGTTTGACCTTACGGTTGGCAGCCCAATTTGTAACCACTACATTACCAGAGTGCGCTCGTCTCTCTCTCTCTCTCTCTCTCTATATATATATATATATATGTATATATATATATATGTTTGGTGAACTTTTCCTTCTTCTCTTCAAGTCTAGAACTGACCTTACTCCGATGGCTCTATTTTCAACCAAGCTATAGATAGGTATGTAGGGGGTATGTGAGGTATGTACACCATAGAATAGCCAACATTTACCCAAGGACAAAGTACAGAAGATTAGGAAAGAAAATGGGAATGGAAACAAGAAGCTCAAGAGGAAGTGGTTAATTTATGTTACACTAAAGGAATTGCAGTTGAGATGAAAGGAAGTCTGTGTACAGTTTGTTGAATGTAAAACTGATAATGTGTTCTGTAAACCTGCACTTAGTTCACAGAAAAATTTAAAATATAAATATATGGGTTAATTAATTATACAAGTCCAGGTAAACTCTGCAAATAATTTAAAATACAGTACAGCAGTTCTAAAATAATACACATTTAGCAACTTCACTTCTGGTGGGATGGGGGTAGAGACAGTAAATTAGTTAAGCCTTTAGCAGTTTCTTGATGGTGTCATTACTCGATCATTGGTACTGGACAAGATGATGTTGTGGCTGCTAAATGCCATCTATTTGGTTTCAACTCATAGTGACCAAGGAGTGGCTGGTGAATTTGAACTGCTAACATTTCGATTCAAACCGACTGCTTTAATATGTCCCCTCCCCTAGCACTTTAACTGGAGCTCTTAGCTCTGGCTCTTTAGTGTGAGAACAACTCCACACTCATCCCTTCAGTCAGTCCTCGCCTTCCTTTAGAAATAGAGGATCTCTTGACCCTGATTTGGTCTGTCTGCTTTGACTCTTTCCTTGAGCTTTGTATCTTGGTCGAGGTACATTAAAAAGTCAAGAAAAGTTCAGCTTTGTTTACAGTTCCCTTGAAGGAAAGCAGCTGCAGACCCTCTGCCATGGGGTTGCTGCTCAAACGGTTTTCTCTTCATGGGATTCTGGCTGCTGAAGTCGGCAGATGGGCAGAGTCTAGGTCAGGATCTACCAGAAGACCCCACTTCTCAGCCCACTCCAGTCACGATGAGCAAAAAGCTTCATTTGCTTGGTCCCATTTTCTTTTAATGCCTTACTGTTTACCTTTTTTCTGTCATCAGACATTCAGCTATTTGTAAAAATTATTCTCCACCCAAACTAGAGCTGGTCCCTTGTATCCCAGCAGTTAAGATGAACACTAGTTATTTCATATTTATAGTGGCATTTTCAAAGCAAGAAAACACAGCTTTCTATGGTAAGTAGATACAGAACAGAAAGACCAGTAATCTACTTATACAACATTAATGTATGAATTCCAGCACTTTTAAAAATTAGATTAAAAGCCTATTCAAATAGTTGCCTTAAAAATAAACCCACTCCATGCTTCCAGCTTCCCCACAGAGATGAACTGTGTTAATCTTTTTCTCTTTTCCTTACTCCCTTTCTTACTCTGTTTTCCCTCAGTGTGGAAATCAGTGTTACACCTTCCTTTCTTTTGATTTACCTGTTTGAATCTCCTTTTTGCTTATTTTTGGTTCTTTGTATAGTGAAGCCTGAGGCGATTAGTGCATGTATTCTGTAATGTATAGCTTCATTTGTTTGTGTTGATAAATTAGAATCCTATTCTACTTGCTGAACCTAAGGGGAAATCTTAGAACAATCCCCTGCGATTTAAGTTATCAGCACATCACTTACTTATTGCACAAGGCTACCCACAGACTTCCCTGCTACAACAGAAACCCCGTGATGGGGGCTTGAAAGAAACCTCCACATGTCCTCATGTGGCTCTCTCTGCCTACCCTCCATCTGGGAAAAAGACAGTATCTTGTTTCAAGAACTTTGACAGAACTGGTTTTAAAACTTTGTGTACACTAAATGTTGGCAGCTTAAAGTAAATGGCTCAACCAAAGTCTTAAAATTTGATTATGTCTATTTTCAGTTTGCCAGCTTTTCTCCAAACCACTTATAAAAATGAAAACGAAAAATAATTGAATATTTTTCTTGTGAACCTTGCTATTGTCTTTTTTTTTTTTTTTTAAGTTTTTATTGTGAATTGAGTGATAGTTTGCGTGGGAGAACATGGATTTTATACTCATCATCTCATTTTAGTGATTACAGTCTTCTCTGTGCAGCATCATCATTCAACAGTAATTGCTTCTCTTCCCTCTTTATTTGTTTTTGTTTTTGTTTTTTGGGAATGTACACAAAAACACTCAGGAATATATAATCATTTAAACAATCAAAGGGCACATTCTGGCAAGCCTGCCTCCTGGCTGCCTGCATACTGCCTTCTCTTTCTGTGAGACTAGAGTCCTCAGCTGCTCTGTCTCTCCATGTCCTCGTCTCTGCCTCCATCTCTGGTGTTGCTGCTTCTCTGGATAGGGTCCCACATTCTGCTCATACTCTTCTCCTTTGATGGTCCTAGGATGCTCTGTTCTTGGACTGTAACTTTAACTACTCCCCCTTTTTTGTTAAAAAACTTCTACCTTTACGGTTGTAACAGTCATAATTAGTCATGATAACAGTTATTCACTATTGAATCTTAAGAGTCTTATCCCCATCTCCTTTCACCAGAGCCATCTAGACAAGATGAAAACTACTCATTGGGGATTCCCCCTCTACCCCCATACACACTCTGAAACTAAACTCCCTCTTGAAAACTTGTAAGCCAGTCACTTTGTGCCTTTTTAGTCCCCTCATTTTAGGTAGCCAATGTCTTAAGTCGCCCGTCCCTTTCAACCCTGTATACAGAGGGGATAAGATTGATACTTGATGTGAAGACTCCTTCCCTTTCAGTCAGTATTTTGAGCTACTACATCCATAAGTATAGATCAAGTTCACCAAACTGTCACAATTTACACTTGTTTCCTGTATCAAAAATTGGTTTTTGGTCTTCCTCTAGTTGAGTTCTAATCATCAACACATCAAGGCTCAGTCAAATGGGTACTATCTACGAGTTTGGGCGTTCTATGCATATCCCACCTCTTGTCTTTTAAAGGAATGTTACCCACTTTGTTACACATTTTGAAAAATCCAGTTTTAAGACATGTTTTAAGATTTAAGTTGAAACAACAGCTATATAAGTAAACCAGAGACTGCACGTTATCTAATCCACTTAAAATAATAAAATTCAATTAATTTTTAAGATAATTAAAAATCTATTTGAAGAGCTCAGTGTGTATTTTTGGTAAAACTCAGTGACACACTAAACAAATGTGCTGTACTTGCATGTGTTTGATACAATTGAAAATTATTTTATCCTTCCTTATAGAGCATTGTTACTTTTCAGTCATTTCAGATATTTTCTGAGTTTCTGCTGTATGAGTCAGGCACTGTTATTGGTGCTTGGGATAAGCTGAGGAGAAGGCACCAAGGCCACTGATCTTGTGGGGCTTGTCCTCTTGCAGGGGGGCTAGTAGTGACAGAGAGCTGTAACAAATAAAGAAACCTTCAGTAATCAATTCTGAGCAGAGAGAATTAAAATAGGATGCTATTCTGATTGGGTGACTCTGAAATTGAAATTTTTGTTGTTAGGTGCAATCGAGTCGGTACCAACTCATAGTGACCCTATGCACAACAGAACAAAACACTGCCCGGTCCTGGGCCAGCCTCACAATTGTTGCCACGCTTGAGCCCACTGAAGCTGCCGCTTTGCGAATCCATCTCACTGGGGGTCCTCCTCTCTTTTTCTGACCCTCCACCTTACCAAACATGATATTCTTCTCCAGTGACTGGTCCATCTACACTATGTCTGAAGTATGAGACATGAAGCTTGGCCATCCTGGCCTCTTAGGAGCACTCTGGCTGCACTTCTTCCAACACAGATCTGTTTGTTCTTTTGAAAGCCCATGGCACTTTCAGTATTCTCCTCCAACACAATAACTCAAAAGCATCAATTCTTCTATGGTCTTCCTTATTTACTATCCAGTTTTCGCATGTGTATGAGGTTATTGAAAATATCATGGTTTGGGTCCGGTGCACCTTATTCCTCAAGTTGACATCTTTGCTTTTAACACTTTAAAAAGGTCTTACGCGGCAGATTTGCCTAATGCAATACATCGTTTGATTTCTTGATTGCTGCTTCCATGAATGTTGATAGTTGATCCAAGAAGAATAAAGTCCTTGGCAACTTTAGTCTTTTCTCCGTTGATAATGTTATTTATTGGTCTAGTGGTGAAATTGAGTAAGCTGTAAATGCTTGAGAGGGTGGCATTGAAGCTGGTGTCTCAGTAACAAGAGACAGCCATGCAAATATCAGAGGAAGCATAGTTTAAGCAGAATAAATGGTCCTAATGTGAAAATGAGCTGGAAATTCAGACGCAGGATGAGGCCACTGAGGCTGAACCACTATGTTAGTGTGGGGGGTTGGTGGAGGGGAAGGGGGGAGCAAGGAATAAAGTTAAGATTGAGGTCAGATGGGCAGACTAGAGTTTGGATTTTAACAGTACAAAGGGAAGCCGTTGGAGGCTTTTTAACACAAAGACATGACCTAACAGATTTTTAGTATAAAAACCATTGTGTTTGCAGGGCGAGTGTCTTAATCTGGGTTCTCTAGAGGAACAAAACCAAGAAAGCCTATAAAGATATCTAGCAAGAGAGTCCCTCAAAGGAAATTTCTCACACAATTGTGAGGACATGGCTCACGCAGTTATGGGGACTGACAGGTCCCAAATCTGTGGACCAGACAACAAGCTGATAGATGGCCTCTGATGGCTCACGTGGTTGCAGGGGCTAAAACCCCAACACCTGTAGGTTAGGTGACACGCTGGAGGCCTCTGCTGGTTTGTTTCCCAGGAACCAGGCCAGATGTTGAGAAGATTGAAGGATCAGAAACGAGAGTGAATTTTCCAGGAATATTTGGTTATATCCTGGATGCAGGCCGCACTCCCAGGGAGCTCCTCTTTCACCTGATGGACAGATGAGATCACAGAATGAGACGTGATAGCGTAGTATCTGTCAAACCATTGAGAATTACAGTCTAGACATGTAACATCCATTATAGGGAGACCAAGTAAGTGGCTATTGCAATAGTTTCAGGAATCAAAATATAGGTGGTTTGATAGTTTCAGGATCAAAATATAGGCTTGAATTAGGGTACTAATAATGGAAGGAGAATAAATTAAACAGATTTGGGATATGTTTTGGAATATGGTCAATTTACTTGTGTTACAGATTTTTATGTCAGTAAGAAGATGGATGGAGTCCTGGTGTGGTGCTATGGGTTAATGCAGTGGACTGCAAAGTCTGTTTGAACCACGAGGTTGGAGGTTCAGGCTCACCACCTGCTCTTTGGTAATCCTATACAGAGTCTCTGTGGGTCGGAACTGACTTGATGGCACTTAACAACATGAGAGTGGACACTACCTTACTGGTCTGGTGAAAACTTGAACAGGCTTTTGAGGAAGAACCCATCGCTTCTTCCAGTGCAAGTTTAGGCTGGAGTGGAAGAAAATTAAAACACGGTAATGAGAGGTGAAGTATTGCCGTGCATATATTTAGAGGCCTTCTCAAGAATACATTTGATGTGTTCAACATTAATGGTCAAAGACCACATGAGGACAACATGCAAAAAGAAAGCAAAATGTCATTAAACAGATAGGAAGGAAAGAAAAGACCAAAATGGATGTCAGAAAAGACTGAAAATTGTCATGCATCTTAGTAAAGCTAAAGTGAAAGGAAGAAATGATGAAGTAAATGAGTAGAACAGAAGTTTTCAGAGAGCAGGTTGAAAAGATAAAGTATTAGAATGAAATGTGCAAAGACCTGGAGTTAAAAAAAGTAAAAGAGAAGAACACACTCAGCATTTCTCATGTTAAAAGAAATGAAGGAAAATGTCACGCCTTGAATTGTAATATTGAAGAATTCTATGGACAAAATATTGAACAGTACAGGAAATATCAAAAAGAATTGGGCATCGTTCAGCTTTTGCAGACAGTGTTGGTAGCATGATGTATGACACAGCCAGTTGAGGTGTTTTCAACAAACGAATGTAGCACTGTAGGTGTTCCTTTGTCTCTGCTGAGAAATTTGAAAGACAGCTACTTGGTTATCTGACTGGAAGAGATCCATATTAGTGCCCTTTCCAAAAAATGGTGACTTAATAGAAAGTGGAAAAGATTGAACAATATTATTAATGTCTCATTTTAAGTAAAATTTTGCTAAAGATAGTTAAAATCTGTTGCAGTAGTACAACAATGGGGAACTGCCAGAAATTCAAGCCAGATTCAGAAAAGAACATGCAACGAGGGATACCATAACAGATGTCAGATGGATCTTAGCTGAAAACTGTGAAGACCAGAAAGATGCTTACCTGTGATTTACTCACTACGTCAAGGCTGAGTGGATCATTGTAAGTTATAGATGATGTTGTGAAGAGTGAGAACTCCAGTACACATAATTGTGCTTATGCAGAACTTGTACACAGACCAACATGCAGCTTTTTTGACAGAATAATGGGATACTGTGGCGTTTAAAATTAGGAACAGTGTGTGTCAAGGTTGTATACTTTCCCCATACTTAATCTGAGTAATTGGACCATGTGGAGAAGAATATGCTGTCAGAATCAGAAGAAGGCTCATTAGCAGCCTGTAATAAGCAGATGACACAACCTTTCTTGCTCAAAGAGAAAAGCACTTGAAGGATTTACTTATTGATGAAGATCAAAGACTACAGTTTTCAGTACAAATTACCTCAACATAAAGTAACGAATACTCCTCACTACTGGACCAATAAGCATGGGTCATGATCATTGGGGAAGAGATTGTAGCTGTCGAGGATTTTGTTTCATTTGGATCCACAATAAATGCCCGTGTAAACAGCAGTCAAAAAATCAAAAGCCATATCACATTTGGAAAATCTGCTGCAAAAGACGCCTTTGAATTGTTAAAAGGCAAAGATAAAGATACCAGTTTGAGAGCTTAGGTGCACCTGACACAAGCCATGGCATTTTCAATGTCCTCATATGTATGTGAAAGCTGGACAGCAAATAAAGGAAGGCAGGAGAATCGATGCCTTTGAATTACGATGTTGGCGCAGAATATATAGAGTGTTCCATGGACTGCCAGAGAACTAGCAAATCTTTTCGTGGAAGAAGTGCGATCAGAATGCTACTTAGAAGGGAAGATGGCAAGAGAGTTCGTCTCACGTACTTTGGATGTGTTTTCAGGAGGGACCAGTTCTGGAGAAGGATATCATGCTTGCTAAAGTCAGGGAAAAGGAGGAAGACAGAAAAATCTGATGTGTAACACAGTGGCTTTACCACTGGGCTCAAGCTTCATAAGGACTGTGATGATGGTCCAGGATGGAACATTGTTTTCTGACCCTGTGTACAAGAAAACAACTGACTGCGTGGCACCTATGTGGCTCTGTAGGATAAGCACTGGACTGCTAACATCATGGTTGGTGGTTCAAACCCACCAGCCGTTCTGTGGAAATACCCTGTAGAGGGTCACTATGAGTCAGAACTGACTCAATGGCACATAACAAAAACAATTATTAGTCAGTTGGAGATGCCGGATAAGCAGTTGAATGTCTGACTCTGGAATTCAAATGAGAAATCAGGATGAAAGGTGTGTAGATTTGGGATTAAGCAGAAGAGAGAAAGTAGGTAAAACCATTGGATTTGATAAAATCTTGGGGCAGTTGCATAGATTGAGAAGAGGAGGAGACCTAGTACGCTGGAGACTCTTCACAGGAGATTCAGCTAGGTGGCTGAGAAGGAACACTCAGTCAGGTGGGAGAAAACCAGTGTGCTGTGTCAGGGAAGCCAAAATTTGGAAGGTTTAGAAAATGAGTGGAAACTCTTGACCGCTATGAGACAGGTCCAGTTATATTTAGAACTGTGACATTGGCTTTGAGAATCACTCATCTTAATGAGCATTCTCAATAGAGTAGATTTGATTGGGTCAAGGAAGGAGATGGATTATGGACAAATCTTAAATCACAAAAAGTCACATCAAGAATAGTTGCAACAGGCAAGAATATTTTCTGAGAGCGAGTAAGGATAGAAAACATGAACCTTGTTCCCAGTATGAGCCTACAGAGATGCCACTATATAATTTATATGTGTCCTGATGTGGTGCTGTAGGATAAGACTGCTAACCACAAGGTGGGTGGTTCTAAGGAGCGGCTGGAAACAGCATACAGGGTTGCTCTGAGTCAGAACAGATTGAATGGCATTTGCATCTGTGGGCACATCCATGGAGTAGTAGAACTGTGATTCATCCCTGCCTGGATACTGTCGAATGGAGCATGGTCATAGACATGTATCCGCATTCTTGAGGATGTGCCAAGTAAGTCACTTTGCCAGTCTGAGGCTGTCATTTAAAAACATAATTCAAAATGCTCAGTTTATATACTTACTGCCTCCTGACTTCCAAATCCTGATCAGCAGCCCCTTTTCTTCTGCCTGCTTTTAAAGTATCTTCGTGGCATTTCTTCCATTAATTTTGTTTTCTGAGGCTCTTTTCAGTATTGATTATCCTTTTCCACTTTGTTTATCCAGCAATGTTTTTAAATATTCTATATAGCTTTTTTCTCACCCTCTAGCTTCTTATATTGTCTTACATTGTTCTGTCATTATCTTAGGTTGAGAAACAAGATTTTTTGTTACCTGTCAGTTTAGGTGTCTTTAACTTTGGGTGAGTTACAACTTCTCATTTGAGTAGATACGGTCAGGACCATTTTCTCTTTCCTTGTTGTGTGTGCCATCAAGTTGATTCCAACTCATAGTGTCCCTGTATGAAAGTGTAGAACTGCTCCCATAGGGTTTCCTAGGCTGTCATTTTTATGAGAACACATCTCGCCCAGTCTTTTCTAATATGGAACCACTGGGTGGGATTTGAACCCCCAGCCTTTGGTTAGCAGCTGAGCGCTTAATCATTTCACCACCAGGGCTCTTTTCTCTCCCCCTTACTTTGCTAAAAAGCATCCACTTGTGTATGTTTCTAATCATTATTTCCTTCTTGGCTTCAGTTTTTAGGTTTGATTTATTTCCTCCCTGGTTGCTGTAGACCAGAAGAAGGGTGAGGTTCTCCAGGTGACCACAATGAATTTGGCCTGCAGAACCCTTGGACTTCCTATTCCAGATAGTAAACGAGCACTACAGCATCCTAGTTATTAAATGCTGTAATCCTCTAGTAGTGCCGCTGCTTGCTTCATTGTACAAAGCAGTAGTTTAGTGACCCAGGCTGTGAGTCTGTGATCAAAGCAGAAAGGTGTATTATGTTGATGCATATTTGACTTTGTAAAAAGTTGTAATTGCTAGGTAGTCAGTTATCAAGCCTCTCTGACCAAAAGAAAATTCAGTTATAATTTGTTGTCTGACCTTTTACTTTCCAAACTTAGAAACTGACTAATAATTGGATAACAAGGGATACTTGTTTTTGTAACATTGAGCTAATTGTATAAGCACAGACTGGGACTTGCCCACTTACTACATTTTGTTTCATTTTCCAGAACTTCTAATTTATGCAGTCAAATAATTTAACCGCATTCACATGAGTAAACAACTGAGGGCAACTTCTTTTAATTCTTGTCGGGGAATATGCACCTTGGCCTTTTATTCCTCACCCTTTTACAACATGAAGATTTCAGAAATCTATAAGGAGTTCTGAAAGTCACTGTAGGGAGTTGGGGAGGCAACCCAGGTATAAGAGATATAAGTAATCTGTTTTTGTTGTTGTTGTTGTTGTTGTTGTTTTCCACTTAAAAGCGCAGTAGCAATAAAAGCTAGTTAATAATAAAGAACATTCTAAACAGCTTGAAGCTTTTATTTTCTTGATTTTAGTAACAGCTTTGGTGTTCCTCGGTGCCACTGAATCGACTCTGACTCATAGCGACCCTGTGTACAACAGAACGAAACACTGTTCTGTACTTAGCCATCTTCACAAATGTTGTTAAGCTTGAGCCCATTGCTGCTGCTACTATGCCGGTCCACCTTGTTGGGGTCTTCCTTTTTTTCTCTGACCCTCCACTGTACCAAGCATGATGTCCATGGTACCTTCAATATTTTTCTCTAACACCGTAACTCAAATGCGTCAATTCTTCTAAGGCCTTCCTTATTCAGTGTCTAACTTTCACTCACACATATGGTGGTGGTCGTGACGGTTATGTGCCGTGGAGTCGGTTCCAACCAACTCATAGTGACCCTGAATAGGGTTTCTCAGGCTGTAAGTCTTCACTGAAGCAGAAAGCCTCATCTTTCTCCCATGGAAAACCTGGTAGTTTCCAGCTGCTGACCTTGAGGTTATCAGCCTGATCCGCAACCACTACGCTACCAAAGCTCCTTTTGTAGCTACTGAAAATACCATAGCTTAGGTCAGGAGCACCTTACCCCTCAAACTGACATCTTTGCTCTTGAATACTTTAAAGATGTCTTGTGTAGCCTTCCCTAATGCAGTATGTTATTTGATTTCTTGACTGCTGCTTCCATGAGTGTTGATTATGGATCTAAGCAAAATGGAGTCTTTGATAACTTCAATCTTTTATCTATTTATCATGATGTTATATTTATAGATCCAGTAGTGAGGATTTTCTTGTTTGATTTACATTGAGGTGGAAATGCATACCAAAGGCTGTGGTCTTTGATTTTCATCAATATTTTAAGTCCTGTTTGCTGTCAGCAAGCATGGTTGTATCATCTGTATATCACAGGTTGTTTTGAGTCTTCCTGCGATCTGTATAGTATAATCTACCTTCTCAGATTATTTGCTCAATTCACATATTGAATAAATATGGTGAAAGAACACCACCCTGGCACACACATTTCCTGGTCTTAAACCATTCAGTGCCCTCCTGTTCTGTTCGAATGATTGCCTTTTGGTCTATGTACAGGTTCCTTAGAAGCACAATTAAATGGTCCAGAATATTAATTCTCCGCAGTGTTATCCATAGCTTGCCAGGATCCATATAATCGAAAGCCTTTGCATAGCAAATAAAGCACAGGTAAATATCTTTCTAGTATTATCTGCTTTCAACCAAGATCCATCTGATCTTAACAGTGATAATGCTTGTTCCATGTCCTTGTCTGAATTCAATTTGAACCCATTTTTGCAGTCATTTTTTAATTATCTGCTGCAAACTTTTACTTGCATATGATACTATGATACTGTTCAGTGATTTCTGCATTCCATCGGGTCATCTCTCCTTGGAATGGCATAGATATGGATCTCTTCCAATCAGTTGATCAGGTAGTTGTCTTCCAAATATCTTAGCATAGATGAATGAGTGCCTCCGGTGCAGTATTTGTTTGTTGAAAGATTTCAGTTTGTAGTCCATCAGTTTCTGGAGACTTGTTCTTTGCCAGTCCCTCCAGTGCAGCTTGGACTTACTCCTTTTGAATCCTTGACTCTTGATCATATGCTACCTTCTGAAATGGTGGAAATTGACCATTTCTTTTTGGTGCAATGACCAGTGTATTCCTTCCATATTCTTTTGATACTTTCTGCATCATTCAATATTTTGCTTATAGAATTCTTAAGTATTGCAAGTCGAGGCTTGAATTTTTTTTTTTTTTTTCAGCTTGAGAAATGCTGAGGATACTCCTCCCTTTTGGTTTTCTAACTCCAAGTCTTTGCACATATCATTATTGTATTTGACTTTGTCTTCTCTAGCTGCCCTTTGAAATTTTCTCTTCAGCTCTTTTACTTCCTCATTTTTTCCATATGCTTTAGCATCTCCATGCTGGAGCGCAAGTTTCAGAGTCTATTCTGACATCCATTTTGGTCTTTTCCTTCTTTCTTGTCTTTTTAGTGACCTTTTGTTTTCTTCCTGAATCATCATTCCACAACTCTTCTGGTCTTCAGTCATTAGTGTATACTGCATCAAATCTGTTCCTGAGATGATCTCTGAATTCGGGTGGGTTATCTTCAGGGTCATATTTTGACTTTTGTGGATTTGTGTTCATTTTCTTCTGCTTAAACCCTGAACTTGCGTATGAGTAATTAATGGTCTGTTCCACCACCTGCCCCTGGACTTGTTTTGGAGCTTTTCCATCGTCTCTTCCCACAGACGTAGTCAGTTTGACGTATGTTTATGCCTTCTGGTGCGGTCTTTGTGTATAGTTGTCGTTCATGTTGTTTAAAAAAGGTATTTGCAGTAAAGAAGTTATTAGTCTTGCACAATTCTTTCTTGGGATCTCCAGCATCATTTCTGTGACCAAGCCATATTTTCCAGCTACTGAGCCTTCCTCTTTGTTTCCCACCTTTGCATTCCAATCACCTGTAGTTATCAATACATCTTGATTACATGTTTGGTCAATTTCAGACTGAAGAACTTGGTAGAATTCTTAAAATTCATCATTACTGGCTTTAGTGGTTGTTACGTAAATTTGACTAATGGTTATATTAATGTGTCTTCTTTGTAGGCTTATGTATATTATCCTATTACAGACAGCATTATACTTCAACATAGAATTTGAAATATCCCTTTTGATGATGAATGTAACACCATTCCTCTTCCATGTGTCATTCCTGGCATAGTAAACCATATGACTGTCAGATTCAAAATGGCCATTTCAGCTCATTAATGCTTATAATATAGCTCTTTGTGCATTGCATTTCATTTTTTATAACTTCCAATTTTTCTAGATTTATACTGCGTACATTCCATGTCCCAATTAAAAATGGATGCTTACAAAAAAAAATTAAAAAGAAAAATGGATGCTTACACCTGTTTCTGCTCATTTTGAATTTTGCACCATCAGCAGATGAAAGTCCAGAAAATGTTACTCAGTTCTAATCATCACAGTCAACTGTATTTTGAGGAGGCAGCTCTTCCCCAGTCATATTTTGAGTGATTTCCAACCTGAGGGGCTTACCTTTGGGCGCTATATGTGACAGTATTCTGGTACTCTTCATCATGTTTTAGTATTCAATATTCTGGTGCTATCTGACAGTATTCTTCTGCTGGTGGCATGAGATTTTCAGTGAACAAACATTGAGAAATAATCTGCATCTCTTCTTCCTGAGTCTTTCTTAGTTTGAAATGTGTCCATCATGGATGACCCTGCTGGTATTTTAAATACTAGTGGCATAGCTTCTGGTATCATAGCAACTTGCCAGCTACCGCAGTATGACATTCTTCCTCTAAAACTTGACACACTAATAATAATCCATGTGTTTATCTACCGTCTCCTCAATAACAGCTCAGGTAGAGATTTAGTGACTCAATGGCACTTTTAAGTTAGAATAACTTTGAGTTGTAAAAACTAAAAAGAGTACCTGCTAAGGCTGCATATGTACAACCAAACACCTCCTGGGGTTTGATTCCCTACCTTTTTGCGAAATTTTTGGTCAGGGTTTCATGTGACTCCTCAGTTACTTGGCTTAAAATTGTTTTTAGTGATTTTATTCTGCCTCTTAGTTGTTGCACTATACTTGGGGTCTTGAAGCTCCGAGGCACAGTAATCAGTCTTTATTTACCTGGAGTAACAGAGGAGGGAGTACCAGGAAGAGGCAGTAAACTATGTGGCTAATTGCATCCATGAACAATTGCCTCCTTTGTTCTGAGGCCAGAATAATTGGATTGTGCTTGGCTACTATCACCACACATTTTGATCAGGAAGAGTCTATGGAAAAATCTTAATTAAAAAAGTGGGGGGAGGTGGTGGTGGTGGCAAAACAGCATTTCACATTTTTAAGGACTATAGACTTTGTAGAAGAGCAAACAAATCGGTCTTGGGAGACGTACAGAATTCTTCTTAGCCCCAAAGATGACTAAACTTCATCTCTCAGACTTTGGACATGTTATCAGGAAGAACATGGATAAGGACATCATGCTTTGTGAAATAGAGGGTTAGCAAAATACAGGAATACCCTTGTGAAGCTGAATTGGCTCAGGGGCTGCAATAACGAATTCAGACACTGTGAGGAAGGACTTTGAGGATGGCACAGGACCTGACAGTGTTGTGGTGCCTACAGGGTCACTATGAGTTGGAACTAATTCATAATTAACAACAACAGCAGATTTTCTGGAGCTGTAGGGGCTGGATGAACCTCTGAAACCATTGTCCTTTAAACCTTAACCCAAAATACCCCTGAAATCTCCTAAATCCAAACAGTAGCTTAGCTAAAAAAAAGTAAAGAATGTCTGCTTTGAGCAGAATGCTTTTTTTTTTTTTTAAACTTTATATTTTTATTTGAGTGACGCTTTATAGACAGATCAGTCTATCCCCTATTCAACAAATTAAGCATTATCCTTTTTTTTTTTTTAAAGACTTTATTGTCAATTGAGTGAAGATTTACAGGGCAGATCATCACTTTTACATTCACCAAATCACTGCAGTGATTACAATACCTTCTATGTATCTTCAGTTAACAGTATTTACACCCCCCCCCTTTTTTTTTAATGTACACATACCACACTGAAAATACATATTCATTTAAATGCCCAGGGGCATATTTACAAGCTAGCCTCCTGCCTTTCTCAGTCCATGAGCCTGTAGTCCTTTGCTGCTCGGTTTCTCTATGCCATCGCCTCTGCCAACATCTCTCTTGTGGCTGCTTTTCTGGTTTGGATCCCATGCTCCTCTCATGCTCTTCCCTCTTGATAGTCCTAGGGTCCTCTGTCCTGAAATAATAGATTAACTGCTTCCCCCTTTTAGTTACACCTCTTTTTACATTTACAGTTATGGCAATCGCCATTAGTCTTGATAACAGTTACTCACAATTGAATCATAAAATCCTATCCCCATCGTCCTCCGTCCCTTCCACCAGACCCACCTGGAGAACTATTCAGTGGGGATTCGATCTTACCCCTTTATTCTGATTCTAAGCAGCATTATGCTTTTTTAAGATCTGTCTAGGTAGGATCAAACTGATAGCAACAATTTAATAGATTAGACAGAATCCTCAGGGGGCAGTCAGTTTATGGGGGGAGGGGCCACTCCAAAGCAGGGTGAGAATGGTTGCACACCCTGAAGAATGTAATTGAGTTGTTCATGTAGAAACGGTTAAGTTGGTGTGTGTATGTTTGGGTTGTATATAGTCACAACAACTATAACAACAAAAAAATAAGACATTATTGTTTTATAAAATGACACTTAGAGACCTTGATAATGAGGCACATTTTAGGACATTGCATGCAGTGCCTGTATAAAATTACAGATTTTTTGTCTGTCTCTTTAGAGAGTTTTCCATGGTGGTGCAGAATGATATGTAAACTTTGAGGAATCTAGGTTTTAACGGAAAATACAGTATTTTCCATACTAGTTTAAGTATAGAACCATTTTCTCCAAGAAGGATATATTTTGGAAAACTAAGGACACCATTTTAGGTAATGAAAGGTTATAGGCTGTGTGTATGGGCGGGCTTCAAAAAGCTTGTGGAGAAATGGAATGAAAAGACAATGGAATTTTCCAGGAACTCTTTGGCACTCCCTCATATTTGTTTGAGTTCACAAGTTGTTTTGTATCATTAGAAAAACTCAAGATAACAGTGACTTTGAAACAGCTACAACAAAACGCTGATTTCTCATTCATGTAGAAGGTGAGCAGTGGGAATGCTGGCATGGTGTCTTAACTGTCTTTAGGGATCTGGGCGCTCTTTAGTCTGTTACTCTTCCATCCGTAGTGTTTCTCATAGTCCACGGTGGCTGCTTGAACTCCAGTCATCGTTTTTCCTTCCCAGGCAGTAAGGAAAGAAACAGGACTGGCCTCTGCCATTTTCAGGCTTCCTGTACCTCTTATACAGTGCTTCCATACCCATCTCAATATCATCCAGCAATGTCACTAGGCACATTGCTACACCTAGCTGCGACTAGGTTGGGAAATGGCTTATTTATTAAATTACCATTCCATTACTACAAAGATAGAGGAGAGTAGATTTTGGGAGGGAGCTTGCTGTCCTTTATAAAACAAAAAGATGCTGTATAGTGGCCCGTAAGACAATATGACATGGGGGCAGTGTCCACCTTCTCTGATGTCGCAAGGGAGAAGGAGAATCAAACTTACCAGCCCATGGCTGATTCCCACCACCTTCTAATCTTCTCTACCAGTTCTGCCATCCGCCATCCCTCCCACGGCACTCAGCTGTTCAGCTGGACAAAGTAGCCGCACAAAGCTAACAGGCAATACTCACAGTTGTGGGGTTTCTTAGGGAAGTTAATGGGTCAGAAATGCTCAGGGCATACTTCTCCCAGTCAAGACAACCTCTCCTCAGCCATGCCCACTGCCAGGCCTCTTTTGGGTCCTTGGCCCCTTGACTTTGCCTCTGCACTGCTCAGACAGTGTTACGGAGCTCCTTTAGGACTGCTGATGAATGTCCAGAGGTGCTCCACTCAGCTGCAGGCTCTTGGCCAACAATTAGCTCCCCCAATTAAATGCCTGGAGGCACTCCACTCTGCAGGTGGGCCTCCTGCCCCAAAGCATTCCGCTTTATTTGTTCTATGAACTGGGAAGCTCACCAGTCTGTCTCACGCTCTGCTTCTTGATTCTGCTGCTCCTCCTTTCTCTGCCACTTCTCTGGCGTCACAGCTCTGTCTCCTGGGTTGAAGGAGTTCATTGTGCAGAAATACCAGCGTCCAAAAGACACTTTTCACTGCTGACTCTTCTTCCTTGTTAGCTGTGGGATCCCCTGTTCCTGCTTCGGAGATGGTTCACTGTAGACCCTCATTAGAGAGTTCCAAGTTTTTGCAATCACAGTTAGCCCTGTTAGCAATCACTAAACCATACCATCCTATCAGTATCTTCTCGCCCCTCTCCTAACTGCAGACTCATCAGGAAAAAGTGTCCTTTGGTGGGACTTACAGACTATGGGTAGAAAAGCCATATGAAGTAATTCACTGCACTGCAGTGGGTATGTAATGGATATTTGGTAAATATTTATTGAGTGACAAGTATGTTTTAAATTATTTAATATAATAATAATAATAGTTTAAAGGGTCAATTTGAGTTAGCCATTGCTGTTGTTGTTTAGTGCCATTGATTAGGTTCTGATTCAAGTGATCCTGTACAGGGTTTCTGAGGAGCTGCTGGTGGGTTTGAATTGCTGGCCTTGTGGTCAGTAGCCCAGTATTTGCCACAAAGCCTCACACCAGTAGTTCTGTTACCTGTTGACATGTACACATTTCATTCCTTTTGTTAGTAAATGAAATTTTAGTGTATAGGTGTAAAACTTAAGTAAAATGTAATGCTAATTCTCACTTTCAGAAAAGAATGATATAGAAAATAGGAAAATCTCTTGTACTTTGAAATGCAACTAAATACATACAGTGGTAAGTCAAAACAATATTGCTACAAAATTATAGAAACCAATAATCAAATCAAAATGTGTAGCCACTGTTTCTCAGTATATCCTCCATCTAGGTCTATACGCTTTTGAAGGTAATGTTCCCATTTCTCTAATCCTTCCCTGAAGAATTCTGCACTCTTTATTTACACCACATCAAATTGGCAGTTTTGGCATCCTTGAGGGACTCAAATTGTGTTCCTTTTCAATGTTCTTTGAGCGTGGGGAACAAAACGAAGTCTAAGCGGATATGATCAGGGCTATAGGGTGAATTAAGTAGCTCTGGTAGCGTAGTGGTTATGAGTTGTGCTGCTAACTTCAAGGCTACCAGCCTTTCTGTGGGAGAAAGATGAGGCTTTCTGCTCCTGTGAATATTTACAGCCTTGGAAACCCTATACAGGTTGCTATGAATCGAAACAGACTCTGTGGCACACCATCCCCACTACCATCATAAGGTTTCCAAACATGATGGGAAAAAATTGCTCAGTGCAACTTTCCTGACCTTTTCCTCACTTCCAATGAAGTTTTCAATTTTCTTAAAACTTCATGATAAGTTCCTGTGGTGCACTGGTTAATGCACTGGACTGAAATGTTTGTTTGAATCATAAGGTTGGTGGTTCAAGCTCACCAGCTGCTCCTTGGAAACCCTGTACAGGGTCGCTATGGGCTGGAACTGACTCAATGGCACTTAACAAAAAAAACGATCCTTAGGAAAGTCTATTAAGACTATCCTGTAAGCAAAGACACCAAAGCCACTGCCATCAAGTCGATTCTGACATATTGAGTCTCTAAGGCAGAGAGAACTGCTCTGCAGGGTGTCTGTATGAGAGTAGACAGCCTCATCTTTGTCCCACACAGTGGCTGGGGGTGTTCAAACTGCTGATGTTACAGTTAGCAGCCCAAGACATAACCCACTACAGTATTTCAGGGCTCCTTAAACTCATTGACAACAAATTGATTCCTACTCATAGTGAACTTATGTACAGTGTCTGAGACTGTAAATGTTATTAACAGGAGAGAAAGCTTCATTTTTCTCCTGTGGAGTGGCTGGTGGGATTGAACTGCCAACCTTGCAGTTAACAGCCCAATGCCTAGCTGACAGCGCCTCCAGGACTCTTTAGGAATCCCAAATGAAAGTCGCCATAACCTTCTAAGCTGATTTCTGCCATGAATATAACTGGCCCAGATTCCCTTAGAATCCACTTTTGGTTGGACTCTTTATGTGTGTGTGTAAGGTACCTTCATGAGACTAAGAGAAGTATATTGCTAAGAGAACTTGCCTGCTGCCATCTACTGATTGTGGAGACATGTTTATAAACACACTTTGTTTAGAATAAGCCCATGCATGTATGAACTGAAACCATAGTAGCAGTACTTTTTAATTTACTCTTGTATTTGGACTGAAAATTGCTTGAATTTCAATCTCATGTACTTCAGCTAATCTGAATCTATTGATTTAACTTGGACCATTATTTTCTTTACCATTATTAACAAAGAAAAAAGTTGATGTCAATTGTAAAATGCACCGCAACTTCAGAGATGTTAAAATGTGTGTCTTTGATAGTATGAACCTTGGTTGCATCTGACTTTCCTTTCCCATATCTGTTCAGCCAGTTGAAAAGACAATTGTTGTATGTAACTGACAACTGTTTGGTCAAATGCAAATAAGCTAGGCCCAAACCATGCACCAAACTAATAAAATAACACTTGCTAATATCAGTTATGCAACCAGTTTGTTTAGTTTAGTTTCATATAAAACAAGTTGCATTTAAAATATTACTATTCTGTATCACTCCTTTATACTCTTTGCCCAGTTGTCCCACGAGTAATGGTGTGCATGACCACCATACTGTAACACTGCATAGCTGGATAGTGATACAATCATTTCCCCGGCGTTAGTGTTACTTGTTTGTATGTATTCCATTCTGTACCGTTTCGTCACCTGTGGAGATTCTGATTTCTTCTACCACAGTTCACATAGTGAGTAGGTCCAACACCAAAAGTATCCCTTCTTGTTGCCCTGTTGTAACTGTACCACCTCCCTCCTGATACTGACTGCCAACCCTCAGACCCTGTTGCCCTGTTGTAACTGTACCACCTCCCTCCTGATACTGACTGCCGATCCTCAGACCCATCCCTAGGTCCATTTTTAAAATGCTGTCCTTTCAGTAGTTTATTTGCTCATGAGTCTGTGGCTCTGCAGTCGGGGCATGGCTCAGTTAGGATTGTCTTTGTTTTACGTGGCGTCCACTGGACTCAACTGAGACTGGAGAACTCCAGAAGGTCGCTTTCACATGTTGAGGCCTGCTGCTGCTCTTCATGACTCCTCCTTTAAGTAGTGTCTTCTTCTGCAGACTCTTTTTCAAGCAGGAGAGCCTGCTGTTCCTTAGTTGACAATTCAAAGCTCCAAGGAAAGCAAAAATGTAAGCCATCCGGCTTCATTCCAGCGTAGGCCCACAACTGGCACAGCCCCACTTTTGTAGCAGTTTTTGGATTGGAGCTAGCCTCAAAGACAGCCCAGATTCCAGGAGCAGAGCAGAGCAGCAGGTGTATGAGGGAAGGGAGGGATTGTTTGTGGACACCTTTGTTGCCACACTCCAGACAAGGTTGTGGGGAGTAGGAGAGAGAGCGAGCATGTGTCTACCTGGATCTGTTGTAAATGTTACTCTCACTTCATTTTAAATCTGAATTTGTTTAAATCCCTTAGAAGTATAAAGTAGACTGTTGATGAGGTTACATCTTTTCTTTGCTTCTGCTAATGTGTGTTTTCAGATAGAACAGTTCCCGTACAAGGCAAGTTATCAACCAAATTTAAGGATTCCCAAGAGGCCTGTGGTATTTGCAGAACAAGTGGTTGCTTGAAGTGGCTGTTAAGATGTTAGGACTGGGTCACTTCTCTCATTTTCCCAGGCTTGCTGTGTCTTGTGATCTTAAAATAGCAGGGACTTGTGTAAGTATACATAGTTCCAGAGTTCTCTAATACTAACATTTAGTGACCATACCAGTTTTTCCCTTTACCTTAAGCTTTCTAGGTTAAGCATTAGAATAATTGTTTTTCAAGGTATTTTCAACTTCAGAGAACCGGTGTTTGGATGGGGGAGTAAGACTAGAGAAGGAAAGAGTTGTTTTTTAGCTAAGGATTTGAAAACAAGGAGAGCATTTTCTCGGCAGATTTTGTGATTATAAAATGGTCAGATTCCCTTCTCTGTGTTGTGCAGGTAGCATTTGAGTGATCAGAGTTCGGTCTAAGGCCTCACTAGTAGAATTCTTGATCGTCTTTTACACTCTTGCAGGTAAACTTTTACAGAATTTCTGGAATGAGAGCAAGGGATGACCAAGTATAGGTGTGGTTTCAAATACAGAAATGGAGTTTTTCAGTCTGAGTTTTAGAACAGTACATTGTTTGGCCAAGACACAGCTTCCCTTTCTATATGATAACTTTGATTTCACAAACATCTACTTCTTTTACAGTGTGGCGCACTTGTTAGATGCCGTCCAGTGCATTCTGACTTATAGTTACCCTGTGTACAACAGAACGCAACACCGCCCGATCCTGCACTGTCCTCAACAGTCGTTGTCATATTTGGGCTCATTGTTGCTGCCACTGTGTCAGTCCATCTAGTTGGGGGTCGTCCTCTTTTTCACTGACCATCCTCCACCTTAAAGCATGATATCCTCCAGGGACTGATCTCCCCTGACAATATGTCCAAAGAATTTCGTTAGACCTTGTTTAAAGAAAGAACCCCAGTCTTGTGGTCTGAGAGGGCAAATAAGATGTACAAAGCTGTTATATATATGAGAAGGCTTCAAAAAGTTGGCGGAGAAATTCCATCATCTTTTAATCCCATTTTTCCATGAACTTTTTGAAGCCCTCTCATAATGAAGAGGCTTGAAATCCAGAAGAAACATTACAGACAACAAACTTAAAATTGCCCAAACCTCAACTTTAACTCTGCAAGATAAATTTGGATTGATTGTGTATTATATGTTTCAGCTATTAACCATGAGCTTAAACTTTTTAATACGACGTGTCAGATCCCACAAACAAATCTTGGTTGGAGGAAGTACAGCTGGGGTGCTCCTTAGAAGTTAAGGTGACGAGACTTTATCTCTCATACTTTGAAATCGTATTATCAGTAGGGTCCAGTCCCTGGAGAAGGACATCATGCTAGGTAAAGTGGAGGGTCAGCAAAAAAAAATAAAACAAAAAAAAAGACACCCCACCCCACCCCCCAATGAGAAGGATTAGCAAAGTAGCAGCAAACACTGGCTTAAGCTGAGCAACCATTGTGAGGAGGACACAAGGACCCAGGGCCATGTTTTGAGCCATTTGGTCCTATTGTGGTAGGAGTAGGCACTTAACAGCAACAACATTAGATTCTGTGTGATCATTTGAAAAATTTCTCACTGTATTTTTTGGCATGATTATCCATCTTGCTTTGTTACTCATTAATGAAACACGGCATTAGAGAAAGGGAAACACGAAAGGTGGATTTTTGTGTTCAGGACCTCATTTAGGGAGACTGGCACGGCTGACCCCCTGTTCATAGGGATAGAAAAGTAGCAAGTCTCACCAAGACACTGACAGGAATGTTTCCAACTTCTCTCTTCTGCTTCCAGTTTCCAGAACGTTAGGCTTGCTAAGGGAAGCTATCTGTGGCCTACATGTCTCCCAGAAGGTATTTCAGAGGACAGAATCTCCTCCAGCCACCCTGCTGGTAACAACCAGTCAAACTTCATGAGCCACTGAGTATGCTTCACCCTTTTCTGTCACCCACTTGTTCACTGTGGACACAGGTGACTTAGAACCAGTTTGTTCACATGATTGTGCTGAAGAGGTCGGGAAGCTAAGTGGAATACAAATGACCTGAGGGATTATAGTCTGCACCAGCATGGTGTGGCCCATTTTGAATCAGAAGCTTTCACAGCTGTTTCTGAGGGGAGAGTTCCGTTGTCTTTGCATCCAGCAGATTCTGATAGATACTACTTTACTGATAACAGTATTTGAAAATGCGTGTATATGAAGTGCTCATCTTTGAAAAAAAATTTGTTTTTAGTTTAGTTTACATGGGGGAACATCGGTTTACACCACCATTTCTTTGCAATGATTACAGTCTCCTCCGTGCATCATCATTTAACAGTATTTGCTTCTCTTCCCTCTGTTTTGTTATTATCTTAGGGGATGTACACAGAAACATTCAGGGTCACGTGTTTGTTTTGAGTCTTCAAAGATGGGTGGTATGCAAATTTCCAGTCAGCTTTCATAGCTGTATGAAATGTGAGATCTCAGTCTTGAGCGCAAGCCCCACATTGCAGCTTCCTTTCATTGTGACTTGAAGGTGTTTTCACTGCTACTTCAATGGTGCTCTACTCTCTACCACTTGAAGCTCAGCACATAAAATACTGGACACTCATTTCCTGCTTGGCTACCTACATGTGTCTGTTTCTCCTCCTCTGTTCCATGTTCTTATTACTAGACTTCTGTCCTCTGATTTGTCCAGCTCAATTCTCACTTCCCTGTTGTTTGTATACCAAGACAGCTGCCACGTGCTGTCCATTCCACCTCTAAATGTTTCTCATGTCTCCTTTGAGCACCGGGCTACTAACCTAAAGATGAGTAGTTTGCATCTTCCCCCAGATGCCTCAGAAGAAAGACCTGATGTTTGGCTTCTGAAAGTTCACAACTCTGAAAACCCTAAGGAACGCAGTTACTGTGAAACGCAGGGTCCCCATGAGTCCACATTGACGCGACAGCACCTGTTTTAGTTCTATGGTTACTGTCCTGTGTAAACTCTCTGGCCAACCTTGTTGCCCCCATTCCATTTCCAGTATCCACGCTTCAAGTAAGCATACGTACTCAACCAAATGCCTCCCTCTTCCTTGTCTTCTTGTTACCCCATCATTCTTCTTGTTCCTTTTGCTTCTGAATGTTCTTCTGACTGTTGGGCTCCTTTCCTTCAAGAACAACACAAATGTCACCCCTGGAGAAGAGGTTAATTAGACCTCCACAATAGCAAGTGGTCTCTTCCTCCTCTGAACTGCCCTAGCTGTGTCTGTTCCTGTCATTGAAATTTGGATCTCTTTCTAGCATATTTAGAGTTATTTGTGTGCGTGTCTTATCTTCCCACTAAATTGTAATCACAGTCGGGAGCAACATGAGTTACTACCTTATTTTCGTAGGGCTGGGTATAACAATTAGCCCCTAACGTCCTTATAAAGCACATGTCTCATACATGGTTCTCAAAGAGGCATTTTCCTATGCAACACATCTCTGATATTATAAAAGGGAAACAAGCTGTCTGATGCATCGTGAACTCTGAACCTGCCTTTAGGGCTACCTTGGGTCCCCTCCTGATACGTGAGGATTTTCAAGCAAAATAAAAAGAATTTTCATTTTCAGTGGTATAAATATAACATTTTCAGTTAACCTGTTTCCTTTAAGAGCGAACACATAAAAAACAGTCACAAACTATATAGCTGACTGCTTGAAGAGAGATGGACAAATGACAAGCAGTTCCAGTTTTTATTTTATTAAATTAGTCTCTTTCCTTTTCCCCATCTCCTCCTTTTTGTTTTGGAACCAGAAAAGAAAGTTATTGTTAAGTGCCATTGAGTCAGTTCTGACTCATAGTGATCCTGTATAGGGTTTCCAAGGAGTGGCTAGTGGGTTTGGACCACCAACCTTGAGGTTCAAACTGACCTTGCTGGTCCAGTTCATAACCCTACACCATCACACCAGGACTCTCCAGAAAAGTGCTGTTGTTAAGTGCTGTCGAGTCAGTTCCAACCCATGGTGACCCTCTGTATAGGGTTTCTGAGGAGCTTCTGGTGAGCTTGAACTGCCAACCTTGAGGTTCAGACCGACTTTGCAACCTAGTGCATTAACCCACAGCACCATACCAGGACTCCAGAAGAGAACAGTGTAAGGCAAAAGCCAATCTCACCTTTGAAAATTAACTCAAAGTCATACTCCTTAATATGTTGTTGAGTGCTTTCAAGTTGGTTCTGACTCATAGCGACCCTGTATAGGGTTTCCAAGAAGCACCTGGTGAGTTTGAACCACCGACCTTGCAGTTCAAACTGAACTTGTGATCTAGTACTTATCCTACAGCACCACACTTAGTATATTGCTTAAATATTTGTCATTCAAACTTTAGGTATTTGATGTTTGCATATTTCTAAGGTTGCCATAATATCTTGTGCTTTTTTTTTTTTTTTAAATCATTTTTATTTAATCAGTATGTTTTGAGGTGCTTATAATCCAGAATAACAGTAAAGTAGTCAAGAATTTTCTGAGAGAATATTTTTGTTGGAAAAAGAAAGAGGACAAAGAAAACCCCGTAACTTTATGTATTAAAATTGAAAAGTCTTTTTGCTGGTTTTCTTTCTGCTGTTCCAAATGATATTGAATGTGATTGAGAATGTGTATATGCTGAATGTTAGAAAAGGCGATGCTTCACAGTATAATGGAATTCCTGGTATGTTAGGAAGCAATGCACTCTCCTTCCTGTCTCTAGGGTTTAGTGCAATTGCAAATTAACACTAAATTGCAATCGGTAAAAGAGTGTGGGCACTGAAGTCAAATTTGGGTTTGAATCCTTCCCATATGTGTGGCCTAGGACAAGTTCTTCAACCTTTGTAGATATTAATAACTGCATATGAGGAAATAGTGATTACCAATAAATTATAATACAGAGTCCTGGTGTGGCTCGGTGGGTTAATATGCTGAACCTCAAAGTCAGTTTAAACCACAAGGTCAGTGGTTCAAGCTCACCAACTGCTCCTCGGAAACACTATACAGGGTTACTGTGGGTCAGAACTGACATAGTAGTAGTTAACAACAACAATAAATGTAGCTAGAGATTGGTTTGCAGAAGTTGGAAGCTAAGAAAGAAAAGTAGTTGGTGATAGAAATAATCCCTAAAAATCATGATAGAATTTTGCCAAGCACTGTATACAGCCTGTTCATTGGCAGTACCTTTTTACAACAACATAACAAGTGAATATACACATGGACTTTGCTGCATAGAATCCACAGAAATCAGTCAACTACATCTTTGAAAAGATACAATGAAGAAGCTCAATATCATCAGCCAAAGCAAGACCACAGGTCGAATGTAGAATCGACCATCTATTGCTCATATGCAAATTCTGGCTGAAGCCAAAGAAAATTAAAACAAGTGCATAAGAGTCTCTCTCATCTACCTTTAGAGACCATCTCAAAAATAGGATTGACACATTGAACACTAATGAACAAAGACTAGATAGGCGAAGAAAACAAAAGGTCATTAAGAAGACAAGAAAGAAAAAAAAGACCAAAATGGATATAAAAAAAAAACTGAAACGTAGAGTAGGTAAAGTGAATGGAAAAACTGATGAAGTAAAAGAACTGAAAAGAAGATTTCACAGGACAGCTTGTAAAATATTACAATGAAATGTGCAAAGAACTGGAGTTAAGAAACCAATAGGGAAGAACACATGCTCAGCATTTCTCAAGCTGGAAGAACTAAAGAAAAACCTCAAGTCAAATTGTAACAGTGAAAGATTTTATAACAAAATAATTGAACAGTCAAAAGAATATGGAAGGTGAAAAAAAGGATAATGAAAGGAATATAGAGAGGCACTGTACCAAAAAGAATTGGTTGGTGTTCAACTATGTCAGGAAGTAGCATAGGATCAAAAACCAGAGATGCTGGAAGAAGAATCCATGTTGCAGTGGAAGCATTGGGGAAACAGGGCTGTAGGAATTGACACAATACCAATTGAGATTTTCAACAAATGGATGTGAAGTGCTCACATGCCAAAACATGTGGAAGACCGGCTACCTGGCCAACTGATTGGAAGAGATCCATATTTGTGCCCATTCCAAAGAAAGGTGACCCTACACAATTGAAATCTTTCAACAAACTGATAGACTACTGGAGGCACTCACTCATCTATGCCAAGAAATTTGGAAAACAAACTACTTGACCAACTGTTGTGAAGAGATCCATATTTGTGTTCATTCCAACAGAATGCAGAAATCATTGGACAGTATCATTAATATCTGTGATGCAAGTAAAATTTTGCTGAAGATAATTCGAAAACGGCCACAACAGTGCATTGACAGAGAACTGCAAGAGGATCAGACCGTATTTAGATGAGGGCTTGGAACAAGAAATATTCTTGCTGATGTTAGATGGGTCTTGACTGAAAGCGGAGAGTACCAGAAAGATGTTTACCTGTGTCTTATTGACTGTGCAAAGGCTTTTGATTTTGTGGATCATAACAAGCGGTGGACAGTATTACTGAGAATGAGTATTTCAGAACACTTAATTATGCTCTTTACATAGACCAAGAGGCAGTCTTTTGCATACAGAACAAGAGGCCACTGTATGGTTTTAAATCAGTTAAGGTATGTGTCACCATACTATTCCGTCTGTACACTTAGCAAATAATCTAGAGAAGCTAGATTTTATAAAGAAGAATGTGGCATCAAGATTAGAGAAGAATCATTAACAACCTCCGATATGCAGGTGATACAGCTTTGCTTGCTCAAACTTAAAATACCTACGGATGAAGATCAAAGACCACAGCCTTCAGTATGGGTTGGACCTTAATGTAAAGAATTCAAAACTTCCTCACCAGAGGACGTATAAATAACATCATGGTAAGTGGAGAAAAACTTGAAGCTGTCAAAGACTTCATTTTGCTTGGATCCACTCTCAGTACTCATCGAAGCACAGTGAAGAAATCAGAAAGCATATTACATTGGCACATCTGCTGCCCAAGACCTCTTTAACTTGTTCAAGAGTAAACATGTCAGTTTGAGGTCTAAGGGTGGGCCTCACCAAAGCCATGATATGCATGTGGAAGTTGAACAGTGAATTTGGAAGACTGTAGAAGAAGTGAATTGATGCATTTGAGATATGGTGTTTGAGAAGAATATTAAAAGTACCATGGATTGCTAGAAATCTGTGTTAGAAGCAATACAGCCAGAATGTTCCTGAGAACTTAGGATGGCAAGACTTGTCTCTCTTACTTCAGACATATAATCAATAGGGACCGGTACCTGGAGAAGGACATCATGCGAGAAAAAAGGGAGGGTCAGCAATTCAGAGGAAGACCCCAAATGAGATGGATTGATGTAGTGATAGCAGCAATAGGCTCTAGCTTAACAGGAATTGTGAGGATGGCACAGGACCAGACGATGTTTGTCGTGCATAAGGTCACTGTGAGTCAGAACTGACTTAACAGCACCAAACAACAACAACAACACATTATGTTAGCAGCTTCATGATGTTCTCGACTGGGAAAAAAAAAGCTTCATTTTGTTTGTTGTTGTTAATTGCTGTGGAGTCAGTGAGCGTTCACAGTGTCTCTAGAAATAACAGGAAACACTGCCTGGTCCTACACCATTCTCAGAATTCTTATGGTTGACTCCATTGTTGCTGCCACCATGTCTTCCTCTTTTTTGTTGACATTCCACTTACCTTTACCAGGGACTGTTCCTCCTGACAATATTTCCAAAGACTAGAGATAAAGTCTGGCTGTCTTACTTCTAAGGATCATTCTAGGCATACTTCTTCCAGGACAGATTTGTTTAGCTCCCGATTTATCAGCTCTCCTTACCCATCACTACTTTTCATCATGTAACACTCTTAAGTAGTTTAAGAAACTATTGTGCCATAGAACTTGCTTTGGAAAACACCAATAATATTTTTGAGTGATGTTGAAATTTGCCAAATGTTTATCTTGTTTGTACCCTTGTTTTTGTCTTCAAATATCAATCCAGCTATAACTGATTTTATTGCAGTTCTGTTTTACCATTTCTGTTCCCTCTGAATTTCTAAATCTTCAATGTTCTAACCAAGGCCCTTGTGAAGTAGACATTGCTTTTCTATGGGAGGTTGTGCTGTGCAGGTTACAGGGGAAGAAGTTGAGCTGCTTTCCATGAGGGTGAAAGGAGGGCAAGGGGGAGCTTGAAATTCAGGCATGACCTAAGAGGTAACAAGGATTTATAATAATCAGGGGGAACGAAAGCAAAACTTTTTGGTGAATGGAAGGATTGCTTGTATTTTATGAATGCTGCACAATACATTGTCTTTTAATATTGAGTTGATAAATGTTGGCCATGTTGAACATGCTGTAACTAAAACACTATTTAGATACGGAAGTCATTCAGTGTCTGTGGTCTTGGAATCATTGTAAAGTGTATTAGAGGTAGAATAATAGGCGTAAAGTGTATTAGAGGTAGAATAATTTTACAGATTTCAGAATCCTAACAGCTTTTCCTTTGGAAACCTTACAGCTCACATCTGATTTGGAGGCAATTAGTGGATCACCTCCAGTTTTATTATCACTGTCGTTAAGTGCCATCTAGTTATATTAGTTATAAGATAATAACTTACATTTAAGTTACCAGGACTCTAATTTAGTTGTAAGATATAAATTATCTGTGTTTTCTTATTGTGAACTTTCATCCAATCATCTTTCCTGTCATCTGTTACACTAAATGTTGGTAAGTGCTGTCGAATCAGTTCAGACTCATAGCGAACGTGGCTAGGGTTTCCAAGGAGCTGCTGGTGGATTTGAAGATATATTTTCCTTGTACTCTGTAATAATATTTTTAATTCAGATGAAATCCTATTGAATACATTTTGGGTAATCGAATTGAAACACAGGACATGGAACTTGTAGTAGTTCATGTAAAAGTGAAGAAAGGTAGAAAAAAGTAGCTGAAGTGGAAATCCGTATTTCTGTAAGTTTGAGTTCATACTCATCCGAATTTCATCTCCAGCCTTCTTACTGCCGTTGCCCCGAGTCATTAAGCCATCGTGCATATCTCTGGGAGTCTGTTTAAAAAAAAAAAAAAAGATCCTCAGTGTGCATGCCAGGAAATAACCCATAATCCTTGGTGATTTTCAAGGATAGAGGGAAGCCTTCACTTGAGAAACTGTAATGACACATGCTCAGAGTAAACATAACATTCTTTAGTGCTTTGTACTCAGACTGTCTGGATGTGAATTCAGACTTTGTAACTTTAAGCAGGGCAGTACTTCGGGGCTGTAGTGTAATCCCTGGACTGCAAACTACGAGGTCAGCTGTTAAAAGTCCACTAACTCAGTGGGAGAAAGAGGAGGCTTTCTGCTCCCGCAAAGATGCACAACCTCAGAAAACCTACTCAGGCTGCCTGTTGAGTTAGAACTGACTCAGCAGCACTTAACAACAACAACCTTAAGCAAGTTATTTTAGCTTTTATTCCCCTTGGTTTCCTTGTATGTAAACTGTTGTTGTTGTTAAATGCCATTGAGTCCTTTCATAGGGATCCTGTATAGGGTTTCCAAGGAGCAGCTGGTGAGCTTAAACTACCGACTTTGTGGTTCAAACTGACTTTGCATTCTAGTTAGTGCTTTATCATACAATGCCACACAGTGTCATAGGGTGGTAGCTGTTAAGTGCCACTGAGTCAGTTCCAACTCATAACAACCCTTTATAGGGATTTTGAGGATGTGAATCTGTGGAAGCAGGGAACCCCATTTTTTTTTCCTTAGAGTGACTGGTGGGCTTGAGCCACCGACCTGTTGGTTCACAGTCCAGTGGTTATCCTTCAGAACCACATGGGGCAGTAACAGGGATTCAATAACAGAATTATTCAAAATGAGCCAAATCTTTAATAGATGTTAGGTATTAATATTAACTGTTTCTCTATACCTGCTCAAACCTTCCTTCTTCAGCTTGATTCCACCATATATTGTTGTTACATGCCGTGAAGTCAGTTCCGACTCATTGCAACTATGTATAAGGTTTCCGAGGACCAACTTTTGAGCTTAAACTGCTGACCTTGAGATTTAAACCAACGTTGCAGTCTAGCGCATTAACTCACAGCACTACACCAGGATTCCAACATACAGTGACTTTTTATGCTGGTGTGGTACTGTGGGCTAATGTGTTAAGACTGCAGAGTCGTTTGAACTGCAAGGTCGGTGGTTCAAGCTGCTTCTTGGAAACCCTGTACAGGGTTGCTATGGGTCAGAATTGACTCCACGGCACTTAACAACAACAGCATATGCTACATGTTTAGTCTGATGCTAAATCTATATGAGGACAGCTTCGTCTGTCTCCCTTGGAGCAGCTAGTAGGTTAGATGCAGTTAAGTAGGTTAGATGCTAGTAGTTAGTTGCGTATCCCACAGCACCACCAGGGCTCCTTTAGAATGAATAAAATAATTTTCCCCACATTTTTCATTTCATCATCCCTTTCTTAGTTGAAGAATTTATAGTGAGTTATTCCCTTCAACAGTAAACTTATGTTGTTAATACTCCATTGAAACTTCACTCTATAAGCTAGATCGTATTGTCACTATTTTACAGGTGAAAACTAGAGACAACTTGTATAAGATCATGTAGTTGGGAAAAGATAATAGTATTTGAATGCAAGCCGTCAAACCATAGAGTTAGTATTCATAACTGTACCATTGCTACCTCTCAGGCAGTTCTGTGTCTGCCCTACATACTTCATCATCCCAGTTTTCATTATTTTTGTGGGTGTTGTTTGTCCTTAAGCCAAACTAATTTGATGGCATTTGCATCTTCATACCATTATATTTGCCATTTCTTTTGCTTAAAATACCCCCCTTTTTTCTTCCTGTCTTCTGGGAAACCTTCCACAGTTCCCCTCTCTCAACTCTTGATATCGTTCTTTGGCATCTGTAGTTGGCCAATTTCCATTGCACTTAGATAACTTACTATTCTTTGAAGAGAATTCAACTATGCTCTTTTTTGTTAACTCAGAATACTTTCTTACTAATTTTATACAAGTGGTTTTGTTAGTGTTACATGCTGTTGAGTCAGTTCCAATTCATAGCAACGTTGTATAGGGTTT
Source organism: Chrysochloris asiatica (assembly GCF_000296735.1). Taxonomy (NCBI): domain Eukaryota; kingdom Metazoa; phylum Chordata; class Mammalia; order Afrosoricida; family Chrysochloridae; genus Chrysochloris; species Chrysochloris asiatica. Next base: position 6,328,561 of record NW_006408596.1, read on the forward strand.
CTGAGGGTAACTGGTGGGTTTGAACCACCTTGCTGTTAGGAGTTTAGTGCTTATCCTACAGTGCCACAAATAGGTCAGTAGGTGGTGAACTTAGTTTATGAAACCTGAATCTTGAATTTAAGGAATTTTAAGATACTGGGCCAACAAACAACATTCTTACTGATGGAGAAAATATTGAAGGTATCAACCAAGGACTTTATTCTTCTTAGATCAACCATCAACACTCATGGAAGCAGCAGTCAAGAAATCAAACGGCATATTGCATTGGGCAAATCTTTTGCACAAGATCTTTTTAAAGTGTTAAAGATCAAAGATGTCAGCTTGAGGACTAGGGTGTACCTGACCCAAGCTATGATATTTTCAGTAACGTCATATGCATGTGAAAGCTGAACAGTGAATAAGGAAGATCATAGAAGAATTGATGCATTTAAATTATGGTGTTGGAGGAGACTATTGAAAGTGCCATGGGCTGCCAAAAGAACCAACAGATCTGTGTTGGAAGAAGTGCAGCAAGAGTGCTCCTTGGAGGCCAGAATGGCCAAACTTCATCTCTTATACTTTGGACATATTGTCAGGATGGACCAATCACTAGAGAGAAGGGATATCATATTTAGTAAGGTGGGGGGTCAGAGAAAAAAAGGAAGACCCCCAACTCGATGGATTGGCAAAGTGGCAGCATCAGTGGGCTCAAGTATGGTGGCAACAATTGTGAGGTTGGCCCAGGACCGAGCAGTGCTTCATTCTGTTGTGCATAAGGTCACTATGAGTCGGTACTGACTCAATGGCACCTAATGACAACAGAGTTTAAATCATGTCACATGGGAAAGAATGCACTACAGAACGGGGTCTAAGAGGTCTGTTCTACCCTGTAGTATTTGACACCTCCATCTGTAGCTTTCCGTCAAAAACATTTTGTTGTTGTTTGATGTTTTAAAGTGGTGTTGTCCCGTGGACAGGTAGCTTCAAGGTCCTTACTGCTCCTGTTGCTCATGTGGGTCGGGCAGGGTGCACTCTGCTATTGCAAACAGCCACCACTTCTACCACCAACTCCAGCAGCAGCGGCAGCGACAGCTTTCAGTGGCATCTGGAAGCAGGCTCCTGTAAGGCTTTACTATGGTGTTTGTACAATGCCCAAATCATATTAGCGTGCTATTTCACAGGACATATCACGTATGTTAAATGACACCTACATTCACTAATTTAAGTAAAATTATACATAAGATACAATGGAACAATGATCAGAGGCAGTTAATAGTTTGTAGTGTGTGAGAAACATGAGTTCTCTTGCAAAATGATGAAGTGTTCTGTTTGGTATTAGATGTATTAAATTTGAGGTGACCATAGAGTCCTGGTGTGGCCCTGTGGGTTAATGCCCCAGACTGCAAAGCCATTTGAACTGTAGGGTTGGTGGTTCAAGCTAACCAGCTGCTCCTCAGAAAATCCATACAAGATTGCTATAGGTCGGAGTCGACTCCGACAGCACTTCACAACAATAATAGAGTCTGTGTAGGAATCTTGGTGTGGTGCTGCAATTTAATGTGCTGGACTGCGAGGTCGTTTTGAACCACAAGATCAGTGGTTCCAGTTCACCAGCCGTTCCTTGTAATGCCTATCTGGGGTCACTTCGACTAGGCACTTAACAACAGTTGTATATGCAAGTGAGATTGCCCCCAAGGCTTTAGAAATGTGTCACTGAAATTTTGGGAAAGAACAGACTTGGAGAAAACAATTTGTTCATCATCAGCCTGCAGATGGTATTACTTTGGAAATAGTTGATTTCTCATAGGAAGTCAGTAGGAATAGAATACCTTCAATCTGAGGTTTGGGGTACGTACCTTAGAGGTACATTCTCTATTGATGTTATTGTTGTTAAGAGCCGTCAAGTTGGTTCCAACCCATAGTGACCCTGTATTAGGGATTCCAAAGAGCAGCTGGTGAGCTTAAACCACTGACCTTGCAGTTCAAACGACTTTGCAGTCTGGCACATTAACCCACAGCGCCACAACAGGACTCCACATTCTCTGTTACTGATGGTTTACTTACAGAGTGAGCTGCTATGTAACTCAAACTGCTAACAGTAAGTCTATTTTAAAAAGCATAGTAAGATTCTGGGTAGACTGAGCCTAACTCATACTGGTTTAAGAATGAAATGCCATAGTATCTTGTGTTAGAATCTTCCAACAAATCAGTGAAGTCTGTATTGGAAAGTCCCCTTGTTCTTGGATTTAGGAGATGTATCTTTTGAGCGTTTGTGGTTCATCTTGATATAAGTACTAGAAGCACAGTGACTTACATTGTTAGGCTCCATTTTGCTTGTCCACAGAAATCGATTTGTCACTAGGAGAGGTTGTTGCTGCTGTTAAGTGCCTTCAGTTGATTCCAACTCATAGGGACCCTATAGAGGGTTTTCGAGGAACCGCTGGTGAGCTTGAATTGCCAACCTTGTGGTTCAAACTGACCTTGCAGTCCAGCGCATTAACCCTCAACACCACACCAGGACTCCTAGGAAAGGTTGTTGTTGTTGTTGTTGTTGTTGTTAGGTGCCATCGAGTCAGTACTGACTCATAGTGACCTTATGCACAGCAGAACGAAACACTGCCCCGATCCTGGGCCAACTCACACTACTGTCGCCATGCTTGAGTCCATCAATGCTGCCACTTGGCCAGTGTGTCTTGTTGGGGGTCTTCCTCTTTTTTCCTGACCCTCCACCTTAACCAAACATGATCTCTTTCTCCAGCAGGAAAAGGTATTTTAAATACCATCAGGAGAGGTTAGCTGCCAGGAAGTAACTAAATGTCAACCCGTGGCATCCCTTTTTATAAGTCCTTGGATCTTTTCAAGATTTTATTTCTAGAAATAACTTCCAAAGCCTTCATCAGCATTGAATGGCATTAAAAATCAGTTATACTGTTTTTTAGAGTTTTGTTTTGTTTTTTAATCCAAATGTTCAGTTTTGTGGGCACATACCCTAAGAAGACATTTAGACGTTTTGGAGCAGTTCCTTTATGAACTATTAATCCTGACCCGTAAAATACAAAATTTTGCATGTTTTTAAGAATACTTCTTTTATTCAAAGTCTAAAACAGTCTTGGTCAGTGACTGCTGGAGTTCTAACAGAGAAGTCACAACCGTGAATACCTAAGTCATGATCAAATCCACATGCCCTTCATGTGGAATGTGAGAACCCATCCAAGAGGGTAATGCTTAGCAAAGCATTGAAAGCCTTTCATATGAGCTTTTCTTTTTGTTTCACCCTCAATCCTTTCTTGTCTGTCCTAGGAAGTAGAACACATCTGAATCCCAAACAACTCCAGACCATCTCTGCTTCCCAGAAAAGCAATCAGTACCCTTTTCCACAGGAGTTTATATACATACCCAGTCAGATTTGGTATCTCCAGTGGAACTAATCAAATTATCACTGTAGTCATCTTAATGAAATGTAAAACATGAATAATGGTGCATTTCATATATGTTCTGTTCATTAAGTTTTTGCTACTACTGAAGAGATAAGAATAATGAAGTGCTCTGCCTTTCTAACCCATAAATATACAAGGAGGCTTCAAAAAATGTGTGGAAAACTTCCATTACCTTTTAATCCCATTTTCCACACACTTTTTGAAGCTCTCTCCTATTTTGATGTTTGAACTCTCCATTTTCAGCGTCTGACTCAGAGTTATTCAGTGGCTGTTGGTAGCCTACAAACACATGCACAAGCCTTTGTGCAAACAGGAAATTATACCACTCTAGGAGTCCTGGTGTGGTGAATGCGCCAGACTGCAAAGCCGTTTGCACTGCAGAATTGGCAGTTCAAGCTCAGCAACTGCTGCTCAGAAACCCTATACAGAGTTGCTATGGGTCGGAACCAACTTGACAGCACTTAAAAACAACAACAACAACAACAAGGCAGTGGGTTTAGGCTCATAGATCACTTTAGTTGAAAGGATTGGAAAAGGACATCAGAAGGTTTTTTGTGTTTTTATGCTGTAGGCTTTTAAAAATATATTTTGCATGTTGTAGCCCTGGGAGCTTTGTAGGGTCAGCACTGGACTGCTGACTACAAGGTGGTCATTTCAAACCCACCAGCCACTACTTGGGAGTAAGATGAGGCTTTCTGCTCCTGTAAAGATTTTCAGCCTTGGAAATCTTATCAGGGTCACTGTGAGTCGGATTTGACCCAGTGGCAGTGGGCTTTTTGGTCTGGGTATTTGGATATTAATATTAGACTCTTAGCAGATACATTGTTCCCCCAAATTTTTTACCAATATATAGGTTGTATAAAGGAGACTTCTGGTGTGGTACATTAGGGTCAGCATTGGGGTTTAGATCAGTATTCTCTAATCATATATCAGTGTTTCTGTAGAGAAACATGAATATTCACACTGTCATAGAAGATTATAAATAATGTCATATACGTTAAGGTCAGATTTCACTGGATTTTCAGAGCCTTAGATTTTGGGGATTTTGAACATGCACAACTATTATATTTTTGAGACGAGAAGCCTGGGCCAATTCTGAACACAAACCACTAAGGTGTCAGCAGAAATGTGTTACCTCTCGGGCCCAGACGGAGAGATGTTGTGCTCCCAGGAGAGAGACATCATGCTTGGAAAAGCACTCTGTTTCTGGAAATAAAGGCATTCTTTACTAAAATGCAAAAGGAAATTAAAAATCCATGTATTTGAGATATGCCCAAATCGGGTTAGTTAAAGGCACTGATTGATATATTTTATATAGTCACTATGAAAACCACTAATTCTTTAACTGCATTCTCTCAAGTCTTTAATTTTACAAGACAAAGAACCACCAGAAAGTTCTCTTATATACAAGACTATACTCACAACCCTTTAAGATTTTCAAAACCACACCAGGTTTGGGTAACTGCTTTACAGTCCTGCCATCTATTTCTAGTTGCTACACCAGCAAGCACTTCTAACACATACCCTGCCAGACGGAGACACAGAGAGTATTGTTCCAAAACGTGTTCTGTGTCAGCCTTCCAGCTATACAATGAAGGCATTCTTGTCCACCCAAGAAACCGAGCAGCGACTATTCCAACCCTACACAAGACAGTGCCTTGGAGCAGCAGTTCTCAAACTTTTTGGTCTCGGGATCGTTTATACGCTTAAAACTTACTGAAGATTCTCAAAGCTTTTGTCCATGTGGATTATAACTGTTGGTATTTGCCATATTCAGAATTAAAACTAAGTAAAAAATATCCAACTCACTTAAATATAATAAGCCCAATATGGTAACAAAGAGAATTTTAAAATATATATATTTCAAGGAGAAATAGTTCTATTTTCCAAAATAAAACACTTTAGTGAAATAAGGGACTTTGTCACAAATCCTTTTCATACCTGTTTTAGGTAGACCGTAACTGGATTCTCATGTAAGGAGCCCTGGTGACACAAGACAGTCAGCCTCTAAATTGGCAGTTCAAATCCACCAGTTGCTTGACCTTAGGTCTCCATACCTAGAACATCAGTTACCATAGAAACTGATCAACTCTCTATACAGTGAAACTTGTAAGAGTCGTAACTCAACGGGACTGCCTTGTTTTTAGGGATCTTATAAGTTTCCCACCTTCAACAGGGTGAAATCTTAACACTTTTCTATCTCTGTTAGTGAAAATATTTGAAGGTTCCTTCTCTGTCAGATTTCTACCTTATACAGGTTCCAGCTGACACAGGTTTTACTGTATGTATGTAGCTTGGAGCCGGACCTAGCTATCCATCCCCTCAACACATCCAAAACTGAGCTTTCCATGCACTCCTCCAAGAGTGCTTGCTGCTGTTACATTGAAGGGATTATGGCAGTGTCGTGAAATGAAATGTGTATGAAGTGTGAAATGGAAAACCAATTTGCTGTGTACACTACCACCCAAACCACAATAAAAAGGTAAATTAATTAATTGAGTTGGCTCCTCCTAGGTTACAGGAGAAAGATGGGGGGCTGTTAGCTTCCATAAAGATTGACAGTCTCAGAAATCGAAAGGAACAAGTTAGTAGTTGTGTGTCCAATAGGGTTGCTCTGTGTCCGAATCACCTCAGTGTCAGTACATTTGTTGGGTGGCGCAGTGGTTTAACATTGGACTGCTAACCCAGTGGTTAGTAGTCTGAACCCACTAGCCACTCTGCCTGAGAAAGATGAGGCGATGTGGTTCCATGAAGATTTCCAGCCTCAGAAATCCTGTGGCTTCCACTCTATTCGGTAGGGCCGTCAAGAGTCAGAATCCACTTGATGGCAGTGAATGGGTTGGATTTAAAGTGCCTAATTTTGGTAAACGGTAGACTCATCTACTCAGCAGCTCCTTAGAAATGTAAGAGTCATTCTTAACTTCTCCCTCTGCAAGCACTCACAGTCACCCAAAACACAACTATTCGGTTAGCAGCCCAATACTTTATTTGCCTCCCTAAAGGAAGCCTCCCCCACCATTCTTAGATGAGGTCCACGTAATAGATTTTGGCGGCTGATTTGCCCGAAGTGGATCACCTCAACAGGGACTCAAATATTCACCTGCTCAGTTAGCAGTTGAGTACCATTCAGGTCTCGCATCTGGCACACAGACGTCATTAAATGTTTTCTGAATCAAAGAATGAAGAGAAATTTAGGTGAAGAAAATCCCTCTGTGAAGGGTGAACTCATGGAAACAGACAAAAAAACGAGATATGCCTTGTCATTTGCATAGAATTGGTAGATATTTTGATATTTTGATACTTTCAAAATTGACAGTAATGTTATAAACATGTATATCATGCAAAAGTGGGATTTTATATTGATATCATTTCACATTCTCTGCATGAACATTTAGCTAATAATAGCATTATTAATTTATTCTTCATTGTATAATAGCAAATTTCCTTTTAATTATGTTTTACAGCTTATTTGTGTCTTTTTTCTTCTTAAAGATACTGTGGTTTAATTTTTTACCCCTCTTATTTCTTCTAGGGCCTATTCCCTGGTAGATTCCAGTCAAGTGTCTACATTCCTGATTTCTATCCTACTGATAGTGTACGGGAGTTTCAGGTAAGATGCTCACACACTGGGATTGATTTTCATTGGAGGTGGAAGAAAGCATTGCTCTGAAAGTGTTGCCACCAAAACGTCTTACTCTGTGCATGGAAACGTATCTGATAAGAATTGAGTTAGAACAAGCTAATTCTATATTGATTATTTTGCCATTGTTGTTGTTAAGTGCTGTCAAGCTGGGTCCAACTTACAGAAGCCCTATGTAGGATTTCCAAAGAGCAGCTGGTGGGTTTGAACCACTGACCTTTTGCTTAGCAGTCCAGTGAATACCTACAGTGCCACACTTGTTGTTGTTGTTAAGTGCCTTCGAGTCGGTTCCGACCCATAGCGACACTAGGACTCCTTTATTAGCTGCTGTTACACGCATGTTGGTTTCGCTTGTAAATGCAAGCATGCTAAAACTAACTGCTTAAAATTCTAGTTCTGAAAATTATGATTCACCTAGGGATGGTCAGTATTGGGAGGGCAAAGAAGAGACTCCTTGATAGTGATTCTCCAGCATCTTAAAGGGAACAACAAGAAAGACTATTTGAAATGAGAATATAAATTCCCAGAGACTACCAGGAAGATGGTAGTATGAGCAGCTCCTTGCTCTATCCTTTCTACCCACACCTCACCAGGGGAAACACCCAGATACTGATACTCTGATCGTGCTAAGAACTCCAAATATAATTGGAGGGTTGCAGCAACTAAGCAAATGCTAAATCAAGAAAAAGGCAACTTTTAGAGGTGGTGGTGGTGTGCCGTGGAGTTGGTTCTGACCCATAGCGACCCTGTACAGGGTTTCCGAGGCTGTACATCTTTACGGGGGCAGAAAGCATCATCTTTCTCCCACGGAACATCTGGTAGTTTCGAACTGCTGACCTTGAGGTTCACAGCCTGATTCGTAACCACAACGCTACCAGGGAAAAATATTTTCCTCACTTCTACCGGCACCGTGGATCCATGGTGGTGGCAACAGTGTCAGGTCATGCACTGTGTTCTCTGAGAGGGGTTCTAATAGACACACAAAGACAAGAGACCAGTATCAACCCTACTCATGAAACAAGTTCACTTCTGTTGTTGTTTGTTGTTTTTTTAATGTTTTATTGTGAATTATGTGATAGTTTACATGGGAGAAAATTAGTTTTACCTTC
>NW_006408596.1:6337249-6407741 GCF_000296735.1 Chrysochloris asiatica
GAGGGGGTGGGAATGATTCTCGCTGTAAAGATTTGTTCTCTCTTTTGAGCTACTGCATCCATAGGTGTAGGTCAAGTTCATCAAATTGTATCAGATTACGCTTTTTTCCTATTCTTTTTTCTTCTGGTTGAGCTCTGCTAATCCAGTCAGTGAAGCCAGGTCAAGTGGGTATTATCTGCAAGTGTGTGTGTTCTTGTGCATATGCCCTCTCTTCTTATCTGCTGGATGCTTCACTCTCCACTCTAGTGCTCTGTGGCTATGTCACTGACTTTGGGCCCAAGAGTCCCATGGTCTTGCCACACTGCTGGCCCACCAGGTCTCCACCCAGGTTCCCAGGAGTCTATTGAATATTGTAGGGCTTAGCTCGAAGCTTCATTGCTTCTTTTCCCTCACTTCCCCTTATCGGTGATGAACGTGGTCACCAATCAGAGCATGTATTCCCATTGAGTCTTAGTCTGGGAGGGGGGTTTGCTCTGAGGGGACCCGACCGCTTGCCTTGAAGTCTCCTGGGTGAGCAACTTATTTGTTCTTGTAATAGTCAGTCGGTCTGCCTATATTTTATATTTTTCTGTCGGTCTTTCTTTCAAGAAGTATCTTCTGTTCTTCTAGCTGCTCCAGGCTGGTACAAGTGGAATTTTCCCATCGATGGAGATCTGGATGTGGTTTAGGCTTCCACGTATGGTCTTGCGTAATGCAGAGGCTCCGCAGGAAGCCTCCTTCACTGGGCATGTTGTAGCCCCATTTTAGGTATTCCAATCAGTTATAGGCAGAAGATAGACTTACAAGCTTCTATGGTGATATTTCTGGCTATTCCTTTCTCTCCCCCTCCAGTGTCTAGTTTATAATGGTATGCAGGGGAAACCAAGATTCAAAAGACAGCCAAGCATCTTAACATTATTTCCCCCCTTTTCCCCATTCCAACCATGTTTGAATCCCTGTATCCCAGAGCCCTGTTGTTTCAAGGTTGTGCATACAACATTCTTTACCTCTGTCCCACTTAGCCCATGCAAACCTGCCTAATTGCTCTCCTATCCGTTTTGTTCTTCCATTCCCCTCCCCTTTCTTGTATATTGCCCCCATTCCTGCACCCAAACTATCCTGTGTCTGTTCCCTGTTCTGTGTTCCATGTTCCCCTCCCTCCCCTCACTCCACTCCCTATATCCCAGCAACCAGCAAAGAATCCTCATCCCCTTTAGTATCGGTTCTTTTTTTTTTTTTTAATTTTTTTTACAGTAGAAACAAGTTCACTTCTTGTCTGTGCTAACGTTCTTTAAAATACATGATATCCTTATTTTTAAAAATGTTTTTCTTAATTCAAAGGCATTGATACAGGTTGAACCATAAAAACTTTCCAGCCGTCTCCTTTTTTGTATGTCCAGAATGACCGTTTCATATGGTTCAACCAAATGTTACTAGCCCTGTTCACTAGCAGTACCAAGTATTCTTTCTGCTAACCTTGAGTGTGCTGGTGAAATCCCATCCTAGCAGCCAGCCATAGGAACAGGAAGGAAAACCAGAAAGCTAGACAGACAGACAGTCTCTTCTTTTCACTGTCCTTACTGGAGGAGAACTTTTATAAGAAAACCACTGCCATCTTATTGATTCCACTCATAACAACCCCACAGGATAGCACTGGACTGCTCACCACAAGGTCTGCAATTCAAGCCCACCAGCTGCCCCGAAGAAGACAGATGAGGCTTTCCACTTCAACAAAGATAGACAACCTTAGAAACCTTCCGAAAATCAATGGCACTTAAAAACAAGTACTAGTATCTTTACCGAAGCAGACTGGGACATCTTTCTCCTTCAGAGTGACTGGTGGGTTTGAACCCCTGACCTTTTATGTAGCAGCAGAACATTTAATCATTACCAGAAAGGTGCCTGAAAGGGGGGGCTTCAAAAGTTTACGGAAAAATGGAATGAAAAAATCATTTTTTCATGAGCTTTTTGAATCCCTTGCATGTAAACGACAGAAAATACCATGGCTGACACACTTAAAAATGAAGGTTGTTTTGAGAACTTTGAATTGAAAGCCCAAAAGGAAGTGACAAATGAAATAATAAGCAGGCATAAGAATTCTTAACTATTCCATCTTGTATCTGGATTTCGTGAATACTTTGTAAGACCACAGGTATGTGGGCTTTACTCAGCACTGAGTAGAACAAGTAAAATACTTGGGGTTTGGTATTTGGTGGGGTGTTTTTGTTTGTTTGTTTTTAATTGATGAAGTTTCGATTACTGAGGCTCACTGCAGAGCTCTAGGCTTGTAACCTCTCCTCAGAGGCGTTGCTCAAACCATAGCAACATAGAACCTTATTAACATAATCTGACTATTTGCTCTCTCTCTCTGCTTGGGGTTGCCTGGAGTCAGCGCTGACTGATCACCAGCTGACAGCAACAACCCTTTGGACAAGTTTCCAGTTTTCCCTTTTAGTATATAATGTTTCAGTGTTATGAAAAACTTTGGGATAAAAAGCTGTCTTCACAACCCTAATACTACTTTCATTAGTGCAAATTACCTTTTGTTTCACATAGATTTTTGTATATTTCCACAGGTTAAATCATTTATTTTCTGAGTTTCTTCACCTAATAAAAATAACTTTATAATCCTCTTCCTGTCAGTTTTTGGTAATTTCTTAATCCTGCTAATAATTTTTTCCACTCTTGTTGAATCTGTAGGTTTTTTATTTTTTACCGTTAAATAACATCGCATTGACTATTTTGTTTGTTTCGCTGAACTCTTACTGTTTGCTTTCCAGAAGGCTATACCAATGTAGACTTGGGCAAGTTTTTGCTTGTTTGTCTTTGTGGTAAATATGTAAATGTTTGCCCTCTCAAGCCTTCTTATTTACAGTTAAATGACATTTCATCCATCATGTTGTTCAACCATCACCCTTACTCATTCCCATATTTTTTATAGGATTGGGCAAGTTTTTTAAAAATGTAATAATGTACAAGAATTGTATCTTATATATTGGAAAAGGTTTTCTGGTAAACACCCTTATTTTACAAAAGAGAAATCTGAAGCCCAACAAGATGATGTAATAATGACAACAATCTCATAACTAGTTGGTAACAAAGTTAGGATTGGAACCTAGTTGTCAGTGGTCCACTGACACTATGGTCCAGTGTCTAATGTCTTTTATACTTTACTAATGCATCTTCTTCAGAAAGTAAACCATCTCTTTAATTACATACTCCTAAAATGGCCTCATTGAATGAGTTCTGAAGTAGTACCTCCCTTTCCATTTTCCGGAAGAGATTATGTTCTAAGAATTGGTGTTATACTTAAGCATTTTATAAAATTCCACAGTGAAACCATCTAAAGCCAGGCTTTCCTTTGTGGAAAAAAAAAGATTTTTTGGGTTTGTTTTTTTCCTGCTTGGTTTGCTGCTTTATTTTACAGTGTTTGAGCTTTTATTGTAGTCGTTCTGGTTGTAGGATGTGAAGTAATACCTCATTGTGGTTTTTGATTTGCATTTCCCTGATGACTAATCAGGGGAGCCCTGGTGGTCGGGGTAATTGTTGGACTGCTAAACAGAAGGTTGGCGGTTCAAACCTACCAGCTGCTTTGTTGGAGAAAAATGAGAGTGTCTGTTTCTATAAAGATGGCAGCCTTGGAAACCTAGAGAGCGGTTGTACACTGCCCAATAAGGTTGCTATGAGTTGGAAACAATTCCATGGCAGTTGGTTTGGTAGATGAGAAATGATGTCTATCTGTTCATGTGCTTATTGGCCTTTTGTTTATTTTTGGTGAAACGTCTATTCATATCTTTTGCCCAATTTTCAGTTGGATTGTTTGTCGTCTTCTGTTGAGTTATAACAGTTCTTTAAATATTTTAGATACAAGTTCTCTCTGAGTAGTAATTTGCAAATATTTTCTCCCCATGTGTGGTTTGTGTTTCATTTTAACAAATGGGGTCCTTTGAAGCTTAAACATTGTTAATTTTTATAAAATCAAGCATGCCGTTTTTTCTTCTTTCTGCATTGTGCTTTTGCTGTCATATTGAAGAACTCTGGCTACTCCATGGGCACCAAGATATTCTCCTGTTTTCTTTAAGAAGTTTTATGGTTTGGTTCTTGCCATATAAGTGGGTGGGTTCATTTTGAGTTAACTGATGTATATGACATGAGGCTCTAATTAATCTGTATGAATGTGGATATTCAGTTATCCCTGCACTGTTTGTTAAAAAGACAATCCTCTTCACCTCTGAATTGCCTTGGCACCACTGTCAAAAATCAGTTGACCATAAAGGCAAGGATTTGTCACTGGATTCTTAACTACTTGTTCGTTTGGCCTATAAGTTTGTCTACCAGTACCACACTGTCTTAATGGCTGTAGCTTTTATGTTATTGTTCTTATGTTGTTAATTGCCGTCAAGTCAGTTCCTACTCATAGCAGCCTTGTGTAGGTTTCCAAGGAGTGGCTCATGAGTGTGCACTGCCCACCTTGTGGTTCAAACCAATGTCGTGGTTTAGTGCTTTATCCCACAGCGCCACAGCTTTTATAGTAAGATTAAGTCTTTCAACTTTGTTCTTTTTAGAATTCTCTGGCTACTCTGGGCCTTTGCATTTCCCTATCAATTTTAAATTCAGGTGGTCAGTTTCTACCAAAAAAAAAAAAAAATTCCTGCTGGGATTTTGATAATAGGCTTTGTGTTGGACCTGCGTATCCAGTTTTAGGGAACTTGCCATCGTAATAATATGGAGTTTTCCAATCCATAAACATAGAAAATCTGTTCATTTATTTCACTCTTGAATGTCCCTCGGTCATGGTTTATATTTTCGGTGTCGAACAGCTTACACTTTTTTTGTGAAATTTATTCCTAAGTATTTTTTCTTTTTAATGTTTTCAGTAGACTAGTTTTTCTTGATACCACATTTGGGTCATTTCTTGTGTATGGAAATACAGTTGACTTTTTATATATTGATCATGTACCCTGCAAGCGTTATGGACTCAGTTCCAGTGGCTGTTTTGTGTATGGATTCCTTAGGATTTTCTACACACAGGATCATGTAATCTATAAATGAAGACAGTTCTTTCAAATCTGAGTGCCTTTAATTTTTCTGTTTTATCTTTATCAAGGCTTTATTTTTTGGAAAAGTTTTTTGGTTTACAGAGAAATTGTGCATAAGATGAAAGAGTTCCTAACTTCCATCCCAGGCTGTTGTTGTTAAGTGCTGTCGAGTCAATTCCGACACATAGTGACCCGGCATAGGGTTTCCAAGGAGCAGCTGGTGAGCTTGAACCACCAACTTTGCAGTTCAAACGGCTTTGCAGTCTGGCACATTAACCCACAGCGCCACACCAGGACTCCACATCCCAGGCTAGAACCTCCCAAATAGTATTGAATAAAAGTGACAAGAACAAACGTCCTTATCTTATTTCTCATCTTAAGGGGAAAGTCTTTAGTCACTCAAAAGACACTCACCATTAAGTATGCTACTAAAAAAACAGGTTTTTCATAAATATTCTTTATCAGTTTGAGGACATTCCTTCTGTTCCTACTTCACTGGGAGTTTTTGGTCATGAATAGATGTTGGATTTTGTTACGTTTTTAGGCATATATTGAGATGGGTATGTGGTTTTAGTTCTTTATTGTATTAACATGCCATATTACATGAATTGATTTTTGACATCTAAAGCAAATTTGCAATCCTGGTATAAATCCCCCTTGGTCATGGTGTATAATTCTGTTTATATGTTGTTCACAGATACTTTGTTAGTCTGTTCATGAGCGATACTGGTCTGTAGTTTATCTGTTATGTCTTGTTAAGTCTTTGATATCATGTAAATTTTCATTGATTGAAGTTGTGATGTGTCACTTCCTCTTCTGTTTTCTGAAAGAGATTTTGTAGAATTGTATAATTTCTTTTAATATATAGTAGAATTCACAAAAGAAGAATTTGTCTAATGCTTGGTATACGTTCTGCTATGATTATTTTCCAACAACAACAAATTCTACATGTACAGTTCCGTGACTGATTAACCATTCTCACCCCCCTTTCTGAATCACCCTTTCTTCCCCATCAGCTTAAGCCCACTGCCCCTTAAGCTTCCTTTCTAACTCTTCATGCAGCTGTTGTCAGTTTGATCCCATATGGTTCTTGATAAGGTCACAATGCTCAAGGCAGACATTCTTTACTAATTCAGTTTAACTGTTTGGTTTAAAGAAAACTTCAGGGGATATTTGTGGTTTAATGTTCAAGGATTATCTCAGGGCAACAGTCAGCCTCAACCCACAACTGTCAGCGTGTTTCCGTTTTGCAGGACACATGTTTTTTACTTGGTTGACCACATTTTGCCCCTTCCAAGTATTGGTTATAGTTTGTTGTTGTTGTTTAAAAGAGGTGTTTAACTTACCATAAACTTCATCTACAATTCAGTGATTTATAATATATTCATAGATTTGTGCAACCTTCGCCCCAAATCCAAGTTAGAATACTTCCATCATCCCCAAAGAAATCTCACTAGCAGTCACTCCCTAGTCTCCCACAGCCAGAGGCAACCATTGTAATCAACCTTGTGTTTGTGTGGGGTTGCCTTTTCCTATTTCATTATATGCTATATGGCCTTTTGTGACTGGCTTCTTTCACTTGACATAGGTAATGTTTTTGACGTGCATCCATGTTATAGCATGTACCTGTATTTCAGTCTTTTTTATTGCCAAATAATATTCTGTTTTGTTTATCCATTCATCAGTTGATGGATATTTGCACTGTTTCTATTTTTTTACTATTCATCTGTAAGATGAATTTTCACCATTACTCATAATTGTGGTTTTTTTATGTGAAGAGAAGTTTTCATTTCTTGGACAGATATTGATGTGTTAGGGGCAAAAGAAGTCCCATCTTCAACTGTATAAATGTTACATGAGTCAGATCTGACTTGATGGCACTTAACAACAACAACAATTAAGTCTTCCACAGGAGTGAACACAAGACAATGACAAACATAGATACCGTGATGTGTTTCTAAAGTTCTTTTTGGACATGGTGACCTTTTTTATAGAGCACAGAGAACAAAGGAATCTCCACCCACATCTAGGGCTGATAGTAGCAGCCATGCGTCACAAACACACACTGTTGTTGCTTAGTGCCGTTGAGTTGATTCCAACCCATAGTGGCCCTGTATACGGTTTCCAAGGAGCAGCTGATGAGCTTGAACCACTGACCTTGCAGTTCAAATGACTTTGCAGTCCAGTGTATTAACCCAGAGCACTACACCAGGACTCCTGCTGAAAACAGAAAGGGTACTGCTGTAGATAGAAAAGCTTGCTGTCTTGGGCTTTTGGGGTATGACATCACAGCCAGACAACCAATAAACGGTGTGTTCAGGAATGTTCCTGCGAGGCCTGATTGGGAGATCTGGCCAAAACCTCACTTTTAAATGTATTGTTTCTAACTGGCAGTTCAGCTGTCAGAGATGCATGAGGTACTCAAGAAAAACTGGCATCTGAACACGTAAACTCTGGCACAAAATGGAATTAGGCTCTGCCTGCCTGGAGTCATTCACAGGCCAGAAGCTTTCAGATTTGTTTGCTCTACAGCAGAATCTAGTAGTAGAAGTACTGGAGCATAAAGTATATTTAAAGAGTTTTGAGGTATTGCCACTGTTTTTCAAGTGGCTGTACTATCTTGCTTTCCTGCTAGCAGTATATGAGAGTTTCCAGTTCTCTACCTCCTCACCAACACTTAATATCTGTGCCTTGATTATAGCCATAAGAGTGGGTATGAAGTAATAAGTTATGTAATTTTGATTTGCATTTACCTAAAGGAGCCCTTCTTCACTTTCAGCAAGCAACGTTGTATCATCTGCATATCACAGGTTGTTAATGAGTCTTCCTCCAATCTGATGCTATATTTTTCTGCATATAACCCAGCTTCTTGGATTTTTTGCTCAGCATACAGGTTGAATAAGTATGGTGAAAGAATACAACCCTGTTACACACCTTTCTTAATTTTAAACCATTCAGTGTCCTCATGGTCTGTTCGAACAACTGCCTATTGGTTGGTCCATGTACAGCTTCCTCATGAGCACAATTAAGTGTTCCGGAATAGTCATACTTCGCAATGTTGTCCATAGCTTGTCATGATCCACACAATCGAAAGCCTTTGTGTAGTCAGTAAAGCACAGGTAAACATTTTTCTGATACTCTGCTTTCAGCCAAGATCCATCGGACAACAGCAATGATATCCCTGGTAACATGGCCTCTTCTGAATCCGGCTTGAACCTCTGGAAGTTTGCTGTCAATGTATGCTTATAGCCGTTTCTGTATTACTTTTAGTAAAATTTTACTTGCATGGGATATCAAATATATTGTCCGATGATACAACCTTGCTTGCTGAAAGTGAAGAAGACTTTAAATATTTACTGATGAATATCAAAGAGCACATTTTGGTATGGATTGTATCTCAGTGTAAAGATACAAGATTGGAGCCATGACATTAGCTGAGCATCTTCTCTTTGTAAAAATTTCTGAGTCTGGTTATCAAGCACTTTCCGAATGTCCTCATGGTTCATCCATTTTATAAGGCGTTTTGCAGATTCATCATTTTGTGTGTGTGTGTGTGTGTGTGTGTTTTAATGTTTTATAGTGAATTATATGATAGTTTACATGAGAGAACTTTAGTTTTACATTCATTCCATCGTATAGCATTTCATTGCCATGGTTCCAATCCCCTCCATGCATCATCTTCCAACCAAAGGGGATATCCTAGAAACCCGTCCTCTACACTGCCCCCTCCCCCGCTGCTTCATCCCTCCGTGTCATCATCTCTGTCTCCATCTCAGGCATCCCTGCTTCTCTGGGTAGGGTCCCGCTCTTGGCTCTTCTCTGTTGGTGGTCCCGGAGACCTCCGCTCCTAGACTGGAGAAATAATCACTCCCTTCCTTGCTACAAAACGTCTACCTTTGCATTTCCAACCCTCACATTCTGTCTTGATAACCATTATTCACTATAGTATCGCGAGTAACCCATCTGTATTTCATTTCATCAGCTCCACCTAGACAGATTGGATAGTACTCACTGGTGATTCTGCCTTCCTCCATGCCCCCTAGCTCTAGGTTCCCTCTTGAAAACTTGTAAGCCAGTTACTTCTTGCTTTTGTAGTCCCTCCCTCCCCATTTGGGTACCAATGTCCAAGTAGCCCATCTCTGTCTACTCTGTGTGGAGGCGGTGGGAATGTTTCTTGCTATAAGGATTTGTTGCCTCTTATGAGTCACTGCATTAGTAGGTATAGGTCAAGTTCATCAGATTGAATCAGCTCAGTCTTTTTTTTCCTCCCCTCTTCTTTCTTCTCCTGGTTGAGCTCTGATCTTCCAGTCATCTGGTCCCAGTCACGTGGGTGTTCTTGTGCACATGCCCTCTCTTCCCATCAGCCGGCAACTCCATTCTCCACTTGAGTCCTCCGTGGCCATGTCACTGACTCTGGGCTCAGGAGTCCTCAGGTCTCCTCACACTGCTTACTACCCAGGTCCCCAACCGGGTCCACAGAAGCCCGCTGAATATTGTAAGGCTTAGCTCTCTGCTTCATTGCTGCCTTTACCCCACTTCTCCCCATCGGTGATGCGTGTGGTCACCAATCCAAGCGTGCATTTCCACCGAGTCTCAGTCTTGGAAGGGGGCCTGCATTGGTAGGACCCGACCAACTGCCCCAGTGTCTCCTAGGGAAGCGACCCATTTGTTCCTGTAGTAACAATCCATCTGCCTCCATTGTATCGTATTTTTCCTGTAGGTCGTATCTTTTGTTCTTCTCACCACTCCAGGCTCGCTCATCAGCTCGTCGTTTCAAGTGGAGATTTCTCATCTCTGGAGATCTGGATGTTGTTCTGGTTTCTACCTATAGTTTTATGTATTGCAAAGGCTCCGCAGAAAGCCTCGTTCACTGGGTACGCTGTAGCCCCATTTTAGGTATTCCAATCAGTCATAGGCAGAAGATGGACTTAGAAGCCTTCTCGTGTGATGTTTCTGACTATTCCTTTCTCTCCCCCTCCAGTGTCTATATTATAATGCAAGGGAAACCAAGCTTCAAAAAACAGCCAAGCATCTTAACACGATTTCCCGCCCATTCCAACCATGACTCAGTCCCTGTATCTCAGAGCTCTGGAGTTCCAAGGCTGTGCATATATCGTCCTTTATCTCTGTCCCATTTGGCCCATTCAAACATGCCCAATTGTTCTCCCATCTGCCCCTTTCTCCACTTCCCTCTCCCTCCCTGTATATTGCCCCCCTCCCCAGCACCCAAGCTCTCCTGAGTCCAATCCCTGCCCTGTGCCCCACCCTCCCTGTGTGTGTGTTTTTAAGCCTTTATTTTGAATTGAGTAATAGTTGACAGAGCAGATTGTCTGTCAGTCTCACACTCAACAAATCCTATTTTCTTCATTGTAAAGATTACAATCCCCTCTATGTACGATCACGTAACAATGTTTACCTCTACTCCCATTTTGTTTCTTTTTTTGATGTACACAAAACACACAGATAATATTTTCATTTAAATGTCCAGAAGGCACATTTTGCTAGCCAGCCTCTTGCCCACAGGCACGCAGCTGAAGTTCCCTGATGGCCAGACTCAGAAAATTGTAGATCGGGTCCTCACCTGTTCTCTCATTGCCATTGCCTCTGTTTCCGTCTGTTGTCACCGTTTTTCTGGTTAGGAGTCCATGCTCCCTACATGTTCTTCCTCTTGATGTCCTCTGTTCTTGGAATGAAAAATTAACTACTCTCCCCTCTTAGTTTTATATCTTCTACATTTACAATTGTAAAATCGCAATTTGTCATGATAACTATTATTTACTTCTGAATAATTCTATACTCATTCCGGCCCCATCCCCTTTGATGAAACCCAGCTGGACAAGAGGAAAACTATTCAGTGGGGATTCTTCCTTACATCTTCCTCGTTCTGGAACTAAGCACACTCATTAAAGCTTGTAAGCCAGCCACTTTGTGCTTTTGTAGCCCCCCACTTTTGGTAGCCAATATCAGAGTTGCCCATCCCTATCAACCCAGTGTACTGAGGTGATAAGCTTGATCCTTCATATGAAGAGACCTTGCCTTTCAGTTGGAAATTTTAGCAACAACATCCATAACCAAAGGTCCAGTATGTCAAATTGTAGCAATTTATGCTTGCTCCCTTTATCAAACTTCTTTATCTTCATCTGGTTGAGTTCTGATCAGCAAGCCATCCAAGGTACGTCAAATGGGCACCATCTGCAAGTTTGGGAGTTCTCACATGCCTCCCCCGATTTCAGACAAGCTGGACACTTCACCTAGCCCCCAGTGGCTAGATCACTGTCCGTGGGCTCGGAAATTTATACAGCTGCCTAAACTTCAGACCAGCCAGCCCTTCCTCTTCTCTCTCTCATCTAAAGGTCATCGGGTGTCTGTGGAACATAGCCAGACTCAACCCATATCGTCATTGCTGCATTTCCCCCACTTCCACTCAGAAGTAGATCAAGGCGGTCACCAGCAAGCTTACGAGCCTGCTCATGTGTTCCCTTTGAGTCTTAGAAGCGGGTTTACCCTGATAGGCTGCCTTTTCTTGCCTTGATGGTTCCATGGTGAACAGCTTGCTGATTTTGTAACAGCCAGACAGTCTGCTTAACAGTCTACTTTTTGTGTTATGGTTGGTTTTTTTTTGCCCTGCTGGACTTTATTTCAAGAGATATTTTTCTGTTCCTGTAGCTGCTCTGGGTTGGTTTGCTTGTCTTTTCAAATGGGAATGCCCCACCTCAGAAGGTTCTAGGTGGGGCTCAGGATTCCACGTAAGGGCCCCTTACTCCACAAAGGCTTACCAAGGAAGCTTATTTCCCTGAGCAAATTCTAGTACCCCTTTTAGCTAATTCAATCAGTTATAGGCTGAAGACAGGCTTACAAGCTTTCTATAATTCTCCAATATTCTTTTCTGCCCCACTTAAATATCTGTTCTACCACAGTCGTTGTTGTTGTTGTTGTGTGCCGTGGAGTCGGTTCCGACTCATAGCAACCCTGTACAGGGTTTCCGAGGCTGTAAATCTTTATGGGAGCAGAATGCCTCATCTTTCTCACGCGGAATTGCTGGTAGTTTTGAACTGCTGAACTTGTGGTAGACAGGGGAAACCAATATCCACAAGACAGTCAAGCATCTTAAGGTCATTTCCCTTCCTTTACCCATTTATACTCTGTCTCAATCCCTGTATCACAGAGCCCTGGTGTTTCAAGATTGAGTATACATCATTGTTTATCTCGTTTAGCCCATGCATACCTCTCTAAGTCTTCTCCTGTCTTCCTTGTTCACCTACCCCTCCTCCTCCTTGTGTTTTGTAACTCACTGTTCCTTCTCTCCTACTCCTGGTAACCTTCAAAGAAGTTTCTTCTAATACGGAAATCTTTTCTAAAGCTTTCATAATAATGATCTTATGCATTGTTTGTCCTTTTGTGACTAATTTCAGTGTTATGTCCTCAAGTTCATCCATGTTATGTGGTAGTTTGTGGCTTCATATTTATTCTTCAGGGTAGTATAATATTTCGTTGTGTGTATGTACCAAAGTTTGTTTATCTACTTAAGCTGTCTCCATCTTTTTGCAATTATGAATACTGCTGTGATGAGCCTTGGTGTGCTTAAGTCTACTTGTGTTCTGGTTGGTGTTTCTTAGATAAATACAAAGTAGAGAAAGTGCTGGATCAGAAGGTGTTTCTATTTCCAAGTTTGTGAGGAAGCACCATACCATTTTCCAGAGTGGATAAAGCGTTTTACAGTCCCATCAGCATTGTAGGAATGTCCCACTTTTTTGCCAGCATTTGTTCTCCTCTGCTGTTTTGAAATTTGCTGTTATTGCTGGTATGAAATGATATCTCACTGTTATTTTGGTTTGCATCTCTCTAATGACTAATCATGAACATTGCTTCATGTGTTTGTTGGCTGCTTGAATGTCTTCCTTGGTGAAGTGTCTGTTCATGTCCTGTGTCCATTTTTAACTGGGTTATTTGTCTTTTTGCTTTAGAGGTCTTGTAGTTTTCTACAGATTTTAGAGATCAGTCCCTTGTTTGATACATTGTTGCAAAAAAAAAAATTTTTTTTTTTTGCAGTCTGTGGGTTCTCTTTTTACTCTTGATGCACATAAGTTTCTAATTTTTATTATGTCCCAGTCATCTGTTTTGTCTTATGTAGTTTGCATTTTTTGCAATGTTTGATAATCTGTGTATGCCCTTAAAGTTGCCCCTGTTTTTTCATTGATGATCTTTAGAGTTCTGGAATGTACATTTAGCTCTTTAGTCCATCTTGAGTTAGTTTTTGTATATGGTGTGTGAGATACGGGTCTTGTTTCATTCCTTTGCAAATCGATAGTCAGTTTTGCCAGTACCATTTGCTTAAGAGACATCTCTTCCGCATTTAATGTATTTTGGCCCTTTGTCAAAGATCAGGGATGAATTAACTTCTGGATTCTCAATTCTGTTCCATTGACCTAAGTATCTTTCATCGTATTAGTACTGGGCTGTTTTGACCACTATGAGCTTGTAGTAAATTTTGGCATCAAGTAGAGGTCTTCAATTTTGTTGTTCTTCCATCTCTTTAAAGAATTTTGTTGGAATCTGGATTGGGATTGTGTTGTATCTATAGATTGCATTGGATAGGTTTGACATTTTCACAATGTTAAGTCTTTTTATCCATGAGCATGGTATGTGCTTCCATTTTTGTAAATCTATTTTGGTTTCTTGTAATAGTGTTTTGTAGTTTTCTTTGTATAGGTCTTTTTTTCTCTGGTTAGATTTATTTCTAAATATTTCATCCTTTGCTTGGCTATTGTAAATGGTATTGTTTTCCTAATACTTCAGAACTATCTTTAATAGGATGGAGGATTGATTTTTGTATGTTGATCCTGTACCCTGCTAATTTGCGGAAACGTCCAATGAGTTCTAGTAGGGTTTTTTTTGCTGAGTCTTTGGAATTTCCTATGTATAGGATTATATCATCTTCAAATAAAGTTTAATTTTTCTTTGCCAATTTGGATGCCTTTAGTTTTTCTTTCTTGCCTTGTAGCTCTGGCAAAGACTTCCAACATAGTATTGAAGAGGAGTGGTAATAAAGAGCATCCTTGTCTGGTCCCTTTTCAGAAAGGGAATGCTTTCAGTTTTTCTCTGTTGAGAGTGATTTTGGCTGTTGGTTTTGTAAATACTCTATTATATTGGGGAATTTCCCTTCAATTTCTACTTGGTTGAGTGTTTTTATCTGGAATGGGTGTTCAGTTTTGTCATGTCTTTTCTGCATCAATCAGTATGATAATGTGTCTCTTTCCCATTTTTTCATGTATATGGTGGATTGTGTTGATTGTTTTTCTAATATTGAACCATCCTTGCATTCCTGGTATGGTTGTTGAATTCGATTGGCTATAACTTTGTTGAGATTTTTCCCATCTATATTCATGGAGGGATATTACTCTGTATTCTGGAATAGTTTGGGTAGAATTGGTGACAGCTCTTCTCTGAATGTTTGCTAAAATTCGCCAGTGAAGCCCTCTGGGCCTGGACTTTTTTTGATGACTTGTTCAATTTCTTCTTTTGTTACAACAAGTCTCTTCAGGTTTTCTACTTCGCTCTGTGTAAATTTAGATATGTTGTGTTTTTCAAAAAATGTATCCATTTCTTCTAAATTTTCAAATTTATTGGAGTACAACTCTTCATAGTGTATTATGTTATTATGTCTTTGTTCCATTAGTTCTGTTGTAACATCACCCATGTGGTTTCTTATGATGTTATTTGTGTTTTCTCCCTCTATTGTTAGATTTGCCAATGGTTTGTCAATTTTATTAATGCATTCAAAGAACCAGCTTCTTGTCTTGTTAATTCTTTCTATACTTTTCCTGTTTTCTATCTCATTTGTTTCTGCTCTAATCATTACTATTTTCTTCTGGTGACTGTAGGTTTACTTTGCTGGTCTGTTTATAACTATTGAAGATGTGCTAATGTGTTGATTTTGGTTCTTCTTTATGGATGTGTGCATTTATTGCTATAAATTGTCCTCTTAGCATTGCTTTTGCTGTGTCTTAAAGGTTTTGGTATGTTGTGTTTTCCTTTTCCATTTGTCCCTATGAATTTAATTTCATTTTTTCTTTGTAGCTTTTAAGCAGAGTGTTATTCAGTTTCTATGTATCTGACTTTATCTCCTTGATCTTCCTATTGTTTCTAGTTTTATATCATTGTGACTTGAGAAAATACTTTGCAGTATTTTTATGTTTTTTAATTTATTAATAAAAAAAAGACTTGTTTTGTGGCCTAACACATAGTCTCTTCTAGGGAATGTTCCATGTGCGCTGGAAAAGAGTGTGTGTGGTGCTGTTGTTGGGTTGGAATGCTCTGTATAAAATATTTGAGGTCAAGTTGGTTGATTGTGTTGTTTATTCCCTCTGTGTCATTGTTGAGTTTCTCTCAGATTATTATGTCCTTTTTCAAAAGTGGTGAATTAAAATCTCTCACTGATATTGTAGAGTTGTCTATTCCTGTCTTCAAATCTATTAGTGCTTGCTTTCTGTATTTTGGGCCTGTTTCATTGGGAGCATAGATATTTATTATGGTAATGCCGTTATTCAGTTGACCCTTTAATTATGAATTAATGTCCTTCTTTGTCTCTTTTTTTTTTTAACAGTTCAACAAAATAAAATTTCAGATTCTTGTTGAGCAGTATTGTTTCACACATATGTCAGAGGCCAAAAATAAATAAGTACATAAACCGGCAACTTCATAGAAAAAAAAAAAAAAACCTTTTGTCTTTGGCCTGTTTTAACCTTCTCATACAAACCAAATACAGTACAGCTTAATACATACACAGAAATGTTACTGGAATGCATGGAATAGGATTGTGATTTTGTGGTTTTTTGTGTGTGGGTTTTTTTTGCTGTTTTTACACTTTTTTCTCCTTTGATATAATAATGAACATGGTCACACTACAACTAATCAGAACTAGTAGAGAGAACACGCCAAAAGCTGGTTTGGTCATCTGAGATCATTGAAAATGGCTGATTCCTAACAATATGTACAAAAATAAGAAGCATAAATATGAATTTTATTTTCTTAAAAGTACTTAAAAAAAAAAAAAAAAAAAGGCAGGGCCTTGAAGTTTTTATTCTTTTTTCTCCCCTGTGCAAATTCACAGTGTGGCTTTGGTTGTGTGGTGGTGAGCGCGTGTTGTCTATAGGTTGCTTCCCAGAGTGTGCGGGTGGGACTCTCCCTACTGTAAGGTGACCAGTTTAGATTCTGAGACAGGAAGTGGATAGTGTATAGGTCATAGTGGCCTTTTTTCTCTTTTCCTTTTTTGCTGTGTTAGTCATCCTTGCCAGTCTTCTGCTTCTTGGTATAAACATCATTCTCATCATCTTCAGCTGCCCATTTGCCTCAAAGCTGCCTCAGCTTCCTCATCTTCATCTCCATCATCCTCACCATCACCTTCTTCCTCTTCCTCATCTACCTCATTGTCAGCATTCCCATGAGCAGGTGCATCTCTTCCATTCCCTATTTTTTCCACAACCTCCTTCTTCTCCTTTAAGTCCTGGTGGTGATCTTGGAGCTGGTGTCCACAGTCATGTTTGACATGGTGTGGGGCATGCCGGTGATCCAATATAGAAGATAAGAGAGTGAGAAATTGGGGACTCTGGTGTAGGTGGCTGCGGTGAGTGGGGAGCCAAACCCAGGAACAATGAAAAAATGACTTTTCAGAGCAACCGGTGCGGCGGGGTGGGTGAGATGCACTTCATTGTCTCTTACACTGGTTTTTGCCTGCAAGTTAATTTTATCAGAGATTAGTAGTGCCACTTCTGCTCATTTTTTTGTTGTTGCAATTAGCTTGATATATTTTTTCCATTCTTTAATCTTAAATCTGTTTTTATCTTTGTATGGTAGGTGTGGCTCTATCTTATAGACAGCATGTTGAAGGATCCTGTTTTCTTATACTTTCTGCAGCTCTCTGTCCCTTGGCTGACCGGTGTGTTTAATCCATTGAAATTCAGTGTAATTATCAATAGATAGGGATTAATTGCTGTCATTTTGCTGTTTGCTTTTTTGTGTGGTTCTGCTTTCTTTGTTCTGCATATGATCCTATGCTGAGTTCATCTTGTTATGTGCTTTTTCTTGTCAATTCCTTTATAGTTTTAATGTTTCCAAAATCGTCTTGAATTTTCTAACTCTTTCTTTTGGTCATTTGTTTGAGATACTCTAACTTGTTTCTGCGCGTGAGCAGAAATTTTCTGCTGCTTCTTAGGCATTGTGTGGTGGTAGTGTATGTTTATTAATTGGATGACTGTATGTTGGTGTATTCTTAAGCACTCTTCCAGTTGCCTCATGGTAGGTGTGATCAGGAGATGGGCTTCTTTTTTCACTGTTCTTACAGCTCAATCCACTATTTATATACTGCTCTGGTGTATAGCAGCTGGTATTGGCTCTTGCCTGATGGGTTGGGTTTTAGAGTATGTGATTGTAGCTTGACTGTATGGCCACAATTGCTGTCTCTTGCTGGGTTGGTTAGGCAATAAGAGCTCCCCCAAGATAGAAGGCGGACAAAAAGGAAAAAAAGACTAGAAACAAACGTCCAAAGCTGTAAAAGCTCAGGGGAAAAAAGGTATGAAAATATAAGTAAGACTTTGTTGTTGAGTTGGTGCCAACACATAGCGACTCTATAGAGAGATTCCAAGGAGAAATTGATTAATTTGAACCACCGACCTTGAAGTTCAAACAGCCTTGCACTCTGACGCATTAACCCACAGTGCCACACTAATAGCTTCTTGTGGTGTTCTGGTGTGGCCCTGTGGGTTAATGCTCTGGAATGCAAAGTCAGTTTGAACTGCAAGGTCAGCAGTTCAAGCTCACCAGTCACTCCTCAGAAACCGTATACAGAGTCACAATGGCTCAGACCCAGCTCGACAGTACTTAACAACAACAGCAATGGCTTCTTGCCTTCAAAACCACTTTCAGAAATTTCAAGATGTCCCTCTGTGCCTCAGTGATGTAACATAAGGCTTTGGTTTTTTAAGCCCATTCAGCTGTTTATCTTAGTGAGAACAGCCTTGTCGTTGTTCTTCAACATTACATAATATTACAGTGTGTGGATGTACCATAGTTTGCTTATCCATTCTTCCATTGAAGGGCACTTAGACTGTCTCTATTTTTCTGCTGTTGTGAGTAGTGCTGCGATGAACATTGGTGTGCATATATCTACTCACGTCCTGGCTCGTGTTTCTTGTGGACATACACCAAAAGAGGGATTGCTGGGCCATATTAACTTCGTTGTTAATGCTGGTGTGAGATGATATCTCACTGTTGTTTTGTGACACTGTAGGATAACCACTCAACCCCAAGGTCAGTTTGAACCACACGATCGAAAGTTCAAACTCACCATCTGCTCCTCAGAAAACCAATACAGGGTCGCTATGGGTCAGCACTAACTCAACAACATTTAACAGTGTAACGGCAACAAATGGCTAATGATCATGAACATTTCTTCATATGCTTGTTGGCTGCCTGAATTTCCTTTGTGAAGTATCTGTTCATGCTCTGTGCCCATTTTTTATTTGGGTTGTTTGTCTTTTTCTTGTAGAGTAAGGTTTTTTCTTGTGCATAAGGTATGTCTCTTGTAAACAGCAAATTGAAGGATCTTTTATTCTTATCCATTCTGTTAATCTCTCTCTGTATCTTGACTGGTGCATTTATTGTTCAATGGAATTATTGATAGATCTGGATTGATTGTAGTCATTTTGCAGTTTGTTTTTTGGTGGTGCTGCTCATTTCTTGGTTCTGCATGCTTTCCTGTGCTGAGTTCATTTTTTCTTGTCAATTTCCTTACGTAGGTTTTTTTGTTTTGTGATGTTTTGTTTTCTTGACTGCTATTTTTATCAGTATTGATCGTGGATGAAAGTGAAATGAAATCTTTGACAACATCAACCTTGTCTCCATTTATAATTATGTTAATAATTGGCCCACTTGAGAAAATTTTTGTTTTCTTTGTATTGAGGTGCATCTATACTGAAGACTGTGGTCTTTGATCTCCATTAGTTTTTGGGGTTTTTTCTTTTAACTGTTTTATTGTGAATTATGTGATAGTTTTACATGGGAGAACATTAGCTTTACATTCGTCCTTTTTGTATATATATCATTACATTGCCATGGTTACAGTGCCTTCCATGCATCATCAGCCAGCCCAAGGGTACACCCTGCAAGCCTGCCCTCTGGTCGTCAGCACACAGCCCCTCTCCCTCTCTGGGTTTAGAGTTCCCAGCTGCTCCATCTCTCCACGTCATCGTCTCCTTCCATCCCATCTCTATTTCTCAGGGTAGGGTCCTGCACTCTGCTCTTCTCCCTTGATTCTTTACATAGTTTTAATGTTTCCAAAATCTTTCTTGATTTTCCTTTTCTTGATTTGATGTGAAAGTATATTAAGTTTCTTTGAGGTTATTACCCTTTTCTTCCTCATTTTAAAACAGTCTGTTTGATCCTGAAATCTACCTGACCTACTTACCTCCTGGAACTCTGGAACTATACGTTTCCCTCCCTTCACTGGTTGTCGTCCTGATTGTGGGCTGACATACCAAATTTCTGATTTTCAGTCTTGTAGTTTTGTTCTACTCTGGACACTTCCATTTCTGGGCTGAATTCCAGGTGGTGTTGCCATATATGTCAATCTCTGGTCAGTGTCTCCTCTTCTTGGTTCTCAGTCCAAAGAGCCTCCCCTTTATTGTATTTTAGAACACTGCCTTTTAAACAAAGTCCTTTAATTTTTATTTATCCTGAAATGTTCAAATTTTGCCATTATATTTGTTGGACAGCTTTGCTGGCTATATGATTCTTAGTTGGCAGGTTTTTTCTCTCCGAGTTTTGTATATGTTTCCCCCATTGCCTTCTTGTCTGCATGATTTCTGCTGAGAAATCAGAGCTTAATCTTGTAGGTTTTCCTTTTTAGATAACATTTGACTTTTCCCTAGCTGCTTTCAGGATTCTTTCCTTATCTTTGGTTTTGGAGAATTTCATAATGTCTTGGTGATTTTCTTTTGGAGTCTTTCCTGCCTGAGGTTCCTTCAGCTTCTTGAATGCTTATCCTGTCGTCATTAATGATGTTAGGAAATTTTTCTTCCAGCATCTTATCTGTGGTTTTCTTTGTTCGTGTTCTGGAATGCCATTCACCCAATTTATTCTTCTTCATGATGTCCCATATGAATCTTAGGCTTTCTTCAGATTTTTTTCATTCTTTTTTCTGATTGGTCTTCTATCCTACCAGTATTGAGAGATTTCTCCTCAAGCTCACTAATTCTGGTTTCCATTGATTCAGTTCTACTCCTTTGCCCTTTGAGTGTATATTGTCCATTTCTGATATTTTAGTATTGATCATCTGGACCTCTGTTTGGAGGTTTTAAATTGTCTCCAATGCTGTAATCTGTTTTGTTTGATGGTTCCTGTAACACTTTTCTGAATTCTTCCTTGTTTTTCTCTACTTTTCTGTGAAACATTTGGGTGTACCTGAATATCATTCTCCTGAATTCTTTTTCAGGTAGTTCAGGGACTTTTTTTTTTCCCTCAAAAGCATTTTCTAGTTCTTTCCCTCTTGGTCATTTGTTTGAGGTAGTCTATCTTGTTTTTAAGTGTTAACAGAAACTTCCTGAGTTTTAGGCATCATGGTGGTGGTATATTTGTTCTGCAAGGTTGGCATTTGTGTTCCAGTGCTACTAATCTTAGAGTTCCACACCAGGTCTAGCCTGTGAATAATTTTCCCGTTCCCTCCTTCCCCATAACCATCACAGACTTTCTTTTATCAGGAAAGCCTTCTCGTAACCTTTCACAACTTTGGTCTTCATAATATTTGTACTTTAGTGATTGAACAGCTTAACTCTCAGCATAATGTCCATCCATGTTGTGAAGTTTCGCAGATTCATCATTATTATTCAACATTGCATAGTATGTATGACATCATGTGTATCTACAAAAAATTTTTAACCGTTCTTCTGTTGATGGACAGTTAGTCTGTGTCCATCTTTTTGATGTGTCTCTTACAGACTGCATATTGAAGCATCTTATTTTCTTACCCATTCTGCTGTTTCTTGGCTGGTATATTTAATCCATCTACATTCAGTGTGATTATCAATAGGTATGAATGGATTGCTACCATTTTGCTGTGTATGTGGTTGTTTTTGGAGTCCTGGTGTGGCGCTGTGGGTTAATGCGCCAGACTGCAAAGCCATTTGAACTGCAAGATCGTTGGTTTAAGCTCACCAGCTGCTCCTTGGAAACCCTGTACAGGGTCGCTGTGGGTTGGACTCGACTCAGCGGCACTTGACAACAACAACATGGTTGTTTTTGAGCGTGGTGCTGCTGGTTTCCTCCACATGACTTTCTGCACTGAGTTCATTTTGTTTGTGGATTTTCTTTTCATTTTCATTTCTGTTGTGTTATTGTTTACTAAATATTTTAGATTTTTCTCTTTTATTATTGTGATGTTCAGGTGTATTAATGTTCAGGGTAAATTACAGGTTGCCCTGTAGTTTATTGTTTCCCTATTTAAAGCAGTTTGTTTAATCTTAATCTACTTGGCTTCTGTGCCATTTTGCTTTGTAGTTGACTTTATTGTACATTAATATTTCTGGACCCTGATTTTTAGTCTTGTAGGTTTGTTTTACTTTAAATATTTTTATATCTGGATCTAGTTCTGGGTGCTGTTGTCATGTATGATTTGTTGCCAGCTGTTGTTGGTGCCCAGTCCAAAGGACACTCTTTATTAAGTTGGTCTGGTCATTACAAATTCCTTTCATTTTTATTTATGAGGAAACATCCTAATGGTGCTGTCGTATTTCAGTGACAACTTTGCTAGGTATATGATTCTTGGTTGGCAATTTTTTTCTTTCAGAGTTTTGTATACTTCATCCCGCTACTGTCTTGCCTGCATATTTTCTGCTGAAAAATCAGAGCTTAGTCTTAACTGGTTCTCTTTTGTTAGGCAACTTTTCATTTTTCCCAAGCTGCTTTCATAATTTTCCTTGTCTTTGACTTTGGAAAGTTTGTTTATGATATATCTTGGTGTTTTCTTTTGGGATGGTTCCTGTTTGGGGTGTGGTCAGCTTTAGTGTATGCTTCTCTTCTGATCTTTCATGATGTTAGGGAAGATTTCTTCCAATACTTCGTAAGACAATTTCTCTGTACTTTTTGTTTTTTCTCTTCTGGAATTCCAGTCATTGTAAGTTGTTCCTCTTCATGATGTCCCATATAACTCTTAGGCTTTCTTTGGATTTTTTCCAATCTTTTTTCCTGATTGTTCTCACTAATTTGGGCTTCCATTGCTTCAAATCTACTCCTTTGACCAGTCAATGTATTGTCTGTTTCTGGAAATCTTAAAACTAATCTTTTGGATTTCTAATTGCAGGTTTTGGATTGTTTCAAAATTTGCATTGATATTATCTGCTCTTGAAGTGTTTTCTTCGAAATTTTTTCTGTATTCTGCTTGCTTTCCTTAATCTTTCTGTCAATTCTTTGAAGGCATCTAAATATTATTCATTTTCATTCTTTTTCAGTTAGTTCCAATTACCTTTTCTTCCTCAGAAAGGTCTTCCAACTCTCCATCTTGGTCGTTAGTTTGAGTCATTCTCTCTTGTTTCTTTGTGTGAGCTAAAATGTGTCTCTTGTCTCTGGGGCATTGTGGGGTGATATATTTTTATTTAATTCATCACTGTATGATAATTTGGTCCTACGCTATCACCAGTTGTTGCCTGTGTATGTAGTTAGAGAATGGAGTGTGCCCACCGTTCTTCATTCACTGTTTATACACATCATTTTAGGGTGGATTTAGCTGGGGTTGGCTGATGAGGTGGTATGGGAGATGCTTGTATTGGTTCTTGCCCAGTGGGTAGAGCTAAAGAGGGTACATACAGTTGTGTCTAGAATATATAGTATGGTTGCTGTCTCCTGTCCTGTGAGAAATAAAAGGCCCTTTTACACACAGGAAACCAAAACAGAATTCACACTAAAAAGAGATAAAAGAAGAACAGCACCCAGAGAAAAAAGACCAAAGAGGGACAGGGAAATGGTGCTATAGAAGAGAAAAATAAGAATGAAATTTAAAAGGAGAAAAAGGAAAGGAGGGTGAGGGGGGAGAACCAGCACTTAAGCATAACTTAACTAAAAGGAGAAAAGGACAGGAAAACGAGGCTATAGAATACAAAAATAATAGAAATAGAGGAAATAAAAGGAAGACACTGCTTTACTACTCTCTTCATCTTCCTTCTCTCTGGTTTGTCTAAGTATTTAAAGAAACAGCAAATCCAGTGGGGGCCGGGTGGGGGCTGAGAAACAGAGGAAAGAAGGAAAAGCAAAACAGATAGGAATGGGGTGAGAAGTAGGAGGAGGAAAAAAGGAATAAAAATGCCAAAGAGCATCTGTTCTGGTCAGTCTGGAACTAGTTTGTGGAGACCTTGTTGGAGCTGGACCACAGGGCAGGTAGGGACAGGATGACTGGTTAAATGCTGGTCTTGTGGCTCTGCAGGTTCTGTAGGTCTGGAGCTGAGCCCCATCTGGATCCACGCGTGGTTCCCAACCAACCATGTGGTTCTGAACTACTGGAATGCAGGGGTGGGACCTGGTCACCCAGAGGAGTATGCGAAAAAAAGAGAAGGAATTGTACCTTTCCTGTCGCTTGTTAGGAATATGCTCTGCCAAGCTTTCTCCTATTACCAAAATCATGCTGCATCTGGTCAGCTGTTTACCGCACAGTCTTCCTCTTTAACTAGGCCTGCCCAGCTTCACCCAGCAAGCACATAATCCACTTCTCTAACCTGTCCTCTAAAGTTCATGGTTCCAGAATTTTCATCTTTTTGTTCATTTTGTCTCTTGTATGTTTGTTGTAGGAGGGTCTGTGTAGTGTGTCTGCCTCTTGCTAGAAGTCGCTTTTTCATTTTCTTCTTTATGATAAGGCCCCATGATCTCCTTAGAGAAAAATCTATCAAGTTACCTCATCTTCTGAGCTGACCTCTCTGCCTTGAATTGAATGGGTCCAGCATATTCCCTTGGAAGTCACTGTTTAGTTTTTTTTTTTTTATTTTAAGGCGCTCTAAACCCACCAAACACTATACAGAGTCACTATGGGTCGGACTGACTCAACGGCACATAACAACAACAACAAACCCACCAAAAGGAGCTCTGGTAGCTTAGTGATTATGAATTGGGCTGCTAACCTCAAGGTCGGCAGTTCGAAACTACCAGCCGTTCCACGGGAGAAAGATGAGGCGTTCTGCTCCCGTAAAGATTTACAGCCTCGGAAACCCTGTGCAGGGTCGCTGTGAGTCAGAACCAACTCCACGGTACTTATTAACAACAACCCCACCAGTGTCATAATGGGTTATGCACTGGGCTATTAAACCGCAAGGTCAGCAGTTCAAATATATCAGCTGCTCCGCAGGAGTCAGAATGTATTCGACAGTGTTGTCCAACTGAAACCAGGGTTTGCTGCCTTTCACTACAGTCCATCACAGAGTTGGGGAGAGACCCAATCCAGGCTTTATTAACAGAAAGCCAGCAGTCTGAAGGACAGGAAGAATAATTTCTCAAGACTATCCTAATCCATTATAAAAGGAGGTACATTATACAGGGTATGTTAACTATTTGGGTGGGTTTGTTGTTATTGTTTATGTGCCATGGAGTTGGTTCCGACTCATAGCGATCCTGTACAGGGCTACCAAGATTGTAAATCTTTACGGGAGCAGAAAGCCTCATCTTTCTCCCGTGGAACAGCTGGTAGTTTAGAACTGCTGATTGTGAGGTTAGCAGTCTGATTCGTAACCACTACTCTACCAGAGCTCCTTAAGCACTTCTTATTTTCCTTGTCCTATTCTCCTTTTAGGGACATAAGGTCATCTTACTCGTTTTTTAAATTTCCTCATTTGCAGGGTCTTCATTTGAGACCTAATGACTAAACCAGCTCCATTTTGTTTAGGTCATTTGTTGTTGTTAAGTACCGTGGAGTCAATTCTGACTCATAGTGACCCTGCACAGGGTTTCTGAGGCTGTAAATCTTTACGGGAGTAGAACGCCTCATCTTTCTCCTACAGAACAGCTGGTAGTTTCAAACTGCTGGTAGAGCCATGGTAGTAACAGCACTTAATAATCACAGCAGTTAATGAGACTAAGGAGTCCTGGTGTAACTGCTGTAGGATACGCGTGGGACTCTTCACCACACTTTTGCTGCTTTAAACCCACCAGCCATTCCTTGGAAACCCTGTACAGCAGGTGTGGGGAATGTCTGGCCCTTGGGCTGAGCCGTATGGTGGTAATGGTTATGAGGTGCTTCTGACTCATAGAACCTACATAGAGTTTCTGAGGCTGTAAATCTCTACAGGAGCAGAAAGCCTCATCTTTCTCCTATGGAACAGCTGGTAGTTTCAAACTGCTGACCTTGAGGCTAGCAGCCCGATTTGTAGACACTATGCTACTAGAGCTCCTTTGGGGGGCCAGAAAAGGCCCTCAAAATCATTTGGTCTGGTCCTTCCAAGGTAACCACAGTTCCAGCCAGCACATTAGGGGTGAGTTAATTAATGTTGGACCAAGTGTTGTTAGGTGCCATCAAGTCGGTACCAACTCATAGCAATCCTATGTACAACAGAACAAAACACTGCCCGGACCTGGGCCAACCTCACAATTGTTGCCACACTTCAGCCCATTGATGCACAATATAGCAGGCAAGTTTTTAGGTTGATCATTTTGTCTGGTCTGCGAACGATGTGACAGATTTTAGCAGAAAAAAAGATTCCCCACCCCTGCTATATATAAGGTCTCAATGAGTCTGAACCGACTCAGTGGCACTTAACAACAACCAACACAATTAAGACTAAGGAGCCCTTGTGGTGCTGTGGGATAAGCACTGGATTGCTAATTACAAGGTTGACAGTTCAAACTCACTAGCTGCTCTGATTTGATGACACTTACCAACAATGAGACTTGGACAAGTGTTTTTAAATTTCTAAAAAGTCACAGAATATTTAACCATAGTGTTGACCTTGGTCTAGTGTATTTCCTTCATTGTGCCAGCTTCCACTATTAGGATGATCAAAAAACACGGTACTCATGAAATATAAAGATAAAAAATTCCAATTTGCCTTTCTTTCCCTTCCAGTATTCTCAATGGACTCATTTATAAAAGTTGAGATGAATGATACAGGTGTCTTTCCTAGTAAGCTAATGTCCTCAGTTGCATTTAACTTCCTAAAAGTGTGTATTTTTGCTCTGCCCTTTCAAAAGGGCTTTGAAAGACCATTTACTAAGTTTCAGAAACTTAGATTAGATTGTTGTTGTTGTTGTTGTTATTAAGTACCGTGAAGTCGGTTCCGACTCATAGCGACCCTGCACAGGGTTTCTGAGGCTATAAATCTTTACGGGAGCAGAAAACCTCATCTTTCTCCCGCGGAATAGCTGGTAGTTTCGAACTGCCGACCTTGAGGTTAGCAGCCGGATTCGTAACCACTATGCTACCAGAGCTCCTTAGGTAGATTAAAATGGAGCTAAAGAAAAGACAAGGGATGATTTGGAAACAAAGTAGAGCCAAAAATAAGTCTTCAAATGGATACCATAATGGTCAGTAAATTCCCTTACTACCAGAGATCCACGAATACTACAGTAAGGTTGATAACCACCAACTTTTAAAAAAGAAAACAAATTTAAAACTCTTCACAGCCCTTAGATTTAAAGCAAACAGTTTGTCAGGAAAATTGCTCTTGGTTTGTGTTTGGCCAGCTCTTTATCTTCCAGGTCCTCTAAAAATTATCCATGATAGGCATTCCAGTGTTTGTTGGATAAATTACAGTTACTTTTAATATAAGCTGGCAATATTGCACAAAAATGCATTTTAGTAAAAGCAACTTTGCCAAAATTGAAGGCTCACATAGGCAGCAAAAATCTGTGGTCCAAACTGGTGTGGCCCAAACCTCTATGTTAGATCATCTAGAGAAGTGTATGGACTTCACCGGGTTCCTCTTGAATGTTGATCTTTTCGTAAATATTACTAGTGAGCCCAGTACCCATAGTGCATTTGTATTTCCGTCAGAGCCATGGACCCGTGTTAAGTGCCATCAAGTCGGTTTCAACCCATAGACATCCTACATAGGGTTTCCAAAGGAGCTCTGGTAGCATAGTGGTTACGAGTCAGGCTGCTAACCTTATGGTCAGCAGTTTGAAACTACCAGCGGTTCCGAGGGAGAAAGATGAGGCTTTCTGCTCTGAGTCAAAACCGACTCCACAGCATACCACCACCACCACCATAGGATTTTCCAAGGAACTGCTTGTGAGCTTGAACCGCCAACCTTGTGGTTCAAACTGACTTTGCAGTTCAGTTCTTTAACCCACAGCACCACACCAGGACTCTTACACACCAGGATTCCTCTATAAAATAACATATGGTCGACTTATTTATTGCTGGATCACTATGGGTCAGAACCAACGCAATGACAACAACCACAATGCTTTGAATGTCAAATCATCAGAGCTTGTTTTGCTCTCACTCATTAGTGTCCTCAACAATAGCTAAAACTGTCAGGTGTAGCAGAGACTCACGTGTTATTGTTATTGAATCCAAGTTGTTGGCAAGAGTTTTAAGAAACAAGTACTGTCATGCATTGTTATCAGAGACAGTCAATTGTCTGGCAGATGTATGTTATATAAGTGTCATGATTGTGCTTGTCCTTTGTGTCAGTGTTTCTCCTTCTAGGTATTTATCATAAGGAAGTAGTTATGTGCAGAGATACAGCTGGAATAGGCCATCATAATGGAATGTGTATCTGCAGTCAGGAAAGCTTTCAGCTCTTAAACTGACATTGGAAAGAACGTAGATGGTTTGGGAACCAGAATTAATTTGCAGAGCTCTTCAAAAAAAAAAATCTCCCTTTCTTTCCTACTACCTTAGCATTTTAAAAGATCGTCTCTTTACTGATACGGCTGTCTTCTTTTTGGAGCAAAACTAAAACTTACCTAAAAATCTCTTTCCACAGGTCCCTTAATATGGACTTTGAAAATCAAGATAAGGAGAAAGACAACAACAGTTCTTCTGGGTCGTTTAATGGCAACAGCACCAACAATAGTAAGCCACTTTCATTCCAGTTAACGTTCACATATGTAATTATCTTACAGAGAAGCAGGGTAGATTAATATCTGTCAGTGTGCTAACTTTATTAAATATTAAATATTATTAATACTTAGTTTTAAGACTGTCTGAGAATACGTTAAAAAATAGTAAGTGTGTTATATATGGCAAATGTTCAGCAGCCTCGCTCCAAATAGCCATAAATTAGAGACAGTGTAAATGTTTACCAACTAATGAGTAGAGAAACAAAGTACAGTATATTTTTTTCCTGGAGTACTGTCCAGTAGTAGAAAGAATTGATGTGCTGATACTTGCTACAGCTTGGATCACTATCAAAACATTGTGCTAAATGAAAGAAGCTAGATACAAAGATCAGATGTTGAATGTTTCACTTAAATGAAAGTTGATCAGTGGTTGGGGCGAAACATTAGCTGTAAATAAGCATGAAGGGGGCGGTTCTTACTAAGTTGATGAAAATTTCTACTCAAAAACAGGCGCAGAATATTGATTTTAATGACCTTGCGTTAGGTTATATGGTATATAAGTTTTATTAATGAGTTATCAAAAATTGATGATGGAAAGACGTGCATTTGAAATAAGGAGGCCTGGTTTGACAGTACACTACTAAGCGATTTATACTGGCTACCTTCCATGTGCTATGGTCGGTAGCATACTGGTTATGAATTGGGCTGCTGACCATAAGGTCAGCAGTTCAGATCTTATCAGACAGTTTGTGGGAGAAAGATGAGACTTTCTGCTCCTGTAAAGATTTACTGCCTCAAAACCCTATAGAAAGTCACTCTGCGTCAGAACCAACTTGACGGCACATAACCACTATGTGCCTGACATTCTCTTTGATATTTTAAAAGAAGCAAAACTACAAGAGCTGGTAAACAAGCTGTCATTATAGGCAGCATGGCCAAAATAGTTGCTAAGACAGAGCTGAATATACCACTGCCTCCTATACCTGGAGCTCACTGCACCTCATAGTCCTTCTAAATAGCAGCTACTGGTGTGGCGCTGTGGGTTAATGCGCCAGACTGCAAAGTCGTTTGAACTGCAAGGTCAGTGGTTCAAGCTCACCAGCTGCTCCTTGGAAACCCTATACAGAGTTGCTATGGGTCAGAATCGACTCGACGGCTCTTAACAACAACAACAGCAACCTTAATGGATCAAGGAGCCTTGGTGACTCAAGCATTGGGCTGCTAACCACAAGGTCCGCCTCCACCTGTACCATAGGAGAAAGATGAAACTGTTCTCTCATTGAGTTTTACAGGCTCGGGAACCCAAGCAGTAGTTCTGCTCTGCCCAGCATGGTCGCTGTGAGTCAATCTGTCTATCCTATATAGAGAGAGAGTAAAGAGAAATGCAGAGTCAGGTGTTCAAGTTAGTCAGCTGTGTTGCTGGCGTAGGTGCACGGTTTGACTTGAAACAGTGAACTTGGATTGGTGATGAGGAAACCATCGTAGGTGGGAAGAGCATAATTTACAGGACAGGGTTATGTCACCAGCCTAACAGGGAGGAAAGTCTGGAGCTCTCATATTAGATTGGCTTTGCTGGTGGTGCTCAGCTGCTAACTGAAAGATTGGGTGTACCAGTTACTCAGAGGTACTTCAGAAGACGGGCTTGGTGATTTCCTTCTGGAAAATGGGAAACACTGTGGAGCACAGTTCTACTGTGATATGCATGGGGCCGCCATGAATCAGAGTGGACTCTCAGCACCTACCTGCTTTGGCTTTTCTGAATATAAGGGTTGTTGTTGTAAAGTGCCGTCGAGTCGATTCCAACCCATAGCAACCCTGTACAGGGTTTCCAAGGAGCAGCCGATGAGCTTGAACCACTGCCCTTGCAGTTCAAACAACTTTGCGGTCTGACACATTAGCCCACAGCACCACACCAGGACTCCGAATATAAAGATAAATATATTAATATATTGATGGAGATTCTTGGATGTCATGAAATCACTTATTTTGGAGTGTCTGGTTATTATACCCCATCAACCAAATTATACTTGGCCAGGGTTCACCCCACCACTTGTCTGTCAGTCTGTAGTACTGTGGTGGCTAGTGAGTTGTTGTGATTCTGGAAGCTATACCACCAGTATTTTAAAAACTAGCAGGGGCACCCACAGTAGACAGGTTTCAGATAAACTTCTAGACAAAGACAGAGTAGGAAGAAGGAGAGACGTACCAGGTTTCAGATAAACTTCTAGACAAAGAGTAGGAAGAAGGAGAGACGAACTACTTCCAAGTATTTAGTCACTGAAAACCTTATGAATAGCAGAGAAACACTGTCAGATATAGTGCCGGAAAATGAGCCCCTCAGGTTGGAAGGCACTCAAAATGCAACTGAGGAAAGCTGCCTCCTCAAAGTAGAGTTGACCATGATGACACGAATGGGGTAAAGCCTGTGGGACCTTCATTTGCTTATGGGGCACAACTCAAAATGAAGAGAAACAGCTGTAAACATCCATTAATAATCGGAACATTGAATGTACAAAACTTGAATCTAAGAAAATTGGAAATTGTCAAAAATGAAATGGAAAGTGTAAATAATATTTTAGGCATTAGCAAACTGAAATGGACTGGTTGGTATTGGCCATTTTGAATCTGACATCCACATTGTTTACTATGCCGGGAATGACAAATTGAAGAGGAATGGTGTTGCATTCATCGTCAGAAAGAACATATCAAGATCTGTTATGAGATACAATGCTGCCTGTAATAGGATAATATCTATACGTCTACAGGGAAGACCAGTTGTACATACCAACCACAGAAGCCAGTGAGAATCAAATAGAAGAATTCTACCAACTTCTTCAATCTGAAATTGATCAAACATGCATCAAGATATGTTGATCATTACTGGTGACTGGAATGCAAAGGTTGGAAACAAAGAGAAAGGGACCAGTAGTTAGAAAGGCCTTGGTGATAGAAATGATGCTGGAGATCGCATGATAGAATTCTGCAAAACAAATGATTTATTTCGAATACCTTCAGTATGGATTGCATCTCAATGTAAAAGAAAACGAAAATCCTCACCACTGGACCAATAAACAACATTCTTATCAACGGAGAAAAGATTGAAGTTGTCAAGGACTTCAACACTTATGGAAGCAGCAGTCAAGAAATCAAATGACATACTGCATTAGGCAAATCTGCTGCACAAGGCTTTTTTGAAGTGTTGAAGAGCAAAGATGTCAGCCTGACCCAAGCCATGGTATCTTCAATAACCTCATGCATGCGAAAGCTGGACAATGAATAAGGAAGACCGTAGAAGAATTGATGCATTTGAGATATGGTATTGGAGGAGAATACTGAAAGTGCCATCGGCTGCCAAAAGAACAAATAGATCTGTTTTGGAAGAAGTACAGCCAGAGTGCTCCTTGGAGGCCAAGATGGTCAATCTCTCATAATTTGGACATATTGTCATGTCAGGAGGGACTAGTCGCTGGAGAAAAATTTCTTATTTGGTAAGGTGGAGGGTCAGAGAAAAAGAGGAAGCCCCCCAGCGAGATGGATTGGCAAAGTGGCAGCATCAGTGCACTCAAGCGTGGCAACAGTTGTGAGGTTGGCCCAGGACTGGGCAGTGTTTCATTTTGTTGTACATAAGGTCACTATGAGTCGGTACTGACTTGGTGACACCTAACCCTAAGTGTTCACCCAGTTACATATTTGTCTTTGTCACCCAGGAGTGTAAAGTTGTTAAGTGCCATTGAGTTGGTTCGATGAGTCGGTTCTGACTCATAGCAACCCTGTATAGGGTTTCTGAGGAGTAACTGGTGAGGGGTTAAACCACTGACCTTGCAGTCCAGTATGAGAAGTATGATTAGTAGAATTTAAATGAGTCTTGTTTTAAACACTCTTTAATTCTGTTATGTAAACTACATACAAATGATGTATTTAAACCAGACTGTGAATCTGTATTACATTTAGCTCAGAAACCCAAGGGAAGTTTGTGTCTATAATATAGTGGTGGTGTGCCACGGTCTTAGCAACCCTGCATAGGGTTTCTGAGGCTATAAATCTTTATGATAGCAGAAAGGCTCATCTTTGTCCTGTGGAACAGCTGGTAGTTTTGAACTGCTAACTCATACCCACTACGTTACCAGAGCGCCTTTAAGTACAACACTATTCTCAAATAAATTAATGGTAATGTCCCGTCCATATAATAGAAGTTGCCTAGTAACATCATTTATCTGAAAAGTAGTAGAGTATTATCTTTTTAAATGGTCATTTTTCTTTACCTTCTGTGATGTGTGTGCAATTATCCTTAACCACATATATTTCTTCAATGCCTGCTTTGGGCCCTGGGTGCCAGAAAACATAAGGTTACCTACCCATTCCTGATTCTGTTTAGGGTTTTAGAGGTGCCTCTGGTGGGTTTGAACTGCCAACCTTGCAGTTCAAACTGACCTGTGATCTAGTGCTGATCCTGTGCCACCAAACCAGAAGATCCTGTTTCTTGATCTGAGTAGTATTGGCTTCATGTTGTGAGCTCAGTGTTTTTTCTTTCACGTACTCTTCTGGGTGTCTTGGAAAGGGTTAGAAAGTGAGAGGAAGGAAGCTCCCTCATTCAGGTCCTCTCTGAGTTCTCCTAACCTAAGCCCAACTCCTGTCTCATCCCTACGTCTGTGCCCACATCTAGCCTATGTAATATAGTAAAGCTTTTCCCTAGCTCATTAGTTTCTCATCTAATGAGCATGAAACTGCGTTGGTTGGTTTTTAATCATCCCCACGTACACGGTAAACCCAGAAGATGTGGGAAGGAATTTTTAAATCCCTCTTGTTGCCTACATGCGTTTCTCCTCAGGGTGCAAAATCAAGTCACTTCCTTAACAGGTAAGGGGCTACGAAAAGTTCTTGGGGGAAAAAATGGAATTAAAGGAGAGCATTGTTCGGTGTCAGTTACACAACCTACTGTATTGTAGCTTTTTCCTTGAAGGCTGAAAATGTGCAGCAGCCTGGTTTTTTTTTTTTTTTGGTGTTAAGATCGTGTACTACACTTGAGTAAATCCTTCTAGTTAGGTGTATTTGGTTTTTAAGTTGCTGGAGTTTTTAATTTCTAATTTGCTCCTTAATTTTAGTAATTGTTATCACTCCAAACTTTTACCAACGTTACAATGCTATTTTCGGTAGCATACGTCAGGTAACATACTGTCAGTGACTGAAGGAGCTTTCCTTGCCTTGACACTGCATCCTTCCGTAAAACTACTGGAAGCAGCAGTGCCTGATAACCAACCTCTGGGGTTAAATTCAATTTAAAAAGAAGAAGAAGAAATCTGCATTCTGACTAATATTCTAGAAGTTGCTTTCTATATTCCTTTTGCACTTTAATCGCAGACTGAACTTCTGAAACTTGAATTTATTATAAACCTTGAACCAGTATTTTGTTTTGCAGAGGTGGAGGGGCAAGTAGGTGTGTTTAAGATTTATAGTTTGTTTCATAAAACAAAATGAAAACTATTTGCTGCTTATCCTAAACAGTCATTTACTGGGTAAAGTATTCTTATTTTCTTGTGAAAGAAAGGCTTCTGACTATCTGTACTTTACGTTCTCTTGCAGTATTACAAAGCACTGTAACTCAAAAACTATATAGTGAAACACAGATTTCCTAGAGTTTTGTCTCAGAAATGTCTATAAAGCACTTTAAGATATGCATGTGCATCTTCTCCTCCCACCCTGCTGTCCAGTGATTCCTGGGCCATGCTGCATGGACCTGTCCATCATTCTTGACAGACCTCTTTTCCAGATTGTTTACTAAGACCCAGATCACTTTTCCTAAATTGAATTGCCGTATTCTAACTGAATTATCTACCTGACATTGAAAATCAGTTTTGTTTTCTAGAAACATAAGACTTAGGAGCAATTTTGAAATGTTGCTTAATGATTATAGTAACCCTTTGTGCCTCGTTATGTTCACCCCAGTTGCATTAAGATAGACTTACTTCTAGTATTTCCTCTATAGTAGAGCCCAGGTGTGGCGCTGCAGCAGAAGCGCAGGGATCACAAGGTCTATTTGAACTGCAAAGTCAGCAATGTAAACTCAGCAGCCACTCCTTGGATGGAACCCTGTGAGTCAAAACTGACTTGATGGCATTTAACAGCAACAACAGTAATAGGTCACGTAAACATTTTTTTCTTGATTCCTTTCAGGCAGTTTTCTTTCATTGGGAAGTAAGTAGCATACAAGACAAGTTGGTACTTTTTTTCCTTTCCTTTCCTCATTCAATGACTCAAATTTTGCTGTTTTCCTTCTCACCAAATAGATTACTAGTGGTTCTCAACCCAGGACGCACACACAATAATATTTTGTAAGGCGTTTTTAGCCGAGCTTGTTGTTAGGTGCCATCGAGTTGACCCAATGAAA
The DNA here is from genome assembly GCF_000296735.1 of Chrysochloris asiatica. Classification (NCBI taxonomy): domain Eukaryota; kingdom Metazoa; phylum Chordata; class Mammalia; order Afrosoricida; family Chrysochloridae; genus Chrysochloris; species Chrysochloris asiatica. The sequence goes on from NW_006408596.1 coordinate 6,371,684, forward strand.
CACTGCCTGGTTCTGCACCATCCTGCTGTGTATCAGGGTCTGTCAGTCCATCTGCTTAACGGTCTTGCACTTCTTTACGAACCTTCTGCTTTACCAATCATGATGTCCTTCGCCAGGGAATGGTTCCTCCTAATAGCATGTCCCAAGTATTTGAGACAAAGTCGGATTTAAGACAAAGTCTTGCCATCCTTGCTTCTAAAGAGCATTCTGTCTGTACTTTTCCGAGCAGATTTTTTCATTCTTCTGGCAATCGTGGTACTTTTCAATGTTCTTCACCAACACCACAATTCAATTGCATCAATTCTACTTTGATCTTCTGAACTCAAACTCATTGTCCAGCTTACCGTGACTTGAGTCAGGTGCACTTTAGTCCTCAAAGTGACATCTTTGCTTTTTTAAACACATTAAAGAGGTCTTGTGCAGCACATCTGCCCAATGTAATAGGTCATTTGATTTCTTGACTCATGCAATCAATGAGTGTTTATGGTTGATCCCAGTAAAATGGAAATCCTGATCCCAGTAAAATGGAAATCCTTGACAGCTTTGATGTTTTCTCTGTTTATCATAATGTTGTTGCTTGTTGGCCTAGTTGTGAGGATTTTTGTTTAATTTATGTTGAGGTGTAATCCATCCTGACTCTCAGCCTAACCCTCACAGATTTTAGTTTCATCATTCTGGGGTTGGGCCTGGACACTACCATTTTTAACACTGTCCTTGCTAACTGTACAGGCTCGTGCTGAGTCAAAACCAACTCAGTGGCACTTAAGAGCAACAACATCAGTGAATCAAGGAGCCCTAGTGGCTCAGGTTGCTCCTAAGAAACCCTATACAAGGTCACTGGGGGTCAGAAACAATTCAATTCTAACCGAAGTGATTCTGTGGTTGGTTCCCATTCTCCCCCATTTATCTTCTATTCTGGTACCTTAAAATGATTTTCTCTCCCTTCTCCCCGACCGAAAATCAATCCTCAACTGTTAAAAACATTGGGAGAGAGGGAACCATGAGTCCATTAACCCACAGGTCGGTTTTATTTTAGACAATGGGCTAAAACCACCTCTTCTACCAGACTAATCTGCTTGAAGGCCCTGTGAGTTCAGCACAGAGCTCATCATCTCATTGGAAAGGAGAGAATCAGAGGGCCGGGACATTAAGTGGCTTCTCTGAATCCCTAGATCTGTGACCATTGAATGAGTTAATGAATATCAAACATGTGTGCACAGTGTCTGTTCCATATAAGTGATTAATCTGTCCCTTTTTATCTTCCAGGTATCCAGACTATTGACTCTACCCAGGCCCTATTTCTTCCCATTGGAGCATCCGTCTCTCTTCTAGTCATGTTCTTCTTCTTTGACTCCGTTCAAGTCGTTTTTACAATATGTACAGCAGGTAATACGTTTCTCTATTCCTAACACAGCTCACACCACACCATGACCCTACCAACACAATCTGAAAGAATGTCCAGGGGTTTGAAAATGTGTGTGTTTTATGACACCAGAGCAGCATGACTTTGATTGTAGGTCCATTTCTGGTAGCTTCCAGAAGATCTCGTTTAGTGAAGGGGGTGTGGTTGGCATCCCCTACCAATGAATGTTTCTATAAACAAAGATTGATAGCTAATCGAGATAATTTGGCAGTCAGCTCTCAGATCTGTCTCCAGGCTAAGTGATGGTGAAAGTGCACAAAACAGGAACAGAACAAGATTTGTTAGAAAACAATCATTCCAAGAATATGTCCCCTAAGTAAGTCACGCCATTTTTCTTATAATAATTCACCCTGTATTTTTGTCCCCCTCTAGTTCTTGCAACAATAGCTTTTGCTTTTCTCCTCCTCCCGATGTGCCAGTATTTAACAAGACCCTGTTCACCTCAGAACAAGTAAGTCCTTGGATTTTCCTCTGGTATGTCCTGTTGTCTCTCACCTGACCATATTATCAGGAGTCTGAATTTCTAGCCCTAACTGAAGCATGTAAATGCCGGACAGCTGGAAAGTAAGATGTTTGAAATTTAAAACTAGAAGCTATACTTCCTTTTGCAGGTTCCCATGGCAGAGGAAATAGAAACAATTTAGGAAGTCAGAGTCATTGTAATGTACTTCCTGCTGAGATTATTGAAAGAAGGCCTTTTCTCTTTAGAGGCCTGCTTCTCAGTCCTTTGCTAGTGAGTTAGTGGAACGTGGGAAGAGTGGTGAATTCAGATACTCCTTCTTTTTGCTTTTCATGGCCTTAAACACGTAACTCGTCTAGTTCACAGCCTAACTCCTAAAGCCATTTTCCTTAGGAAACAAAATGCTGTATAAATCGGAGGAGTTATATGCACTTAGGACACCAGCCACTTGGTGAAGCTGATTTTCTCAGGAAATAGAACCAAATAAACTTACCACCTAATAAATATTTCTTCATCTTTGTTACAGGAATTCAATTACTGACTTTCTTTTTGTTTTCCCCATATGAATAATTTCCCCTGTACTTTGCCAAAGTTAGATATTGTCACTTGTAAATTCTAAACACACATGTTTGAACACTTGGGCTACTCCAAAGAGGTTTAGGTATTTGGGGTTTCCAGGTGTCTAGGTATTGCCTGCTGCTTTAATCTGGCCATCCTGAACACTGATCTTGAGTTGGGTTGTTGAATAAAACCATTGTGTTTCTCAGGATTTCCTTTGGCTGCTGTGGGCGTTTCACTGCCGCGGAGCTGCTGTCATTCTCTCTGTCTGTCATGCTCGTCCTCATCTGGGTTCTCACCGGCCACTGGCTCCTTATGGATGGTGAGTAACTCATAATAAGTTGGGGGTTTGATTAATTGCATTTCATAAATAGTCAAATTGGTCTGTCCTGCCTGCCTCTACTTCATGTGCTTTAGTAACATTACCCCTGGTTAGCACTACTAGTGGCTATCCAAAGGATGGTTCTATGTATCATGGGATTTTTGTAATATCACCACACCCTAAAGATAACTTTTTTACTATCAGCTTTCAGAGCTAAGTCCCATATTGCTCAGTTCACCTGTTGAAAGTGTACAAATCAGTGGATTTTAGTATACTCGTTGAATTGGGCAACCATCACCACAGCCAGTTTTACAGCGTCTCATTACAGAACACCCCTGAGCCTGGTCCTGTTTTCTGCCACCTCAGCTCTAGCAACCCACTGATTAATCTTCTGTCTCTGTGGATTTGCCTATTCATAGAAACAGAATCATATATCATGTGACCTTTTGTATCTAACTTGTTTTCCTTAGCATGTTTTCAAGGGTTTCCCATACTGTAGCATTTATCAGTGTATTGCTTCTTTGTATGGTCAAATGATATTCCATTGTATGGCTATACCACAGATACGGCTACACCACACTAGTTGCTTCCACCTTTTAGCTCTTCTCAGTACTTTTCTGAGTATTCACGTAGACTATTCTTTCTTACTCAAGTGGGATTATACTGTTCTGTAACTTCTTAAAGTTGACAAAAACAATATAGGAGATTGTGCTAATGAATTTTGTAAGGCCAGTGACTTAACTCATTGCAAATACCTTTTTAAACATCATAAAAGGCAGCTACACACATGGAGCTCACCAGATGGGATACACCGGGATCATGTTGACTGCATCTGCAGGAAAAGCTCAATATCATCGGCCAAAACAAGGCCAGGGGCTAACCATGGAACAGACCATCATGTGCAAGTTCAGGCGGAACTGAAAAGAATGAAAACAAGTTCACGAGAACCAGAATACGTTGTTGAGTGCATCCCACTTGAATTTAGAGACCATCTCAAGAACAGAATTTGATGTATTAGACACTAATGGCGTTGTGGAACGACATCATGAATATCATCCACAAAGAAAGTAAAAAGTCAGTAAGAAAACAGGAAAGAAAGTAAAGCCTGTCAGAAGGAAAGATGTCAGAAGAAGCTCTGAAACTTGCTCTTGAACATAGAGAAGCTAAGTAAGGCGACTGGAAGAAATGAAGTAAAAGAACTGAACAGAAAATTTCAAAAGGCATCTCAGAAAGACAAGTATTATAATGAAATGTGCAAAGACCTGGAGTCGGGAAGAACACGCTCAACGTATCTCAAACCAAAAGAACTGAAGAAAACATTCAAGTCTCAAGTTGGCAATATTGACGGATTCTGTGGGCAAAATGGAGTCCTGGGGTGGAGCTGTGGGTTACTGCACCAGACTGCAAAGCTATTTGAACTGCAAGGTCGGTGGTTCAAGCTCATCAGCCACTCCTCAGAAACCCTATACAGGGTCGCTATGGGTTGGAACCAACTCCACAGCACTTAACACAATATGGAATAACAGAAAGCATCGAAAGAAGTTGGAAGGAGTACACGAAGTGATTGTACCAAACATTTGAAGAGGTAGCATATGAACGAGAAGCAGTGGTACTGAAGGAAGTGTTTGATTATATCCTGCTAAGGATCCCTATGTAAGCATGTACTTTGCATGCAAAAATAATAACACAGAGTCAACATTGGAAGTCCAAGCTGTGCTGAAGGCATTGGCAAAAAACAAGGCTTCAGGAATTGATGGAATACAAATTGAAATGAAATATTTCAACCAACAGATCCAACACTGGAGACAATCACTTGTCTATTCCAGGAAATTTGGTAAACAGCTGCCTGGCCAGCTGATTAGAACAGATCTGTGTGCCTATCCCAAAGAATGTAGAATATAATGTAGAAATCATCAAACAATATCATCGATACCACATAAAAGTAAAGTTTTCCTGAAGATAATTCAAAAACAGTTCTAGCAGTACATGACAAGGAGCTGCCAGAAATTCAAGTTGGGTTTAGAAGAAGATGTGGAATGAGGGATTTTGCAAAGAATGGGTATCACAGAACACTTAACTGTGCTCAAGAGGAGCGTATACATAGACTAAGAGACAGTTGTTCAACCAGCAAGGGGATACTGTGAATGGTATAAAATCAGGAAAGGTGTGCACCTGATTGATTAAGTATGGGGTGGTATCCTTTCACCATACTTATTCAATCTGTATGCTGAGTAAATAATCCAAGAATTTGGATTATATGAAATGAAGACGAACGTGGCATCAGGATTGGAGGAAGACTCATTAACAACCTGCAATATGCAGATGATGTAACCTTGCTTACTGGAAGGGGAGAGGACTTAAAATGCTTACTGATGAAGATTAAAAGATTACAACTTTCAGTATAGATTGTATCTCAATGTTAAGAAAACAAAAATACTCACCACTGGACCTTATAAACATCATGATAAGTGGAGAAAAGATCGGAGTTGTCACGGACTTCATTTTGCTTAAATGCACAATTGACCCTCATGGAAGCAGCAGTCAAGAATTCAAATGATGTATTGCATTTTAAAGAGGTCACTTGGAGGACTTAGGTACACCTGCCCCAAGCCAGGGTATTTTCAGTCTTCTCATATGCATGTGAAAGTTTGAAATTCTTGGTCAAAGTACGTACCAGAAGAATAAGCAAATCTGTCTTAGAGGAAATACAGCCAGGATGTACTTTACTTTTAGAAGCTAGGTTAGAAGCTAGGATGGTGAGTCTTTTGTCTCTGGGGAGCATCGGGACTTGAGGAGATTGCATTGTTTCTCCAGGTCTCATAAGTTTTCTGCCTTTGATAGTATTGTCTTACCACTTGCTTGTCACTCCAGCTTTTGTGGGTTTTACCGTGTAAGTCTGAGAGTATCCTCTCTTTGGCCAGGCGGCTTCCCTGCAACACTGAAGCTGGCTTTGCTGCAGGGGAGCTGCCATTCAGTGGTCCAGCTCTGTGACCCCCAAGCCACCCAGGGTCACCCTTTCTGCCGTGGCCTCAGGTTCACAGTCTGTAAGCACCATGACATTGTACATACTTTCTGCAGCTGATTTAAAGTTCAGTTTACTGTGCTTCGCAGGCAACTCAAAAAACAAATCGGACATTTGTGACAATGTTTGAAATGTTCCCATCATGCTACAGTCTAGTGTCTACATCATTCTCCCAAGCACTGGGAAACCTGGACACTCGTGGAGTGACAACAGCAGTGTCATTGAGGCATGCTCAGGGTCAGATTGGATAGACTTTGACAAATTGTTTTAAAATGCTTTTTTTTTAAACCCCTGCAACCCAGAATCAGTTTTATATCTATCTATACACACAGGAAACAGTCAGTGAAAAGGAGAGTCGCTCCATTACAATAAGGAAGACATTCTAAACCTCAAGTAAAGCTAAACACTTATCTTTCTGCTTCAAGAGGATTTTTTTTTCCCTCCTAACTTTGAACAGGACAAGGATTTGAAATTTATCTGTACCCAGGATTTGCAAGCCCTGTAAAGTTAAAAGGCATACCTGGGGGCTTTAAAAAGTTCATGGAAAAATTCCATTTCCCCACAACTTTCTGAAGCCTCCTCGTACATGTTATTCTTTCCTTTTTTGAGGGTACCATTCCAGCTCCACGGCACATAACCTCCACCACCGCCACCACTATACACCAAGCTACTGCGACGCCAAAGCAGTTCCTAGAACCCCATAGGCTCCCAAAAGACCCTTTAATGACTCACAGTGGGGTAGGGAGGGAGGCAAGGCCATTCATCTTGTGCATTTCTGACAGCACTAGGTTCAGTCTCTCAAAAATATTTGCTATGATCCCCTTTAGTTCTTGAAGACCACTATGTATATAAACACACAATGAAGCACAGTTTTAGTGATCATCAGAACTCTGCTAAATTTGTCAAATCAGTTATTAGTGATTTCAGTATTCTTCACTGTTTCTAGAGGTTGGTAATGAATAAACTGATAAAAAGAAATCACATGCATTCAAGGTCACTCAAGAAGTTGCTCACCCAGCGAAAGTAAAAGGGAGCCTGCCTGTTTGATATAGATTAGCTCTCGATAAGAGTGATGAGCTTGCAGGTATGTGCATTAGATTATTCTGAAGATTAATTCTTGATTTCTGCCGAATGATTTGTTAAATAAAAGGAGCTGTTGTTCCATGGGAGGAGTTACAATCACTGAGATGAAACAGAGTGTATTATTTGTTGAATATAAAACTGATGATCTTGTCTGTAAAACTTCAATTTAAAAAAAATTTTTTTTTAAAAGTAAGAAAGGAGTCTGTAGTAGTAGTGTATAAATTGGGTATGTGGGGATTTCGAAAGAATTTTAGTAGAATATACTTGTTTTCAAAATAGGTATTATAATCTTGATAGTAAATATTAGTCCAGATCCGTCTCTTAAATCTCATTTTGTCTGGTGGCTTTATGATGAGGAAGCAAACAGCATTGCCATTTGTCCTCTTCTACTTTAAGAACAAATCTATGCGGGAGATCAAATTCCATTATCTTTTCATTCCATTTTTCCACAAGCTTTTATAAGCCCCCTCATACTAACAAAAGCTAGTTCCTATTCCAGACCTTGTAAATTGTTGGGATGCCTAGGAACTACATATTCTTAAGAGAGATTATTTTATGATGGTGTTCCTAAAGGGCAGGTTGAGAGCCCACCCGTATAAATGATAAGCTTAAATATGTAGCCAAGTCTCGGCTCCCTGTCGCCCCACCACCACTCCCTTTTGGAGGCTCTCCTCTCACAGGTCTCCTAGCTCTTGTGTCTAGACACAGGATGCTGCTTACATGGCGTGCCAAGAGTGTCAAGCCCTTAATAAGCTGCTGACCAAAGGAAAACGATTGTCTCTATAGTCTCATCTCCTCCCTCTGCCCTAGCTTTGCAAAGAACAGAAATACCTGTTTACTAAGAGTATGCTGCTAGAAAAAGAATAGAAGACAACATTCTTCTGAAGATACAGTGATTCACTCACACAGCTAGCCTCACTTTCAGAGGAAGTCGGCAGAATTGGCTTCATTGTGCTCTGCGGGAAGAGGAGTGGGATACACAACAGAACAATGAGCTGGATGGAAGGCAGCTCTCAGAAAGACACACCCAAAGGTCTGTTTGACTACAGGGTCCTCTGCCTCTGTAGTGCAGGGGCTTTAGAAAACTGACCATAAAGGACAGATTGACAAGGGGGCTTCAGAAAGTTCGTGAAAAAATGGAACAAAATATAATGGCATTTTCGCACGAACTCTTGGAAGTCCTCCTTGTAAGTTTCCAGTGACCACCAGAAATACATTCCCATTGTGAAATCCCCCTAATAGCTCCTCTAACTTACTGCACTTTCCTGATATTTACATAATCAAGGAGCTTGTCTTCCTACCAGTTGTGCACTGGTTAAACTGTCTTTTAGAATTTTTCCTTGAAAAAAAAGCCTGCGAGCTTTTTTGATTTTTAATTGCCTGTTTCTCAGCTTAGTGTTTGATGTGTGACTTGTTTTCTGCTATTACAGTAATGTTGCTTTCAAGCCATGATCTGTAGGCTGCTGAAATACGGTTTTCTCTGGCCTGGAAATTGTCTAGTCCAGACTTCTCTGCAGAGTCAAAAATCATTTGTAGGCAGTGAGATTTGGGGATAGGGTTTTTAAAATGAGGACTTTTAATCAAAGTCGTCTCCCCTTTGAAGTTGTTCTAGAATGAAAACAGGATGTTAAGTGGTGGTTATTTTAGGGAAAAACATGAAGTATATTTTCAGGAGTCCTGATGTGGCGCTGTGGGTTAATGCGCTGGACTGCAAGGTTTGTTTGAACTGTACGTAAGATCGGCACTTCAAGCTCACCATCCACTTCGCGGAAATCCTACAGAGGGTCGCTGTGGGTCAGAACCTACTCCACAGCAATAACAACTAAGAAATATTAATACGAAGAAGGAACTTGAGTTTTTCTGCAGCTGAGAGCTAGTGGTGGGGTCGTTTTGAGTTTGGAAAGACGTTAGAAAGATGTGTTAGTAGTAGCTAAAAGCTGATGAATCTTAAGTTCCACTCCTAGTGTCCACAGGCCACACTCCACATCCCCCTGACCAGTCAGGGCCTAGAAGAAATATGGGAGGTGCCTTGTCCAGCCCCTTCACGCTAAGCAGTGGTTGCTACCCTATGATTAGAAAATACGTACTGTCAGAGATGGCGCTACAGGTGGTTTTCTCCCTTTACAGGAAACGCTAGGTTCTGGCTGTTAGTTCACTTAGGGTGTAGCTTCTCTAGAGAATGTTAGCTCAGGGTGGGAGCACTACTAAGATCTTATTCATGGCGTCAGCCTCTTAGAGAATATTTTAACTCAGTGTCATTATCTTTGTCCCTCGCCCTTGCTAGCTGTAGAAAACAAGGAGATTATAGCAGTGGAGTAGCTACGGCTAATAATGTACTTCCTTAGTATACTTAGGGTTACCATGTCTTTACGCAAGTAGCATGTGCAATATACAGTTGTATCTTTTTCCCCAAACTGCACAAACCCCTTGCACATTAGTTTCCTATGTGCACTGTGCTGTGTGTCAGGTGGGCTCGTAGTGTTCAAGGAATTACAGAACTTCTACACTGAATCAAACACTCAGTTTGCTGCTCAAGCTCTGGGGGGCAGTCTTGCGACCGTCTCTGACAGCACCGAGCAAGGGTGAGTTCTCACCACTCTTCATTTTCTCCTAAATGGGAAAGCCCTAAGATTCTTAACGGTCATTTGAATGAAAGAAGAAAAAGAGAGGCAAACCAGATGAACAACTGGGAGTGTGTTTCAGGGATATAGTCCTATTTAGTTGGTATTTAGTTGGGAATTGGAGTGATACTCAATATACTTATATTATGAACCTTTCCTGAGATAGTCAAAAGGAATTCATTCTTCCTCTTCAGATGTGTGCCCTCGAGTAACTGTAACAGGAAGATTTAGTTGCAGTGATTGGAAAGAGGATGTTGCTCAACATCATTTAGAAGTAGAGGAGGCCTAGATTGAGGAATAAGAAACAAAGGACAAAAGACTCCAGACAGAGCTCCATACTGTGTGAGTTATGCAACTTTCAGATGGCATCAAGATACTAGACTTGATTCATCACAGAACAGGGAGCCTGTTGACCCTGAGGTCGGGGTGTAAGCTTTTTGACCGCGGCTGTGCAGAGTTATGTAGGGCATTTTAAATAAAATTTCTAAAAATTAAAAAGTAAGATTGGAGAGACACATCCAAGTAGGGAGTGTGGGAGGTGTGAGCAAGTGCTGTGTGACGATCAGGACAACACCCCAAAGTGCCTACAAGCTGAAGGCTTGCAATAGCTGACAGGGATTGCCGAGAGCTGCTTGTTGGGAAGATTCAGATCAGACTACATAGTGTCTGCTGTCATGGGAAATCTGGGCACTTGGGTCTTTGCTGTGTTGAATGTCACTGTGAGGCACATTGGCCAGTCCTCAGACCCTCCCTCGCACACATGCTCGCTCATCATCCTCTGTTCCGGAACCATGATGGTTTGCATTCCATGTGTCTACCTGTAGCTTGCTTCCTGCCAGTCTTTACACACAGTCAGATGACATGTTCCTACCGGTGCTTTGGTCGTCAGTTCACAGCCTCTGCCCAGTGAACTTCCTACCCACTACTGACCACATCCCTCAAGTCAGCTAATGTGCTGTTTATTGATTCACAACACAGCCAGACATTTTTTCTTACAGATGAGAAATCTTGTCCTTAAAAATTGGATGTAATTCATTATGTCATAGGCTTTAAGTACATCTCTTAAATTCCATAACCACTTTGGCATCTATTCATTTGTCCAACTAAAGATGATAGTAAGGAGGTCTATTGTTAAGTGCCACCAAGTCGGTTCTGACCCATAGTGACCCTGTGTAGAGTTTCTGAGAAGTGGCTGGTAACCTTGAGCCGCCAATCTTGAGGTTCAAAGCAACTTTGCAGTCCAGCGTATTAAACCACAGCGTCTACCAGTAAAGAAATCTAGTAAACCAGGACTCCCAGTAAAGATATCTAGATGCCAGTTAATGTCCCTAAGTTAACTCTTTGAGTGCCATTGAGTCGGTTCCGGCTCATAGTTACCCTGTATAGAGTTTCAGAAGTGGGTTTCTACCAACCTTGCAATTAGCAGTCTAGTGCTAATTAATTTGTTGGTGTTAAGTGCTGTCCTCCAGTCGGTTCTGGTTCAGAGGAACAGCTGGTGGGTTTGAACTGCCAGCCTTATGGTTCAGACTGACTTCTGGTCGAGCGCAGTATCGTGAAGTGCCCCACCAGGGCTCCACCACACCCTCTAGGTTCCCCTAGTTCATTATGTTCATTTCAAGTGAGCAGACTTACTCGTCTGAAAAAAAAAGCTAGAGGAACCCCTGAGACTATTGCCCTGAGAAAACTTTCTACCCCAAAATGAAGACACTTCCAAGGCCACCTTTCAGCTGATAGATGGGGAGTCCTGGTGTCCAGCTGGAGTATAAGCACTGGACTGCTAACCTCAAGGTCAGTGGTTCAAACCCACCAGCCGCTCCTCAGAAACCCTATATGAGTCAGAACTGATTCAGCCATACTTACAACAACATAAGACCAACAAAGTGTAAAGATCAGCTTTGAGAGACCAAAAACCCAATGTTTGTCCAAAACCAAAGGTGAGAGGAGTCCTGGTGTGGTACTGCAGGGTCAGCGCTTGACTACAGCCACACGGTCAGCAGTTCTTCGGAAACCCTAGACAGGGTCATTAAGAGTCAGAACTGACTCCACAGCAGTTCACAACCACCAACAAGGGACAGGGGAACCTGAGGAATGGACTCGAACCCAGGGAGGAAATGGGGAGATACTGACATACTGCGGAGACAGCAGCCGGTGTCACGGGGCAGTGGATTGGGAGAACTAGTTTGCAATGTAAGCACAATCAGATGTTTGTTTTTTTAATAGGATAAAGGGAGGTTCCATTTTGTCATTGACGCTAGACTATCTAGAGACTGAACCCCTGAAACTATTGCTCTGAGATCTTTAAACCTTAAATAAAAAATGTCTCGTTTAAAATTTAAACCAAGCAATGGTTTAGCATGGCGGGGGGGGGGGGGGGGGGGGGAGGCTCTTCCTTGAACATTGCGTTGTTTCTAAAACACCCTCAAAGGATCAAACGGACTACAGCAACTCAAAAGGTTAGACAGGAACCTGAGGAGGCAAAGGGGGAGGGACAACTCAGGAAAGGACGGTGAGAAGGGTAGTCCAGCTTATCATTACTGTCACTGAAGCATACGTGTAGAAACTGTTCAATTGGTGTATGTTTTGCTGTGTATATACATTTTCAACAACGACAAACAAACTTTTAAGGGTGAAAATAAAGAGGCCCTAGTGTCATGAGCACCCTAAATTAGTATAAAGTCTGGAATTACATCTTGTCCACTAAAACCCAAACCAGATTAGTATGAAGTCCGGAATAACACCTTGTCCACCAAAATCCAAACCCAAACCCATTCCCATCAGGTGGATTCTGACTTATAGCAACTTACAGCAACCCAGCAAAACAGAGTAGAACTTCTCCATGCAATTTCCAACACTGTAAATCTTTACGGGCACAGAGAGAGTCATCATTCTCCCTACGAGCAGCTGGTGGGTTTGAACCACCAACCTTGTGGTTAACAGCCCAATGTTAAACCTACTGCGCCACCAGGGCTCCTGCCTGTATACACCCAGCTCATGCTGCAGTGTGCCACCAGTGAATGCTTGATTACATGTGGATTGGTGTTCTGCCTAGGCTGAGTTTTTGCTACCTTTCTCTGCTTTGCAGAGAAAAATTATTTTTCTTTTGTTGACGCAGCAGCATACACATAGTAGGAACTCAGTATTTGTTGAGTTGATAGCCCAGGGTCTGCCAAACTGCTCTCTCTACTGTATGACGTAACGTTGACACAGATGTATAATCTTAATGCATGTAAAAGTGCTCTTTCTTCAGAGTACTGTGAAATTTACAGTTAATGTAGGACATGATTTTTCATTCAGTCAGCAAGTATTCATTGGTGGCCTGCTCTGTCCAATGCTGGGGACCCACAGAAAGACTACAGCCAGGTTTCTGCCCACGAGGAGCACTTGGTTTAGGAAGGTGCATAAATTCACACCGCCATAGACTGGATGGCTGCATTGAGAGATCTGTGGCATTACCAAAAAGGAACAACTTTGTCTGGTCAGATCTGGAAAGACTCCCTGAGAATGCATGAAGAATGAAGGTGAACTTCCTTCCCAGGCAGAGAAGCCAGAGACAGGGCCTTCTGTGTAGAAGGTGAAAGAACATAGGCAGTGTTGGGAGGTGTGCTTATTTGAGTGACTTGAGAACAAAGCAGCCAGAAGTGCATGATGGGAACATCAGGGAGCACATGCCCCTGTGTGGGCCCACAATGCCTGACCAAGGAGTTTTGAACTCTGCCCACTAGGAGAGCCTGTGGAAGACTCATACACAGCGTTGTGACCTAATCAGAGCTGTGTTTTCAGGAGAGTGGAGGCGGAGAGCTAAAGGACAGGGAGAGCCCATTCAGCTGCCAGGCCTGGTTTTCGATTCTAGGGATGCAGAATGGAAAGGCAATTTTTTCTAAAAGAAGAAAAGGTATACTGTATATCAAATGTTGAGAGGCAAGCCCTATGCTTGGTCACTGAGAAGTTAACACTTGACTAAAGGCCTAAAAGACATGAGGGTGTGAGCCAGGCGCACGTTTGCGGTAAGATTTTTCCTGGAAAGAGGGCACAGCAAGTGAAAAAAAAAAAAAAGAGCACTGAATCAGAAGCATGCTGGAGGGGCCACAAGGCCAGAATGGGCCAAAAGGCAACTTATCAGTCACTGTGAAGATTTGGCTTTTTATCTGTACAAAGTGGAAGGCAGCAGTCAGTTACGGGTTTGGAGCAAGGAACGGTTAACACCTGGCTTCAGGTTCAAGGCGATGGCTCATTCTTTGTGGAGACAGATGGCAGTAGAGACCAAGTTTAGGTTATTGTCATAGTATTGGTCCCCCTCTGACCACAGTTGGGCCTGGCTGGACGTGAGAGATTTATAGTGACTCTACAGTTTGGTTCTACACAACCAGGAGACCAGCTCCGAGCACTGAGATTGGGTCTCCTACAGTGAGAATGTGCTCAGAGACAAATTGAGCTTCAAACAGAACAAATTTGAGATGCCTGTTAAAATATCCCTACAGCCCTTGTTAAGTGCCATCGAGTTGGCTTTTACTCATAGTGACCCTGTATAGGGTTTCTGAGGTGAATATGAACCGCCAGCCTTGTGATTCAAGCCAACTTCAGGTTGAGTCCTTATCCTATGGTGCCACACCAGGACTCCCTTGGTGGTGGTGGTGGTGGTGTGCCGTGAAGTTGGTTGTGACTCATAATGACCCTGCACAGGGTTTCTGAGGCTACAGGAGCAGAAAGCCTCATCTTTCTCCTGTGGAACCGCTGGTAGTTTTGAACTGCTGCCCATGAGGTTAGCAGCCCAGTTTATAACATTATAACTATGCTACATTAACACTCCCTGCTACTAACCACAATGTTGGAGGTTCAGGTTCACTCAGAGACATCTCAGAAGAAAGGTATGGTGATCTATTTCTGATAAATGACCCATTGAAGTCCCCCCAGAGCACAGTTCTGTTCTGACACACATGGCATCACCATGAGGTGAAATCAACTCGAGGGCAACTAGCTTATTAGACGCCCATAGGGTTCTCACTGTGGACTGCTAAACAAAGGGACATCAGTCATAGAAGAAATGCAGTCAGAATGCTCCTCAGAAGCCAGCATCGCGAGACTTGGACAGTTACTTTAGACAGGTTATCAAGAAAGACCAGTCACGAGAAAAAGCCATTCTGTTGGGTGCACAGAGAACCAAAAGGACCTCAGCGAGACAGATGGACAGAGTAGCCACAGCAGTGGACTCAATACACAGATGTGGACTGAGTAGCACTGGATCATGTTTTCTTGTTTATATACGGTCACAGCAGACAGAGCCGACCCATGGCAACTGTCAACATTACACAGCCAGGTCACTCTGTCACTCAGGCCATGTGTGAGTCAGGAGTTAAAAGAAGAGATACAGGTGGTAAATATTAATGTGGAGTAGACACAAAGCTCCTTAGAAGCCAGGATGGCCAAATTTCATATCTCTGGTTCTTTGGTTTGCAGTCCAGTGCTTATACTACAGAGCCACTACGCTTTTTTATGACATTTATGTTTCTGGACATTGGTATTCGGGAGAGGAGTTGGGGAAGACTGTCCTTCCTGCTTCCTTCCTTTCTTGATAAGCTTGAGCTTTGTGGTTGAAAATAGAGAATCTCCAAATTAGGGTCACTGTCTCGTGAGTAAAGGAATTTTCCTGCGTACCTATAGGTCAGTGTGGTCTCGGGGGCACTGATATAATCCACTGCCACCAATTCAGTTCTGACTCAGGAAGACCCCATGGATCACAGAGTAGAACTGTTCTGTAGGGGTTTTCTTGGCTGGGCTCTTTACAGAAGTGATCACCAGCACTTTCTTTCACAGCACCACTAGGTGGGTTCAAACTGCCAACCTTTAGATTAATAGTTGAATGCAAACCATGGGTGCTGCAAGTCTCAACCCGGGCTTTGGGGTGTCCGGTTTCTGCAGAAACTTGGTAACGTGAGTGTGTAGTTTGTACACTGACGGCCGCCTTCTCCTCCCCAGCTCTGGCCATGGGCCTCTGTGTCGCCATGATCGCCTTCGTCCGCCTGCCGAGCCTCAAGGTCTCCTGCCTGCTTCTCTCAGGGCTTCTCATCTATGACGTCTTTTGGGTGAGTCTCCCCTATGCCTCAGTGGCCAGCAGATAGTTGGCAGAGCCCGGCCGTGTGTTGAGGTGTACATGCGGAGGTAGTGTGTGACTTGACAGTGGAAGAGTTAACAGGCCAACAAGGCCATCTGCCATGCGGGGTCCTCTCTTGGTGTGCGCAGGGGGTCACTTAATACTCTCTTCAACCTATGCAGTCAGCAAAGTCCCACCACTTAGGGCTCAAAGACTTCCACCCTAAAGAACCACCAGGCCTGATGCTGCTAACGGCCTCTCCCCCATTCCACAGGTGTTTTTCTCAGCCTACATCTTCAACAGCAACGTCATGGTGAAGGTGGCCACGCAGCCGGCTGACAATCCCCTCGACGTGCTATCCCGGAAGCTCCACTTGGGACCCAATGTTGGGCGTGATGTTCCTCGCCTGTCTCTGCCTGGAAAACTGGTCTTCCCAAGGTAGGACTGGTGCCCCCGTTTGTAAAGGTGGAGTGCTGCGCGAACACCAGAATCCACAAGAGGATGCGCTCAGCAGACAGACAGATCACGGTTAGGAGGCTAGAAGGCCACACTCAAGAGTGCCGGCTCTGGGCGAAGGTTTTTCACTTTAGGGCTCTGCACAAAGGTCCTTGTCTCCTTTCGGCACCTGTAGATCTGACACCCTTGGAGAGATCTTTATGTATCTTAGCATCAGTCTTTTCTTGTCTCTTAAGAGTCTCATAGGGCAGGGACCCCAGGTACAAAAGACGCCCTCCTCCTCTCCCAGCTCTTCTGTCTTGGTAGCAGGAGGTCCGTCTGTTGGGCTTGCCTGCTTCCATCTCTTATAGTTCAAAAGAGACGGAATCAAGATGCAACCTAATCCTGGAGACTGCAGCTGGCCTCGTTAACGTTGTTGTTGTGTGCTGTTGAGTCAGTTTTGACTCATAGTGACCCCATGTAGGGTTTCCGAGGAAACCTATAAATCTGTACTGGAACAGAAAGCATCATCTTTCTACCATGGAGTCTCTGGTGGATTTGGATTGCTGACCTTGTAGTTAAAACCCATCGCACATAATCCACTCTGCCCATTGTTGTTAATTGTTACATGCCATCGAGTCAGTGATCCATAGCAACCCTGTTTCCAGGAGTGGCTGGTGAGCTTGAACCACCAACCTTGCAGTTCAAACAGCTTTGCATTCTGGCACATTAACCCGCAGCGCCACACCAGAACTCTGGGCTCTGTTAATGCCACAGGAGCGAGGATTTATGAAACACGGTAGTTAGATCAGCTGAACCCATCATGGGGTGATTCCATTATATTAGGTCTCATTGTTGGGGGAGGGGGCGCGGGGGTTTTGTTACATGCTGTCCAGTCTGTTTCAACTCATAGTGACCTTGTTGTGTAAGGTTTCAGAGGCTTGTAAATCTTCGCGGGAGGAAAAATCTTCATCTTTCTTCCAAGGAGAGACTGGTGGACTCGAACCTTAAGGTTTATGATCAGTGCTTATCCTATGGAACCACCACATTCCCCCCCGCCTCCCCCCCACCCATGGGGTTGTTGTTAAGTGCCGTCAATTCTGACCCATAGGAACCCTGGATAGAGTTTCCGAGGAGTGGCTTGTGGGTTTAAACCACCCACTTTAACAGTTTAAACTGACATTGCAGTCCAACGTGTTACCCTGCAGCGCCACACCAGGACTCCCTTATAGTTGCCAAGCCAGTGAGAATCTTTAGACACACGCCTTAACTCTCTGTGACCCCTGCTTTGCCTTGCCTCCCTGGGCCTGTCCCCCACCTGTGTTAGTCTGCATTTGTCATCACCAGTTTGTAATCCTCACCTGGCAAGGTGCTGTGACCTTCAGAAGAGAAGCAGCCTTGCCTGAGATTGTTCTGGACTGATCTCACCAAATAACTCTCTGTTACATGCCGTTAACCACAGTCTTCAGTTGCCTGGGGTTTACCATTCTACCGTTCTCAAGAGAACCTGCGTCTTCTTTTACTTGTAAGATGTGCACAGACACAAGTTCTTAATACCGCATTATATGATGGTTTTAATGCAAACATTATATCATTTGGTAATATAAACTTGGCAACATTAATGCCCTGCTGTACTCACCCCTGCCTGATAGTGGTCATTTGAATGAATGAATGAATGAATGAACTGCTTGGCCTTTCCAGAGGAGGCAGTCCTACCGCAGATGACTTCAGTCACCTACCTACCAGGTGCTCTGCGGTGGCACTGCAGAAATGGGGAGACATCCAAGATCCAGTCCTCTTGTGACTTCTAGTCTCTAAACTCTT
Source organism: Chrysochloris asiatica (assembly GCF_000296735.1). Lineage (NCBI taxonomy): Eukaryota > Metazoa > Chordata > Mammalia > Afrosoricida > Chrysochloridae > Chrysochloris > Chrysochloris asiatica. The sequence goes on from NW_006408596.1 coordinate 6,389,520, forward strand.
AAATCCCAGAGCTATCCACACAATGGTGTTTTCTTCTACCATTCTTGTAAGTTCTCTGACTTCTTGGAAAGCCAGCAGACTCTGCCCAGAAGGAGTAGCAATTGGCCTGTTGTGTGTGGCATCCGTAACGTGTGAAACTCCATTCCAGCTCCACAGGCAGCCACTTCTCTATGCTGGGCATTGGGGACATCGTGATGCCTGGTCTCCTGCTCTGCTTTGTCCTTCGTTACGACAACTACAAAAAACAAGCCAGCGGCGACTCCTGCGGGGCCTCTGGACCCGCCAACATCTCTGGGCGCATGCAGAAGGTCTCCTACTTCCACTGCACCCTCATTGGGTACTTCGTAGGTAAGAGCGAATCAGAGACTGCAGACAGTCCCTCGGCTGTCCTCCTAGCCCATGGAATTGATTCAGGTCTTCCAGCAATAAATGTTGGGCATACAGAGAGCTGGGCAACCAGAAAGAGACCGTACTGGCCATGTGATGACAGGTCCCTTTCCTGGAGAGCCCCTTGTCCCCTGAGACGGTGCAGCGGATCCTCATGGGAGGAGCAACGGCAGTCTTACTAAACAGATGTTCACCTTCATAGATTCTAATGTCAGGGGCTTCTCTTTGAATTGTTTTGTTCATCAACGTTTTAAAGCCCCCTCATGTTCCTGTCACCTCTGTCCCAGAACTCCCCTTGTCTTGTAGGCGGGCAGGAAAGGAAGGCAGCACTGACTCAGATCCCTCAGTGGGAAGAGGGACAGTGCTCTGCACCCACAGTGGCCACAGCAGAGCCAGCCCCTCTCCTCGTCATGGTGCCACCAACCATTAGCACTTCATGACACGTGGCTTCATTCAGGTCCAAGTGCTAGTATCCCATTAGACAGAGATGGAAGCTGAGGCTCAGAGGGGTGAAAGGCCTGAATCAGGGTCACAGAGCCATTATTAAAAGTAGCAGAGTGGCAAGTCCAGCCTCACGTTGCACAGGACACAGGAGACCAGACCCACGTCGTGGGCCGCATGTTAAGTCAGCATGGACGGCACTTGGCCAGTCACCACATTCTAGTAGTGATGGAATTGGCTACGTCACATCCGTGTACTCTCAAGGCTTTGCCAGGGGCGCCCCTCCCTCAGGGCTGGCTTCACCACTTACTCCTCCTGTCTCTGCCCTCCCAGGTCTGCTCACGGCTACTGTGGCGTCTCGCATCCACCGAGCAGCCCAGCCTGCCCTTCTCTACCTGGTGCCATTTACCTTATTGCCACTCCTCACGATGGCCTATTTAAAGGTGAGAGACGCGACCCCATTGTGGACTGGGAAAGCAGTTCTGGCATCGACCCTGCACTTGGAGGTGTTTTCTCCTCACTAGGGTGGGGCTGGGAGTCTGCTTATACCCCTGAGCTCTTGTTCTTGACAGTGGATCTGTTTTCGCACCGGGCATTTGGCGATCTCTTTCAGATTCTCGCCTCCACTGGCAGAAAATGGTAATGAGTTGACCACTGGTCAAAGATCAACTGAAATCCAAAAAGTCCAGTAGAGACTTCTTGTTTCTCTTATAAGTAGCACCCTGTTGCCACCTGCCAGAGTTTGACTCCATTCAGGTTGAGAAATCATTAAGATAGGTATAATAGTGGTGAAGTAACACATGATAAAACCTAGGTCTGGTGAGAACATTCCATTACGTAGACAATCTGATTATCATCCCCATTTTACAGACGAGGAAACAGACACAGGGTCACTCACTTGCATCCCTCAGGTGACTCGTAAGTGACTGAACTGACGTATACGAGTCACCAAAACCAAGCCCACTGCCATCGAGTCCATTCCCACCTGACATTGTTGTTATGTGCTGTTGATTCAGTTCCGACTCATAGTGACCCTGTACGTGGTTTCCAAGGAATAGCTGGTGAGATTTGAACTGCCGACCTTGAGGTCAAGTGTTTATATAGTGTCACACAAGGACATCTGCATAAGCATTGTTGTTGCTAAGTGCCGGCAAGTCGCTGCTGACTCATAGCAACCCTGTATAGGATTTCCGAGAAGCGGCTGTTGAGCTTGAACTACTGACCTTGCAGTCCAAGTCCAGCGCATTAACTCACAGCACCCCTTATTAGGTTTCCGAGGCTACAAATCTTCAAACTGCTGACCTTGAGGTTAGCAGCCCGACTCGTAACCACTAAGCTACCAGAGGCTAGAGTTGGTTAAAAGCCCTTCCTTGCTTAAGACCTAAGAGCGTCTCTCAGTGTGTTCTTCTAAGAAAGGGCGGGCTACTTTTCTAAAATGGGATCCTCTATAGAAGCAATGACATCAAGAATCAGTACTGACCGAAGGATGCCCCGTTTAAGCCCATAACCTCAGCAAGTCCCTTCTTCTTTCCCAGGGTGACCTACGGCGGATGTGGTCTGAGCCATTCCACTCCAAGTCCAGCAGCTCCCGGTTCCTGGAAGTATGATGGCGCCCACAGAAAGTGACCAGAGCGGCCGTCTGGGTCCTTTTCTCTCAGCGGGTGGTGTTTAATCTTAGAGCTGGCCTGGTGCGCAGAGGTGAACCCGTTTAAGGAACCGATGTGTGACTGGATTTTGCAATTTGGGGGGCTTGTTTGTAGTAGAGGTGCTGCAGCCCTGCTTGGCACCGTCTCTTCCTCGATTTTAGAGATGGAGCTGCTTCGTGGCGAGACAGGCCCTTCCCCGTCGCTCCTTCCTCCCGATTTTTTTGTGGATCTGCACCAGACTGTTACTTGGTGGAGGAGACGGAGATTTGACTCTTAAAAACTGAAAACGGCTGGGAGTCGTTATAAAACTTTTGAACACTAAAAGGATGGGAAAAAATATATATTAGCAAACTGAAGTTTCTTCAGAGAACCCTCCAGAACTTTGGGACCAGTTTCCTCTGGGGGACTCCACGTCAGAGAATGAGGCAGAGGCTCTTCTGTCATTATTACTCGTCTTTCCTTTTTTTTGGATTTATTAAATATTTTCTGTGGTGTGAAGTGACTTATTAAATCCACAGACATTGAGTGACTTCTTACAACATACACATATGATTTGTTGTAACGAGTTCATGTCCACCCCAGATGTCGTGTTGGCAGTGAACAAGGGCACGGTTTTTATACAGACATAACACATACACACACCAAATGTAGAGATATCTGAAGAAACAAAACCCGCTGAGATCCTGTCGGTAGCAGACGGGCTGGGCTTGCTGTAAATTTCGCATGTAGAACAGTTCACTTTGGCTTCCTCGTATATGGATAAGCTGCCAGTCATTCCCCTTCACAACTGAACCTGCAGTTACAAACCAGTGTAGTCTTTGTACTGATATACTCAAGCACTTGAGGGGACTCTTCCTTGGTTTTGATCAGTGTAGCAAATTAGGGATGCAGAAGTCTCCACTTCTGGGCCTTTTTCTCTTTTTACAGGCTCCTCCCTCGCAGGGTTTCTGTCATTTGCTCCCGAGCCGATGCATGTATAATAGCAGCTGTCTTTGTGCTTTCTGATCGCAGTAATGTACGACTTGTAAATACATTTTTCTATTTTCTATTTTTTTGTATTTTTTCGTTTGTGTTTTGTTTTTGTTTTCTTTTTTGGCATTTGGTTTCATTGGTGTGCTGTATTTTCCATGCCCTCACTCCCTGAAGAAGGGAAAAAATCAACACGACCTGTCCTTGCTGTTAATGGTTGTGGTCCTGGTTTACCTGCGGTGACAGGTGGGAGCGGGGTACAGATGTCAAATGAGGTGGCCCTGAGGGGAGACAGACCCGGCTGCCCTTTCCTCTTAGAATCTGACCACAAGCTGGTCTGTGCTGCAGTGACTAGGTGTGAATGATGCCCGGCTTGCCTTCTACGTCTCAGCAGTCCAAGCTGAATAAGAGGACCTGGAGGCAGAGGCTGGAGAAGGTCTGTGTATCAAGCGGGACTTTGTCTTGACCCATCCTAAACTGGCCTGTGGTGTTCTCTCCGCTGCCTGAAGTCGTTGTGGGGATAGCTCCCAAACACAGGTCACTGCTGTTGCTGGAGTGTGGCGCAGTCAGGACATCGCGTTTCTCTGCTGTTGTCTCTGAAACCTGCTGAGGGCTTTTTTGTTTTTTTAATAAATGACTCCTTTCTAGTCTTTCGTCACATGAGCTTCACTTCTGGGGGCTGGTGTCAATCAGAGCTCCCAGTTCCGCTCTGCCTGCTGGGAGGACTACTAAGATAGACAACCTGACAGATGAGAGCAGAATGCCCTGCCTGTGTCCCTTCTGCGCAGGCCAAAGGGGACGTAACCCACACTGGATTCCTTGGAGTCCGGTTGCTTGTGTTTTCAAAGCCTTCACAGCACCCCTTAAAACTTTGGCAGAAGAACCGAAAATATTTCTCCTTCCAAATTAAGTGCCATGGACTCAGCCAGCCCTGGGCACGGTGGGGCTCGTTGGGTGGAGGTGGGCGGGTCCTTACACTCTCCCCATCTCACATCCTCCCCTTACTTTTGGTTTTTAGGGGGTCTTCTCCATTAGGCATATTTGCAAAGGTGGCCGCTGCCCAGTTCCAAGTGCTGTGGGGACACGGGTCGCCAGGCCTCGCTCTGCATTATTGTTGCAGCGTCCCAGCACAGGCCTTGGCTAAACAGGTTACCTTCTGAGAAAAGCCAAGACCTGGCTCTCTGTTTAGGGTAGAGGGGAAGGTTAACAATAGAACGTGCTGTGTGTACGTAGCAGCGCTCGAAGCTCGGCTTCATCAGACCCTCTGTGGTGTGCAGACTGACACTTAACATTGTATAAAGCCTAACATTTGCCTCAGAGCGTAGCAGTTTTGTGTAGACACTAAGTGCGCTCAGAGAGAACGCCAAGTACAATCTTCATCCTCCAGAGAAGCGCATCAGACCAAGCGCGACGCGGGTCAGACACTGGGTTCCCTCGATGGAATCACTTCAACAGTGCCTCCAAACAGGCACCAACCTTGAAATGGCACAAATCTAGAATTCAAATTCCAGCCAGGCCCCTGTTCTGCAGGAGAAAAGTCTGGTAAGTTTTTTTTTGTAACTCCTGAAATTGTCTCTAATCCTGTACAATCCATAGACCACCTTCTAATGTGAGACTGTAACTTCCAGAAGGTCCCCTGGGTGGCACAGTGTGCGCGTGACTAACTGAAAGGTTGGTAACTCTTACCCAGTGAAGTGGTACGGGGACAAAATGCCTGGTTCTCTGCTTCTGTTACATTTACAGCCAAGGGAACCCACGGAGCAGTCCCACTCTTAACACCTGGATGGGGTCATCAGGAGTCAAAGCCCCCTTGACAACAACCTACAACATCTTCTGGGTCAGATTCCACCATCTTGGGTCAGCGGAGTCTCCCTGATGGTGGTTATGTGCCATGGAGTCGGTTGCGACTCATAGCGACCCTGTACAGGGTTTCCGAGGCTGTTAATCTTTACGGGAGCAGTACGCCCCATCTTTCTCCCGCGGAACAGCTGGTAGTTTCGAACTGCTGACCTTGTGGTTCGCAGCCCGATTCGTACCCACTACGCTACCATAGCTGCGGGGTCTCCCTAGAGCAATACATTTTCAACTCTCTCATTTGATGGTTCAAACCCACCAGCCACTCACTGCCTGCTCCCATAAAGATTTAGTCTCAGAAAACCCATGTGGCTCGCTATGAGTTGGAATTGACAATGGAGTGGGTTGCGTTAGATGTTTGCTTCTGACAGCTTAAGCCATCATTTGTTACCTTCTCAACCTCTTCTCGGAATTCAGAGCACTTGCTCTCCACTGGAGTGAAGGAAACCCACCTCACCTGGTGGTGCCACACAGATGTTGCTTTAAACCATCGAAGGTGGGGTGGCAGACCTCCCAGCCTGAGAATGCTCTCCCAGGAACGGAGCTCTGCCACGGGCAGAAAAAGCCAAGAGCAGACTTTCAAATGCATTTTTCTCCTGTGCCATGTTGGTGCTGCAGCTAAGACATAGGCCAGCTCTGACCCAGACACCTAAGTGTCCACCAAAAGAAGCCAGCACGCCGAGCTCTTGTCACAACGTAGTAGTGGTGGTACTCCTAGAGGCAACATCTACCAGCCACCACTCAATGTCCTGCAGGCAGGTTACAGAAACCTTAACATACAGGGGTAGCAGTGATGGCATCCAGGTGCTGAAGGGCTTTTGTTGTCAGGTGTCATCAAGTCGGTCTGACTCACATTGATAGGTGTCATCGAGTGAGTTCCCACTCACAGCAGTCCCACGTACAACAGATTGGAACACGACCGGGTCCCTGCACCACCCTCACAACTGTAGTTAACGTTTGAACCCACTGCTGCTGGCACTGTGTCGGTCTATCTCGTTGGGGGGTCTTCCCATTTTGCTCTGACCCTCCACTTTACCAAGCTTAAAGTCCTTCCTGAGGGACTGGTTCCTCCTGATAACATGTCCAAAGTTTAAGAGATGAAATCTCCGCATCCTCACTTCTAAGGAGTATTCTGGCTGGACGTGGGTCAACACAGTTGTTTGTTCTTCTGGTAGTCCATGGTACTTCCAATATTCTTCTCCAACACCATAACTCAAATGCATCAATACTCCTAGGACCTTCCTGATGTACTGTCTGACTGTCTCTTGCGTATGAGGCGACTGAAAACACCATGGCTTGGGTCAGGTGTACCGTAGTCCTCCAACTGACATCTTTGCTCCTGGACACTTAAAAAAGATCTTGTGCAGAAGATCTGCCTAAGACAATAGACATCGTTTGATTTCTTGGCTTGTGGGTCCAAAGAAAATGAAGTCTTGGACTTCAAACTTTTTTACATTTATCATGATGTTATTTAGTGGTTCAGTTTTGAGGATTTTTGTTTTATTTACATTGAAGTGCAGCCCATACTGAAGGTTGTATGTAGTAGTCCTTAATCTTCATCAGTAAGTCCTCTTCCCTTCCAGCAAGCAAGGTTGTATCATCTGCATATCACCAGTTACTAATGAATCTTCCTCCAATCCTGATGCCACATTCTTTATATAATCCAGCCTCTCGGATTATTTGCTCAGCATACACACTGAGCAAGTGTGGTGAAAGGATACAACCCTAGCACACACCATTCCTGATTTCAAACCATTCAGTATCTCCTTATTTGGTTCTTAGAACTGCCTGCTGGTCTATGTATAGCTTCCTCGTGAGCACAATTAAATGTTCCAGAATACCCATCCTTTGCAATGTTGTCCATTGTTTGTTATGATCCACACATCAAATCCCTTTTCATAGTCAATAAAGCACAGCTAAACATCTTTGTTTGGTAAGGTGGAGGGTCAGAGGAAAAGAGGAAGACCCCCAACGAGATGGATTGACCAAGTGGCAGTATCGATGGACTCAAGCATGGCAACAAGAGTGAGGTTGGCCCAGGATTGGGCAGTGGGCAGTAGGCAGTGTTTCATTCTGCTGTGCATATGGTCGCTATGGGTCAGTACTGACTAGATGACACCTAACAACAACAAACATCTTTGTGATATTCTCTGCTTTCAGCCAAGAGCCATCTGACATCAGCAGTGACATGTCTCGTTCCGTGTCCTCTTGTGAATCCACCTTGAATTTCTGGCAGGTCTCTATCGATGTACTGTTTCAGCCAACTCACAGCAACCCTGTAGAGGGTTTCTGAAGCTATAAATCTTTGCAGAAGCAGGAAGCCTCATCTCTCTCCCTTGGAGCAGCTGGTCAGCTCAGATTGAGTTTAGTAGTCCAGTACTTGTCCTACAGAGCCACTGGGCTTCTGGAGGACTTTTATGTACCATTTCTTTTGTTTTTTTAAGTAACATGCCCACCCACATATAACATGTGCGGCAGCACACTTACAAAGTGCATGGCTGGGCATGTTGTACAGTAAGCCAGAAAGTATGACATGCACATTATTTGCATAAAACCACAGAGTTTGAGTTATTAAAATTTTACATAACAGACAAGCTTAGTTTAGGGTACCTTTGTTTGGGGTCCTGCCTAGTCCAGTTGCTCCCTTGTCCTATGCTGAGTGGAACCTAAAACCTTGCTCCTGGCTCTCAGGCTGACAAAGCCCACCCTGGGTCCCTAGAATGGTAAGCCCATGAGCTCTCCAGTCCCACTGAGCCGTGGGATTCCCAAGGATCAAAGGGAGTTGGAGAAATGGGAACAGTTGAGAGGAGAGACCCAACAGATTAGACGTTGGGAAATCTGCCCAGCTGTGGGCTTTTGCCTTGTGAGGAATGACAGACAGGAAGTGGGTGTCCAAAGGACAAAGATGGAGAGAGCAGCATTCCTGCTTCACGAGTCAGTGCCAAGCATGTGCCTTCCTGAAGAAACCCACTGCAGGCAGATTCCCCCCGGCCTCCTCCAGAGATATTCTCCTGGGCCTGCCTGGATCTCCCACGGGCCACTAACTACCTGTGGGGTAGTGTTGGGCTGCTGACTGCACGGTGAGAGGTTCCAATCCACCCTGCCGCACCACCAAGAAAGGGCCTGCCAGGTGCTTCTGTGAAACTCCGGAGCAGACCCAACGACCATGGGGGCGGGGCTTTGTATTATTTTTTGCTTGTTGTTAAGTGTCGTCAAGTCACTTCCAACACATGTTGTTGTTGTATGCTGTCAAGTCGGTTCCGACCCATAGCGACCCTGTACAGGGTTTCCGAGGGTGTAAATCTTTACGGGAGTAGAAAGCCTCATCTTTCTCCCGCGGAGCGCCTGGTAGTTTCGAACCGCTGACCTTAAGTTTCGCAGCCCGATTCGTAACCACTACGCTACCAGAGACCCTTTATAAGGGTTTCCAGAGAGAGGCTGGTGAGCTTGAACCACCAATTGTGTGGGTCAAACCAACCTTGCAGTCCAGCACATTAACCCACAGCACCATGTTTATTATTTAGTTTCCTTTGTTTTGTGTTCAGGTGTTATAAGAGGGGCTTCAAAAAGTTCACAGGAAAATGGAATTTTTCCACAAACTTTTCAGAAGTCCCCATCCTGGGGAGGACATAAATCCGAATTCAGGAAGGACTTAGCAGTACCAGGAGGAGCAGCTCAGCCCCTGGGATTCCAACACCTACTATAGGCAAGGCATGGTGGACCACAGCGCTTTCCCCAACTCAACAGGGTTGGACAGGGGTCCCTCCACACAGCCCCACCCAGAAGGTCCAACGGATGACTGAATGGGAAGGCACCCCTGTTCCTACCACACGCCCCACACACCACCACCACCTTCACTCTCCAGCCACCGGCACATGCCAACCCTTTCTCCTCAGAGCCTACGCCATAGGCTGCTGCCATGTGGGTCTCCCCCTGCCTTCAGCATGTTCTGCCAATGCAGACATTCTGCCAGAGCAGGTCCTGTGAGCGAAGACGGCCGTGGCCTAAGCTATGGTGGTGGTGGTGATGACAAGACCCTCCAGAGCCTGCTGCCAGACTGGGCACGGAAGGTGAGGATTCTTACTTCTGACCTGGACCACTCACTGCCACAACTGAGAAAAGGAACAGCTGAGAGGAGGAGAGTTCTGTTTTAGTCAGGAGACAGAAAGCCGAAGAATTGGAAGTCAAAAGCGTAGAAATGGTACTGAAAACCAACCACTGGAGGAGGGAAACTGCTTCCACAGCTGTAAGGCTGTTATTTAGTGTGTTTTTTGTAATTCAGTCATGGTATCCAGGCACTGCCCATTTCTTCATCATGACAAAGGAGGCAGTTAGCTGCACATACCATTCCTCCTTCCTCTGTTGTTCCAGGTGAATGGAGACCTGACATCGGCACTCCACAATGAACAAAGAGGAAGAACAGAAACACTAAACACTTCATTAGGCCAGTTAACTAGGTGTCCCATGAAATGATGACCCAAAACCTCTAAAAGTAGAAACCAAATTCTACATAGTGTCTTTTTGCTTGTATATAAGCAGCCGCAGCAACCACTTGTTTAAATTTTTGTGTCACTGTTGTAAGTATACCCGTCAACACTTTTGTGTCTTTAGAGGTGTGCTGTTTATTGACAGAGATTACGATAATCTATCCATATAATCAGTGTGAATTTTCTGTCACGTTAACCCCTTTTCTTGCCTACCTTCCCACCCCTGGTCACCACTGATAAGCGTTGGTTTCGACATTTGCCTTTGCTTGTCTTTTTATAACTGAAGTCACACAATATTTGCCCTTTTGTGATTGACTGATTTCACCTCTCACACCATGTTTCGTCACGCTGCCCTTGAATCAAGTTCCCACCCCACCCAACACAGGGCAACTCTACACAAGCCACCCCATGGGCCTGAGCAGTTCCTTTCCAGCTCTTCATCTGCTGAATATCAACTCAGCTCCACGGTCGTCTGGCTGGGGAAGCTTTCTGGGATGACTGTTGTAGGCCAGTTCCTCTAGCTGAGGCTCTCACAGAGCCCTGCTCCCCTCCCTCCTGCACAGCACTGACTCATTCAGGCCATCCTTGGATTAACATCTGCCCTACTACCACCACTGCTGCCCCCCCCCCCCCCCCCACTGGGAGGAAAGGAATGCTTGGGTTTCACTCACCCACTGACTTGCACAGACTCTGACAGATAGTTGTTAAGACACATTGAGTCACTTCTGGCTCATAGCGACCCTGTGCACAATAAAACAACAAGACTGCCCAGTCCTTCTCCAGAGACTAGTCCTTCCTGATAACATGTCCAAAGAACAAGAGACAAACTCTCACAGATAACTCTTGTTAGGTGCCGTTGAGTCAATTCCGACTCACTCACAGCGACCCTGAAACAGTGAAATGAGTGATTCATAGGATCTGTATTTATTAGCTTAATCGTATGAAAGCCGATTGACTGTCAAAGAAAATACCACCTTTTTAGCTGTCAGAGAATGTTGGTGAAAAGTGACTAGCATTTAAATCTTCACAAAACCTCATATTCTGAAACATAGAAACAGAATGGACTGCCTTGTGTCTACTTTCTTTCACGTACAAGGTGGCCAACTTCCCGCTCAAACACATTCTTCAAGGACGCAATGGAAAAAGGACCGTCTCTTAACAAATGGGGCTGAAACAACAAAACATCCACAGGCAAAAAAAAGAAAAAAGAGTGCAGACAAACTCCTTACACTGTGCACACAAAAATAATTAACGCAAAATGGATCACAACCCAATATGTTAAATGCAAAACTTTACATCTTCTAGAAGACACCATAGGAGAAACAGAGGTGTTCTTGGGTTTGACAGGTTTTTGGCTACAACACACCAAAAGCACAACCTATAAAGGAAAAAAAAAATGGTAGGATGGATTTCATTCAAATTAAAATCTGCTTTTACCGTCAAAAGCATGGAAACCACAAACCAGACTGCTGGGAGACAATGTCTGTAAAATCTAAATCTGATGAAGGACTTGCATTCTAGATATATATAGGACTCAAGACAATCACATACTGAATGTATATGGGGGCCATGTATTAGGAAGTACAATTATTTTGCTGGAGGAGGGGAGAAGTAGGAAAACAAACACACCAATTTTTAAATAGGCAAAAAATGTGGATTCCTCACCATAGAAAATATACAGATAGCAAACAGATACATGAAAAGATGCTCAACTTTGTATGTCATTGTTATTGTTGTTAAGTGCCATCGAGTCGATCCCGACCCATAGCGACCCTGTATAGGGTTTACAAGGAGCAGCTGGTGAGCTTGAACCGCCAACCTTGCAGTTCAAACGGCTTTCCAATCTGGTGCATTAACCCACAGCGCCACCCCAGGAGTCACTTTCACTCCCTTTCACTCACTTTCTCAACAATATATATATATTTGTTGTTGTTAAGTACCATGGAGTCAGTTCCAACTCATAGTGACCCTGTACTATGTATAGGGTTTCCGAGGCTATAAATCTTTACGGGAGCATAAAGGCTTATCTTTTTCCTTCGGAACAGCTGGTGGTTTCAAACTGCTTACCTTGCGGTTCGCAGTCCGATTCATAACCACTATGCTACCAGAGTTCCATATATATACACACATATACATACATACATACGGAGTCCTGGTATGGCACTGTGGACTAATGCATCAGACTGCAAAGTAGTTTGAACTGCAGGGTCAGTGGTTCAAGCTCACCAGCAACTCCTCAGAAACCCTATACAGGGTCACTATGGGTTGGAATTGACTCGACAGCATTTAACAACAACAAATATATATGCATATAAATATATATGCATATGTATATATATGCATATGTATATATATACATATATATATATATACATACATACACACACACATACATATATATACATAAAGTATCAAAAACATTAAACAGTTGAATTTTGCATTTGGATAATGCACTAGACCACAAGATCAGTTTGAACAGCAAGGTCAGCAGTTCAAACCCACCAGCAGCTCCTCAGAAACCCTATACAGGGTCACTATGTGACAAACACAACTCAACAGCACTTAACAGTTAACAACAACAAACCATGACCAAATTCAGTGTCACTCCATGATAGCATAGATAAACATTACATAGTGTACAAGGGGACTTCAAAAAGTCCACGGGAAAACTCCATTTTTCCATGAAATTTTGTAAGCCCCTGTGTATTAACATAATTCCACACGCTTACAAATATTAAAAAATCACCTTGAGGACACATTTGAAAAATGTACAAGCTAGTTCTTATTAAACAACAAAACACCCATCTCTTAATTAAGATCAGAAAGAAATTTTCCAAACTTGCTAAACGCCTTGTCCCAACAACTTCCAACCAAAAATTAGCATATTTCTGAGTGAAATGTTTGAGATGTTCACATGTCAGCTGCCAGTGTAGTTGATCAAAAAAATAAGAGTAATCAATAAACGGAGAAGTCAAGAGCAGACTTCCTCTCTCCACAAAGACCACAGACATCCTTTCTTTCCAGCAGCAAACCAAAGAAACACACGTGAGTGTTCTTTCGGTTGGTTGGTTTTTGTTTTGTTTTTTATGTGAGCTATTTCTGCCCATGGAAGCCCACTCAGGTCTGGGAGCCCAGAGTTTTCATGAAACGATGGTCACATCGGCACGTTCCTACTACGTGAACATTCATGGTAACAAAAACTTAGACTCCAAAACATCCCAGGTGTACATTATAAATCTCAGCATCAACATGAAACTTGTCTGACAATCTCCATCATACCCCAATGCCCCCAGCCCACAGAAAAACATCCTGAATCAGTAACTAAATGAAACTTCTAAGGGCTTAGTTTAGTTATGTTTAAAAGGCACTCACTTAGTACACATAACATTGTGAGGAATGGAAATTCCAGAACATATCAATGTGCTCATGGGGACTCTGTCATAGACCAGGAGGCAGTTGTTCAAGAACAAGGGGATACTATGTGGCTTAAAATAAAATTTAATTAATTTGTATGTCAAAATTATTCAATCTGTATGCTGAGCAAATAGTCCAAGGAGCTGGGTTATGTGGAAAACGAACATGGCATCAGGATTGTAGGAAAACTCATTAGCAGCCTACAATATGCACGTGATGCAACATTACTTGTTGCAAATGAAAAGACTTGAAACACTTGCTAATGAAGATCAATTCAGTATGGATTACACTTTAACATAAAGAAAACAAACATCCTCACAAGTGGACCAATATACAACATCACAAGAAACAGAGAAAATGTTGACACTGTTGTCCATGGAAGCAGCAGTCAAGAAATGAAACAACATATTGCATTGGACATTATCTGCTGCAAAAGACCTCTTTAAAGTATTAAAAGAGCAAAGATGTCACCTGACCTAAAAAAAGAAGACTAAGGTGTACTTGACCTGAGCCATGGTATTTTCAATAATTTTCAATTGGGGGGCTGCCTTAGAAACATCTTGGAAGAAGTAGACAGGGACTCCAAAAGGTTCATGGAAAATGGAATGAAAAGGTAATAGAATTTTCTATTTATTTTTTGAAGTTCCCTCATATAGCCACAATGTTCCCTGGAAGTGAGGATGGTAAGACTTCGTCTTATGCACTTTGGACATGTTATCAGGAGGGACCAGTCCCTGGAGAAGGGCAGCAAGCTTGGTAAAGTGGAGGGTCGGTGAAAAAGAGGATGACCTTCAACAAGATGGACAGACAGTATTACAACAGTGGGCTCAAACATAACAATTGTGAGGATGGCGCAGACGGGACAGCGTTTCGTCCTGTGTACTGGATGACACCTAACAGCAAGTCCTTAGAACCTGTCAGGGGGTCAGTACCCCGGGGGCCAGTGCCCACGCTCCAGGCACCCTTAGAGACCAGCAAAGCCGGAGTAAATCAGGCCTGCTGCCTTGATTCTTCCCTCACAGAAGACAAGCTGAGGGGAGACCATAGCTTTGCTCTTACCTTTCAGCCTCGTTGCTCTAGTACAGATGATCAGTTGTTCCCTCACGAAGGACTTAGAAACAACAAGGCCAGGCCAGCACTCAGGCAGCTCTGCTCAAGGACATCTGTGAAGAATAAATAAGAACAGATGCGGACAAGTTGTTGGGCCCACAAGCAATCTTCCCTCTTCTCTCTAGTGTGAGGCAACTATGGGCGGGGGGTGGGGTGGGGGTGGGGTGCAGAAAGATGCAGAGAAGGTTACATGGTGAGAAGCCGGGGACTGTGGCGAGGCTCTGTTCAGAGGCAGCACTTTCTACTAAACAAACTGTTCCCTATTTAATGCATTTTGGCTCTTTGTTGAAGATCAACTGTCCATGGATGGAGAGATTTACCTCTGGGTTCTCAATTTCTGTTCCATTTGTCTCTGTCTGTCACTGTACCACTCTCTGCTATTTTGACAACTGTGGCTGTGTAGTAGGTTTTGAGATTGGGAAGTGTGAGACCTCCTACTTTATTCTCTTTCTTTACTCGTGTTTTGCTTGTCTGGGGACTCTTTCCTTTACATACAAAGTTGTAAACCCTATTGTAGACTCAGCTCCTCAAGGCTAATAATTTGGCTTCTCCACTCGTTCTCTCTCTTGGGGCAAACTTCTTTCTCTTTAAACACAGCAGGAGCAGCATGGACGATGTTGTTGGAAAGGAGCCCGGATGGTATTGTGGGCTAAGCTCTGGGTTGCCAGCTGCAAGGTCACGGTTCAAACCTACCAACTGCTCCAAGGGAGAAGGATGAGTCTGTCTGCACCTGTAAATAGGCGCAGTCTTGGAAACTCTGTCCTACCTAGAGTCACCGTGAGTCAGAATCCACGCAGCGGACTCCAGCTCAGTGGCAGTGGGGGAGCTGCTGGTAGGACCACTCGCTCCATTCTGACTCCTAGTAACCCCAAGTGGTACAGACCACAACTGCCTCCTAGGGTTTCCAAGGCAGCGACCTTTCAGAAGCAAATCACCAGGACTTTCTTCCAAGGTGCCTCTAGGTGAACTCAACCTTTTGGCTAGCAGTTGAGCACTTACTCATTTGTCCCACTTAGGAAGTTCTTCAGTACGCACTATGCCTGTCAAAACTACTGATATCCCCCAGAGAAAGATGTGTTCACAATGAAAACTAACCAGAAGCTTGACCATTGCCACAAAACGAAAGAACAATATACACAAGCCCTGTGAAATGAAGCAACATTCTAACCAGAGAAACAAAAGACTTACACAAAGAAAACTGCAAGATACTACTGCAAGAAACCACCCAAGACCTTACATAAATATAAGAATATACCATGCATATGGATGGGAAGACTCAGCATTATGAAAATGTCAATACTACCCATGGCAATGTCCAGATAGAACGAAATCCTGATCCAGAATCCAACATCATTCTTTAAAGATATAGAAAAACTATACATAAAGCAAAGAGTCCCCACATAAACAAACCACTAGTAAAGAAAGAGAATAAAGTAGGAGATCTCACACTTCCCAATCAGTAGTCAGAACAGGCTGAAAGAGGTACAATGACAGACATAGACCAATGGAATTGGGAACCCAGAAGTGAAACTATCTAATGGACAGCTGATCTTCAACAAAGGGCCAAAATGCATTAAATAGGGAATATTGTTATTAAGTGCTGTCAAATCAGTTCTCACTCATAGCAACCCGATAAAGCGTTTCCAAGAAGCAGCTGGTGAGCTTGAACCACCAACCTTGCGGTTCAAACCAACCATGCAGTCCAACGTATTAACCCACAGCGCCATAGTCTTTTGACAGATAGTGCTGGCAAAACTGGATAGCCATCTGCAAAAAAAAAAAAAAAGAAAAGAAAATCCACCCCTCACACTATATACAAATACTAATTCAAGATGGATCAAAGGCCTAAATGTAAATAAACCCCGACACTAAAAAGATAACACACACACACACAAAAGGAACAAAGTCAGGGGCCCTAACACATGGTATAAACATAATATCAAACGACCAAAAACACAAACAGCACAAGACAAATTACATAACTGGCGCTTCCTAAAAATTTTAAAGGCATCGAACAATTTCACCAAAAGAGTACTCACAGACTAGGAAAACTTATCAGACAAGGGATCTCTACAATGTATAGAAAACTGTAACACCCTCAACAAGAAAACAACAAATAATTCAGTTTAAAAACAGGCAGACGGGTCTTCCAGTTTGGGTTACAGCAGCGAAAACCAGGTAGGGTACACTCCGGTGAGAAGGGAGGGGGATCTCACAAAGGAAGCATTCATAGAACAACCCCCGAGCTCCAGATCTACCATAAGATTCAGGACATCAGTTTCCCCGCACTCTGCAAATGAAAAAATCACGATATTAAGGAAAATACAGTGAGTTAGGAATCTGGAGACTGGACTCCCTTGGTGACTACCCCGCCCTGGCAGAGTTTAGAAGGCAGGGCTAAAGCCAGTCCGGCTCAGAAAACCACACTAAAAGTGGTACAGAGGCATCTGCAAAAAATAAAAATAAAAAAAGAGAGACACTGGAAACTACACATTTCTCCCTCTTTCTCCAACCCTCATTGCTCTGATCAGCATCAGGCAGGACAGTTTTCCCACGGTAAAGAGAGGCAGAGCTTGGCGGAGCCTTATGACATCACCCACGGAGTCACAGACCCAAAATTTCCCCAACGGGACCCTTCGCAGAGGTGCACCATGGAGCAGGTTCCGACTCCAGACAAACCTGTGCGGTATTTCCGGGGCTGTGGCTCTGCGTGGGAGCAGAGCACCTCACCTTTATCCCACAGTGCGGCTAGTGGTTTCAAGCTGCTGACCCTGTGGATCACGACCCCACTCAAGGCCCCTGTGCCACCAGAGCTCCCTGCGCAGGACCAATTCAAAGCAATCTGTAAAACCCCAGCATAAAAGGACTCAACCATCCCAAGAATTACGCTGAGCACAAGCAGATACCTAACTGACCTTCAGAGACAATAGTGGACAATCTTTCTCCCATTAACTCCCCAATATCCACCTGTGCACCTCTACTGTAGTGAGTAGAGGAGGGGCCTGAGAGAGTGGACACCCCACCCCGTGATAGAGGCTTCTAATTGCACACACACTGATGGTGTAGCTTGGGACAGTTGACCACAGCTTCATTTCTGTTCCAAAGTGGTGATTTTTGTCTATGCATTATATTACTTCTGCTTTTAGTCCTTTTGATCACACATCTTTCTGGGAGGTGGGAGCTTTTTTCTCCCTACATTACCCAAGAAGAGGCAGCAATCATGGCCATATAGCCAAGCTATAAGCATACCCCATAATATTCCACCACTGAGACAAGAGCCAACAACACCTGCTAACCATTACATGTGAAAAGGGAAGCCTGTCTCCTGATCATATTCACAAGGAGACACCCAGTAAGCTTAGCAACAAACAAATGTTCACTTAAGATTTAAAACAAAACCACATAACTATCATGCCAAATAAAAAGCAACAAATGATATCAAAATACATCCAAAAATAGAAGTGAGTAGCTGATGCAAATGACCTGGAGACAGACAAAGGCTTTAAAGAAGAGGAAGAGCAGGTTTTGGATATGCCTAAGAAATAATTCAAAGGAATGATATGGAAACAAATTCAAATGTTCTGAAAAGGGGTGGAGGAAAATAAGGAAGAAGTCAGGAAAGTACTACAGAAGCAATCAAATAAGATTGATACAGCATTGGAAAACATTCAAAAAGTTGTCCAGATGATCATTAATAAGATATCAGAAATGGACAATACACTGAAAGGGGAAAGGAGCAGAATAGAAGAGATGGAAGCCAGAACTAGCAAGCTGGAAGGCAAATCTCTCAATACTGCTAAGATAGAAGAGCAAGCAGATAAAAGGATTTAAAAAAAATCTGAAGAGAGTCTAAGATTCATGCTGGATAACATGAAGAGGAACAACTTAAGAATTATTGGCATTCCAGAACAGGA
>NW_006408596.1:6427837-6429540 GCF_000296735.1 Chrysochloris asiatica
CAACAAGGAAGCTACAAGCCATCGCATAACATGGATGAACCTTGAGGACATTATGTTGAGTGAAATTAGTCAGTCACAAAAGGAGAAATACTGCATAAGACCATTATTGTAAAAGACTAAGAAAAAGAACCCACCCAAAAGTGGGGGAAAATATCTAAATATGTAAGTGATGATCACCGGTATGTATGGGATGAGACGTGGGGAGGGAGGGGAAGAAAGAGCACAGGGTAGGGACTAGACACAGGAGAACCTAGGATGGGGGTGGGGCGGGGGAAGGCTGGCAATACACAAGAAGGGAGAGCGGAAAAAGAAGAACAAGGCGGATGGGAGAACGGTTGGGCAGGCTCGCATGGGCTAGGTGGGACAGAGCTAAAGGACAAGGTATGCACAACCATGGAATAACAGGCCTTCAGGATATAGGGATTGAGGCAAGGCTTGAAAGGGGGAAAAGAGGGGAATAATGTTAGGATGCTTGGCTGCCTTTTGAATCTTGGTCTCCCTTGCCTACCATTGTGAAATAGACACTTGGGGGGGAGGGGGAGATAGCCAGAAACATCACAACACAAAACGTGGGCCCATATCCAGCCTATAACTAACTGGAATACATTGGGGGTGGGGGCTGGAAAACTGCCCAGACCCAAAATGGTGGGGGGACTATGATGGCATGGACAGATGGAGTGACTGGGGACATGGGGGACTCAGGGAGGGAGAGGAACTGTTTGCTCACAGCCGGGGGCGCGGGCCTGTGGGGTGTATCCTTTGGTTAATTTATGATGCACAGAGGGGATTTTCACCATTGCAATGAAATGAAATACAATAGGATGAATATGAAGCTGAAGTAGGACAGAGGCAAATAATGATATATGCAAAACCTTGGAAAAACAGAGCTCTGGGATACAGAGATTGAAACATGGTTTGAATGGGGAAAAGAGGGGAATAATGTTAAGATGCTTGGCTGTCTGTTGAATCTTGGTTCCCCTGGCATACCGCTATAAAATAGACACTGGAGGGGGAGAGAAAGGAGTAGCCAGAAATACCACCATAGAAAGCTTGTAAGTCCGTCTTCTGCCTATAACTGATTGGAATACCTAAAATGGGGATACAACTTGCCCAGCAAAGGAGGCTTCCTGTGGAGCCTCTGCATTACACAAGACCATCGGTAGAATCCTGAACAGCATCCAGAATCTTGTGAGGGGAAATGTCCACTTGAAAGGACAAGCAGACCAGCCTGGAGTGGCCAAAAGAACAGAAGATACTTCCTGAAAGACTGACAGGAAAAATACAAAACAATACAGGCAGGCCGACTAATTACTATAAGAACAAACAAGTGGCTCACTCAGGAAACATCAAGGCAAGTGGTCAGGTCCCCCTCAGGGAAGACCCCCTTCTAAGACTAAGACTCAATGGGAATGCAGGCTCTGATTGGTGACCACGTTCGTCACCGATAAGGGGAAGTGAGGGAAAAATAGCAATGAAGCAGTGAGCTAAGCCCTACAATGTTCAATAGACTCCTGCGAATTCAGATGGAGACCTGTTGGCTAGCAGTGTGCCAAGTCCAGGGGACTCTTGGACCCAGAGTCAGTGACATAACCACAAAGGACTAGAGTGGAGAGTGAAGCATCCAGCTGATAAGAAGAGAGGGCACATGCCTAAGTACACCCAAAATTGCAGATAATACCCACTTGACCTGGCTTCAGTGGCTG
>NW_006408596.1:6430460-6431064 GCF_000296735.1 Chrysochloris asiatica
AAAAAAAAAAACAGGCAGACGCCATGAGCAGACACTTGACCAAAGAAGCCATTCAGATGACCAAACATACAAAGAAATGTTAGTAACTATTAGCCCTTGGTGCTAAATGTCGTGAAATCAGTTCCAACTCATAGTGATCCAGTATAGGATTTCCAAAGAGTGGCAGGTGAGTTTGAACCACTGACCTTCTGGTCCAGTGTTTATCCAATAGCACCACACCATTAAAGAGATGCAAATCAAAACAACAATGAGAGTATTGATTAGCATTAATAGCAAAGGTAAAAACAAAACAAAACCAGAAAATGACAAATACTGACAAGCACATGGAGAGACTGGAACCCTCCTACACTGTTGGCGGGACTCTGAAGTGGTACAACCATTGTGGAAAAAAGTATGGTGCGTTCTTAAAAAGTTAGAAATAGAATTACTGTAAGATCTACCAATCCCACTACTTGGTATATATCCTAGAGAAATAAGAACCACAACAGGAATCGATACATGCAAACCCATGTTTATCAAACCATTATTCACAAAAGTAAAAAAGACAAAAACAACCTAAATGCCCATTAATGAGAGAATGGGGAAACAAATTCTTGTTCATACA
>NW_006408596.1:6432357-6435391 GCF_000296735.1 Chrysochloris asiatica
GAGGGTACACACGTGTTAACTTGGATGAAGAGGAAGACAATATACAATATGAAGGATGTAAGGAAAAAGTGGTGTGGCGCTGTAGGATCTGCACTGGACTGTTAACTGCAAGGTTAGCAGTTCAAACCTACCAGCCACTCCTTGGGAAGTTTATGCAGGATCGCTATGAGCCGGGATGGTACGGGGAAGAATACAAGAGTTAGAGGCATCAGGTAAATACTGTTAACTTAAGGAGCTCTGGTTAAAATCCACTCTTCCTTTCATACCCATTCAGCCTGTCTCTGTCCATGTAGCTACATACAGAACACTGTTGTTCCAAGGTTGTGAATATATCACTATTTACCTCTATCTCCTTTAGCCCTTGCATACCTCCCTGTGTCTTCATCTATCTTCATCATTCTTCTGCCACCTCCCTTTTGTATATCACCCTCCCCGGGATATCACCAGGGCTAACATGTGTCTACCCTATTGCCAGTGAATTACCCTCCCTTCCCTCCTACCCTGGTGTCCATCTTGAATTTTCACAGTAGCGGCCTCATACAATATTTGCCCTTTTGTGATTGACTTATTTCACTCAGCATAATGTCCTCAAGGTTCATCCGTATTATGAGATGTTTTTCAGATTCATGTTATTCTTCAAGGTTGCACAGTATTCCATTGTGTGTATGTACCAAAGTTTGCTTATCCCTTCTTCCATTGATGGGCTTTTAAGCTGTCTTCATCTTTTTCATATTGTGGATAGTGCTGTGATGAACATCAGTGTGCATATATCTACTTGTGTCCTGGCTCTGATTTCTTGTTGACATATACCAAGTATAGGCATTGCTGGGTCATACAGTATTTGTATTTCCAACTGTCTGAAGTTGTGCCATACCGTTTTCCAGAGTGGTTGAACCATTTTAGAACCACCAGCAATGCACAGGGTCCCTGTCTGCCAACACTAAAAAGGTGAATTATACAAGTATGTGAATTGCATCTCAATTTTCAAAAAAGCAGGAGTAGCCATTTTTAATATCAGATTTTAAAAATTATTATTATTGTAAGAGTA
This sequence comes from Chrysochloris asiatica, assembly GCF_000296735.1. Taxonomy (NCBI): domain Eukaryota; kingdom Metazoa; phylum Chordata; class Mammalia; order Afrosoricida; family Chrysochloridae; genus Chrysochloris; species Chrysochloris asiatica. Next base: position 6,433,406 of record NW_006408596.1, read on the forward strand.
CAAGTAACTCAAGGCCAAAAAAAATCTCAAAAGATAAACAGAAGATGGTCATTATATACTGGTAAGGGAATCACAGATTGAAATGAATAAATATGTACCCTCCATATGACCTCCAAAGAGCTCTGATAGCGTAATGATTATGAATCGGGCTGCGAAACGCAAGGTCAGCAGTTTGAAACTACCAGCTGTTCCATGGGAGAAAGATGAGGCTTTCTGCACTCGTAAAGATATACAGCCTTGGAAACCTTAGTACAAGGTCACTATGAGTCAGAACCGACTCCAAGGCACATCCACCACCATATGACCTCCAAAGAGCTCTGGTAGCATAGTGGTTATGAGTCATGCTGCTAACCTCAAGGTCAGTAGTTCAAAACTACCAGCTGTTTCACTGGAGAAAGATGAGGCTTTCTGCTCCCATAAAGATTTACAGCTTCAGAAACCCTATACAGGGTCACTATGAGTCAGAAACAACTCCACAGCCTATAACCACCACCCACTGACTTCCCAATAAGGCTCAAACAGATTCTTCTCAACTCAGTCATGGTTGATGAAGTGAAACGAGGACAGACCCTTATTTGTAAAATGTGGTAAACCGGAACAGTAACCGATCAGGGAAAATGATGGTTTGAAGCCCTGCTAGAAACGTCCTATCTCTTCTAGGGAATAAGGGCAGCGTGTGTGTTGCATAGCAACCAAATCTCTTGCTTGGCAGCATGAGAAACAGAGGTGTCCCGCTGCTGTGACTCTCCACAGTCCTGGCAACAATCCAGTCTCCACGTCAGGCTCCTAAAAGGGCTTTACTTTGTCTCGTCTGAGTCTCCCGTTCCAGGTATTTGACCTATCATTTTTTCCATTCCCATTATCTTTCCCGTATACCCACATTTTTTAAACCTGGGTCTATTCTGAGTTTGCTGTGTTCAAACTGCTTTGAATCCCTGCCTCAAAATACATAAAGCAACAGCAGGTAAATTATAAAGAAGGAGATTAATCCAAAATTGTATATTTCCTTTTCAGGGCTAAGCAGGCAAAAAAATAAAAATAAAAATAAAGGTGTAAAGATTATTGTTATTAGCTGCGGTCCAGCCGGCCCCCAATTCAAGGGCGACCCCATGTGTTACAAAGTAGAACTGCTCCCAAGGCTTTCCTTGGCCCGTGTGGGGCTGCAGGATAAGTACTGGACTGCTAACAGCAAGGTCAGCAGTTCAAACCCACCAGCAGTTCCTTGATGACACACAGAGCACTTAACACCACCACTGATCTTTATGGATGTGGTTTTCACAACTTTCTTCCACAAAGGTGCTGGGGAGGTTCAAATTGCATGCTATTACACTGCCCAAGCTCCTGTATACCCAACTAGAATACTATACAAGCATACCTTGGAAATACTGAGATTCCATTCCAGACCACGGCAATCAATCCAGACCACTAACACAAAAAGTGAGTCACACACATTTTCTTGTTTCCTAGTCCTAGTGTGTCACTGTGGGTTAATGCACTGGACTGTAAAGTCGGTTTGAACCACAAAGTCAGCAGTTCAAGCTCAGCAGCCACTCCTCGGAAACCCTACACAGGGTTGCTTGTGTTGTAATCGACTCGATAGCACTGAACAACACCAACAGGGCATGTATGTTTACACTAGACTGTAGTTTACTGTGTGTGTAATACCCACTCACCCCCACAGCCCACTGTCTTCATGTCGATTCCAGCTCATAGCACCTACAGAGGGTTCTGAGACTGTCAATCTTCCTGGAAGCAGACACCCTCATCTTTTTCCTGCAGGGCAGCTAGAGGATTTGAACCCCCATCCTTGTGGTTAGAAATCCAGTGCTTATCTCACAGCACCACCAAGTCTCTTTACATATGTAACAGCACTATTAAAAAGCTTGGAATATTGAGAGAATTGTCAAAATGTGACAGGCACGAAGTGAGCACATGCTATTAAAAACAAATGGCCCCCCAAAGAGGAAGTAAAACTCTCCCTATTTG
>NW_006408596.1:6457255-6457834 GCF_000296735.1 Chrysochloris asiatica
CATATGATCAAGAGCCAATGATCCTGAAAGAGGGAGTCCAAGGTGCATTGAAGGAATTGGCAAAGAACAAGGCACCAGGAACTAATGGAATAAAAACAAATCTTTCAAGACAGTGAGGCGGCACAGGAGGCACTCACTCAGCTATGTCAAAAAATTTGGAAGACATCTGGCTGACTGATTGGAAGAGATCCGTATTTGTTCCCATTCCAAAGAGAGGTGACCCAATGGAATGCAGAAATCATCAGACAATCTCTTTGATATCCCCTGCGAGTAGAGTTTTGCTAAAGGTAATACAGAAACAGCTACAATCATACATTGACAGAGAACTTCCAGAGGTTCAAGCCAGATTCAGCAGAGGCTGTGGAATGAGGGATATCATTGCTGATGGCCGATGGATCTTGGCTGAAAGCAGAAAATGTCAGAAACATGTTTTACCTGTGCTTTACTGACTATGCAGTCTTTTGATTGTGTGGATCATGACAAGCTACGGACAACATTGCAAAGTATGAGTATTCCGGAACACTTAATTGTGCTCATGAGGAATCTGTACCTTGACCAAGAAACAGTTGTTCAAACAGA
>NW_006408596.1:6458711-6460048 GCF_000296735.1 Chrysochloris asiatica
GAATCATTATGGAGTCCTGGTGTGGCGCTGTGGGTTAATGTACCAGACTGCAAAGGTCGGTGGTTCAAACTCACTAGTCACTCCTTGGAAACCCTATATAGGGTCGCTATGGGTTGGAACTGACTCAATGGCACTTAACAACAACCCAATCATTAGAGTCCAGGTGTGGCGCTGTTGATCAAGACTGCGAAGTCCACTTGAACCGGGAGACTGCTCCTCAGAAACCCTCTACAGGGTCGCTATGGGTTGGAACCCGACTCGATGGCACTTAACACAACAACAACAACCACCTAATCATTTGGTGGGAGTTAGATGACTACGGATAGAAAAGCCATTCAAGTAAATTCACAGTACCATAGGCATCCTCAAGGGACTTTAATTGTGTTTCTTTTAGTTGGTCTTCAAAAAGAAGTCTAAAAGGGCAAGATCAAGGTTCTAGGGTGGATGGGGTGAGGTTTCCCAAGGAAATGATTGCAGGACAGCCTTTGCCACCCCCCAAGAATGAGCAGATGCCCTGTATAATGGGTAAACACTCCTTGGTGCAACTTTCTTGGCTTCCTCCTCACCAATGCAGTTTTCAGTTTTTCTTAACACTTCTTCCTACTAAGATCCATGATCGTCCTATGTCCTATGAGAAAATCTATCAAAATGACCCTTTGGGAATCCCAAAAACAGTCACCATAACCTTCTAAGCTGACCTCTGTGCCTTGAATTTAACAGGCTCGGCAGATCCCCTCAGAAGCCACTATTTTGATTAGACCTAATTTTTGTAAGGCACCCTAACAAGACTATCAAAACTCTTCAATTATAAAAACAAACAAAACAAAACAAAAACTCTTCAATTATACCTTAACCTGCAGCAAATACACTCATTGGGGAAATGGGCAGCGAGTTCATCAGACTGAACGAGAGAGGAGTCCCACTCTTCTTTCTTCACTATTGATAAGCACCATTTTGGAATTTCTGACTTGCAAACCAGAAAAAGCAGCTAAACTCACCAGCTTCTCCTCAGAAGCCCTACACAGGGTCACTATGAGTGGGAACTGACTCAACAGTACTTAACAACAACAGGAAGAAAAGGTTGAACAAAAGCATTGAGAGAGGAGACAGATAACGTCACTTTTTGACTGGCCAAAGTGTGGCCATCTTGAAATTTCGCAAGCAACCAAGACAGCAGCTTAACAACAAAAATGCCTGCTGGTGGCTGGTGACCCTCCTTTTGTTCTCCACACCCTCCTAATGACCAGAGGATGACCAGCACCCGGCCTCATACCAGTTGCCCTACCCCCACAATTTTCTCCTTTATGGGTTCTACCCCTGTTTTCTTCTTGTTTGCT
>NW_006408596.1:6460408-6462442 GCF_000296735.1 Chrysochloris asiatica
TTTTTTTTTCTTTCTGTGGTTTACATACTTTTCCCTTGCTTTGTAAATTTAAATTTTTCCTGTTGTTTTTGGTTTTGTCTCTTTTTTTTCCTTATCCAATCTGATGGGAGACTGCAATTATGCCCACACAGCCCAGCCACCCCCACTCCTCCTGCATCCCCACTTCCTGGGCAAGGGCCACTGAGAAGGATTGTAATAGATTTTTAGTTTAATCAATCTTCCCAATCATTACTCCCTTCTATACGTGCTATCGGGACATGTAGCTAAAGGATTTAGTGGTTTATTGTTGATTAAAACTCAGACGAAGGACAAGTTGGAGGAGGAAAAGCAGAGGAAGGAAAGTATCTGGCCCCGGAGTGGGTGTCTTTAATAACACCTATCTTTGTCTGAAGAGAAAGAAGGAATCACTCCCAAGTGTAAGGGACTGTAACCTGGTGGAGAGAAGATTGCACTCCCGGGACAGGGCATTAAGCTCTGAGAAAGGGATGTGACAGTAACAAAAGGGTTAACATCCAGGAGGGTCTAGAAACCCCAAGCCTGTGGAGTAGCCATGAGTCTTTCAGAGAAGGATTCTGGCTGCCTTTCACATCTGTCAATAGACAGACATTGATTCTCACTTCATCTCTGGTATTGGCTGCAGTGGCTGGCAGTCGGACTTTTGTCCGGTAACATCACTACCCATTCCCGTACTACCTGATGATCCAGAGACAGCAGCCAACACCCTCTAACCCCACCCTCAATGGCGCTACATCAACTATGAACAGAGAACTGTGCACACATTCACACTCTCCATCGTACCCACTAGGAGATGGGATGGGTGCCTACGAACACGCTAGTACACAATCATCAATGAAATATGCATGCAACACCACCACAGCGTCAGTTGCAATCCCACACAGTTATAATGTGGTTCATTATAACTTAAGTAAGAGAGGGTTTGGAAAAGTTTGTGAAAAAAATGGAATTAAAAGATAATGGATTTTTTCCTACAAACTTTTTGAAGTCCCTGTGTGTGTGTGTTTCATAAAGGTGTCCTGGTGCTGCAGGCGTTAACCACTTGGCTGCTAATCAAAAGGTCACAGGACTGAACCCACCAGCCACTCAGCAGGAGAGAGATGTGGCAGTGTGCTTCAATCTGCATCCATGTCTCATCTTTCCATAATCCCAAGGATTACAGTGTTGGAAATCCTACGGGCAGGTCTACTCTGTCTAAAGAGTCAGAATCTACTTAACAGCGGTAGGTAGATATGCAATCATGCGCCACACACCATTCATTATATACATCCATGGTCCTGATCCCCATAAAACCTATTACTGTATACTGAAAACTTAAGGTACATACAATGGTTCATAAAAACCAGTGCTGCTTTGCAAAATGCATCTAAACATCACTACTGTATTTATTATGTTAAAGACTTTTTGGTATATCAGGAAATGTTCATTGTTTGGGGCATAAAAAGCTACATTATGTGCATATACTAAGACAAACATGTAACTAACTGACCTTACAGACCATAGCCAACTGTTTCGATCCCTAGAAATTCAACTTAAAGACAGATTTAGGAAAGGAACCCATTTATAATCTGAGGACTTTCTATATGGTGTTCACATAACGTCCAATTATAGAGCACCCCTGGAGGACATGATGCTGAGTGAAATCACAGAACACACACTGTATGAGACCACTATTGCAAAAAGTCAACAAAAGGTTTTCATGCTAAAACAAACATTCTATGATAGTTATCAGGGGTGGATGAAGGGTGGATGAATTACTCTCTGCTAGAAGGCAAATTATTTTCGGTCTACAGGGTGGACATGTATTAACCTGACTGATGGGGCAGCCAATATACAACAAGAGAGAGGTTGGCAGAGGAAAAAAGATAAAGATAGGGGAGGAAACAAGAATGAAGAGTTAAAGGAACTAGAGGTAAATACTATTAACTGATGGTACATGGTGGGAATTGTAATCATTGAAATGGAACCAAGTGTATGATTTGTTGAGTATAAAACTGATGATCAGCTTTGTAAACCTTT
>NW_006408596.1:6464165-6465836 GCF_000296735.1 Chrysochloris asiatica
CTTTACGGGAACAGAAAGTCTCATTCTCCTGAGGAATCACTGGTAGTTTCGAACTGCTGACCTTGAGGCTGGCAGCCCGACTCATAGCCACTACACTACTCGAGTTCCTTTTATATATATACACATATATATATGTTGTCGTTGCTAAGTACCATGGAGTTGGTTCCGACTCATCGTGACCCTGTACAGGGTTTCTGAGGCTTCAAATCTTTACCGGAACAGAAAGCCTCATCTTTCTCCCATGGAACAGCTGGTAGTTTCGAACTACCGAACTTAAGGTTAACAGCCTGATTTGTAACCACTACGCTACCAGAGCTCCTTACACATACATATAAACATACATATATATGAACAAAGATACACAAATTTACAGCAACCTTGAAAAAGAACAGCAGTGAGGAGATGCCTACCCTATTAGAAATTAAACCAAACAATAAAGCCACAGTAATTAAAACAAGATGGTATCAGCATAGGCAAAGAGCAACAACCAATGGAACAGAACACAAAGATCAAGAATCACAAACATTTATAATGAAATTTCATTAAGGGTCACCATCAAACAATGAGGAAAGGATGGGTTGGTTTGGGAGCATATTAGAAAAACAGCAAGTTTCTTTCATCATGGAGAAAATAAAGCTGGACTTTTCACCTTTCACAAGGGTAGACTCCAGATACATTATAATTATAAGGTACAAATATAAAGTCAGTAAAAGAGAATAATGTTCTTGTAACTTAAGACTAAAGAAAGATTTTTTAATAGGTTCCTAAAAGCACAAACCAAAAGACAAAACAACGGTGGAACTGACTACATCAAAATTTAGGAGTTCTACAAAAGCAGGGAAACGTAGAACAAGATTTCGAATTCCCATCGAATGCAGACTCTCTGTAGCCATGGAGGTCGGGTGAATCTAAAACGATTGCCCTGAGATCATCTTTAAACCATAAGCCAAAAATATCCCCTAGAGTCTTCCTAAAACCAAATAATGTTGCTGCCGTGCAGTGCCTTCAAGTTGATTCCAACTCATAGTGACACTAAATGGGTTTTCTAAGGAACAGCTGGTGGGTTTGAACTACCAACCTTGTGGTTAGTATTCTGGTGATTATCCTAAGTGCTACTGGTAAAGACTGTCTGCCTTGACCATTGTGTTCTTTTAAAGAAGGACCTAGATGGCATCAAACTGACGACAGCAACTGAAAAGGTTATATAGGAACTTCAGGGCCAGTGAGTTTATGTTGATAGGGGATGAACATCTCCAGCAAGAGGTTACTCACCTTGAAGTATCTAAGTGAGGTCACTGAATGGTACATACAAAAATTCTTGAACTAGTGTATATTCTACTGTGTATACTTTCAACTACAAAAACAAATTTAAGGGAACTAACAAGATGGCAGATTGGGTGGAAGTGCAGTAAGGAGGTCCATCAGCAACAACACAGAATACAGGACAAAGCAGGCTCAGGGGATGGTCCCAGAACTCTGAAGCACATATAAAGGAATTTGTAGCAGAAGCAAGAAATCCATTGTTTTCTAGTTCGGGATGCTCCAGGAGCCACCATCTTGGGTGAGACCAAGCGGGGGAAGGATCAGAGCAGCCACGGATGCCTGATGGAACTGCGGAGATAAAGGTGTGGACATTCTTTTCTTTTGGTAGCTGTTCATTGGTCCCTTGCT
>NW_006408596.1:6470176-6488385 GCF_000296735.1 Chrysochloris asiatica
AAAAAAAAATCTAAAAACAAATTCAGGTGTTCTATTACAAAATGATCTGTAAATAAGGTTAATAGAGATCACAGATCTTAGTCAAAAGGAGAAGTAGTGTGAAACAGAACTTAATAATTTTCAAAGAATCCATACTTAGACTGCTTTCACCGAGACTAGAGGAACCTCATCTCAGTGCTGGAAATAATATTTAGACCTTGGACTAAAATTACCCCATAAAGATATCTTTAACCTAAACAACAGTTGAACCCAATTAATCAATAGTTGCTTTTATCGTAGTGTTCTTAGGCAGAATCATCTAACACAGATGAAAAACATGAGGGCAGAGAGATTTGCTTAACAGGGATGAGACAATAGGGTATATGGAGATAGCATGGCGCCAAAACGTGACACATGTAACCAATGCTGTTTTTAAATTAAAAATTTTAAAGGATGGGTTATTTGAATGGACTAATGTAGTTAAACATAAGTGAAAAAGGAAGCCAGGGAACACAGAGACTATTTTTCCCATTTGTGGGAGACAAAAAACAGGAGATAAATATTTGTAGCTGCATAGGAAAAGGTTCATACACCCAATCTATCTCCCCCGTAAGGGGATGGTCACTTATGACTATGAAATGTGTATTTGAAATTTTTGCAAAGTCAAAAATTAGACTTTCAAAACAACAGTTAAAAGTTAAAGTACACACATTAAAATGTGAAAAACCATTTTTCAAAGTGAAAAGCCAGACTATATGAATACATTTGTGTTATTTGCAATGGTGTCAGTTTCAATACTCATAGTGGTCCCATATAGGGTTTCCAAGGCTGTGAATCTCTATGGGAGCATAAAGCCTCATGGTTCTCCTGTGGAGCATCTGGTGGATTCGAACAGCCGACCATGTGGTTAACAGCCTACTGTGCCACCAGGGCTCCTGGTTTGCAACTAGATGATTGATAAATCATTAAAACTAGTTGTCGTCAAAGTCAACTCTAATTCATAGGGGAATATCATTGAAGAACTGTGGTCCATAGGGTTTCAAAGGCTGATTTTTCGTAAGCAGATCTTTCTTTTGAGATGCCTCTGTGCAGAGTCAAACCTCTAACTTTTCAGTTAGCAATTGACTACATTAACTGTTCATACTACCCAAGGACTGACAAATGATGAGTACCTAGAACATACACATATTACACATCAATAAGAAAAAGATAAGCCAAGGGACCTGACAAAGAGCATAATGACAAAGGCCACTTATAAACATACTGTTAGAGGGCTGGATGTGGCTCTAACCAACCTGGGAGTGTTTGGGCAATATCTGGTGAAATTAAAGATGTTGATATTAACGACTGCTAAGTCAGTCCCCAACTCATGGAAACTCCATGCACAACAGACTGTTCAGACCCATAGGATGTGCAGTGGCTGGTTTTTGGAAGATTACCAGGCCTTTTTTCCTAGTCTTAGTCTGAAAGCTCTGTCGCAACCTGTTCAGCATCAGAGCCACACCCACACCTCCAGGCAGATAAGTAAATGACAGGTGTACATGACATGCACTGGCCAAGAGTTAAACCCAGTTCTTTCTCAGTGAAGGTACAGTCTCTACCACTGAACTCAACTGAAGACACAAACAGCTGAAACAAGCAATCCCATTCTTAGTAAAATGCTCAGAATGCAAGGCAGGTGTGGCGCTGCAGGTTAATGCGCCGGACTGCAAAGTTGATTTGAACTGCAAGATTGGTGGTTTAAGCTCACAAGCCACTCCTTGGAAGCCCTTTTCAGGGTTGCTATGAGTTGGAATCGACTTGACGGCACTTAATTAACAACCACCACCAAGATGCCCGTTTCAGAAGGATGTGCAGGTTACATGAACAATGAAACAATACACAGCAATCTAAGTAAATGAATTAGAGCTGCATGTGTCGTCAACAGGAGGGGAAAAAAATCTCAAAACCAACATTTATGTTTACAAAAATAACTTGGAGTCATGAGAAAAATATCAATAACTTTCCAGAGTCCTGGTGTATGCTACTGTAGGATACTCACTTGAATATAAACGACAAAACTGGCAGTTCAAGGTACCAGCCACTTCTCGGAATTCTATACAGGGTTGCTCCGACTTAGAACTGACTCAACAGTACAACAACAACAAATAATACAGAAAATGTTCTGAAACCACAGTGCACTTTAGGTAAAAATCAACAAGCAATAAGACCCGCAGTTCAATAAAAATGAGAAATAGTTTTCCATATAAATGATGGGTCAAAGGGAAAATCATAGCGAAATTCAGGAAAAACAAAGGTAAAGGCACATTTAGGGGAAATATATCACTTTCAGGTTCTTTATTAGAAAAAGAGACTGAAAATCAACGGACAATTATCTCAGGAGGCTGGAAATCAAATCCAAAGACAGAAGGAAACAGTAAAGCCATGCAAATTCATTAATTACACAATCTAAATGTAGTTCTGATATATATCACCACATGGGTGAACCCTGGAAGCATTTACTAAGTGAAATAATCCAGACACAAAAGACCAATATTGGATGATTTCATTTATACAAAACTATCTACAATAGACAAATGCATAGAAAGTAGATTATAGGTTATCAGAGGGAAGGGATGGGGAGCCATTGTTAAGGAGTACAAGGTTTCTGTTGGAGTGATATAAAAGCATGGGAAGTAAATAGTGGTTGCCAAGTTGCTCTCGGGTCATTCATTCCATTTACTTGTAAGCTGGCACAGGTCTGTCTGTCTGTTCCTTATCAAAACTATGGGTTTGTGCCGGTTGTGGGCACTCAGGATCCCTGCCAGCCCCTTGAAACGGTAAAAGTACACAGACTGGTCTAAGGAGCTCTAATGGTGGTGTGAGTTAGGCATTGGACTGCTAATTGCAAGGTCAACAGGTCAAACCCACCAGCTGCTCCTGAAGATGAGGCTGTCTGCTCCCACAAAGATTTACACTCGGAAACCCACAGGAGTTCTTCTCTGTGTTACAGGGTTGCTTGAGTTGGAATCGACTCAGCGGCAGTGGGCTTGGTGCTCTATTCCCCTGGTGGTCCATGGACCAGTATGCTTAGCTGGGGTGATGAGAACCCACATGAGCCCCTCCTCTGCTTCTGGGCACACGGGAACCCTGTCTGGGGTCAGTGACTTTGGGAGTGACAGATCTTTACCTGCCTCCCACATGGGGTGGTAGGGGGTTAAGCTTGGCTGCTCCTGGGGAGAAGGGCAATCCCACCCTGTGTGCCCTCCCCTCCTTTTTCTTGCACCCAAGCCCAGGACAGGGGTAGGGGTGGAACTGAGAGGTGTGAGCAAGGAGACAGGTCCCTCGAGGTGCTTACCTGGAGCCTGTAGGAAGGTGCAGGCTCACCAAACTTCCCGCAGCCCAGGCCCGTTGGCCATGACTACAGAGCGCCTTGAGAAGATATTCCCCAGGGCCCAGGACTCCTTGTTAAGAAGACCACAGTCACCTGTGCCCCCTGTATGCCCCGCCCAGGTCAGGGGGCATCCACTCAGCCTGCGTGTTGTTATCCGGAGCAGGAACCGAATCCAGCTGCCACTAGAAACGCCTCAGCCTTCCAGGACCAGGTGTGCACACTTCTTACCCCCACCCCAGATCCAAGGCCCAGTTCACCTGTGCCTTCCGTGGGTATGCCATACTCCTGGCAATGAGTCCTGGAGAGAGGGGGTGTCAAGGGGGACTAGGGGCTGCACCCACTGACAATGACAAGAAAATGGCTCAATGCTTTAGCAGTGTTTCAGGAGAAACGTCTTCTCTTTCACTGAAAATATCCCTATATAACAAAAACATTTTTCATTAGCCCAGCATATATCAACAGAACTACAAAGTTAAAATTTATTTTTTAAATCTTCTAGGATACCCTGGTGGTGCTGTGGGTTAGGTTTTGGGCTGCTAACTGCCAGGCCAGTGGTTCAAATTCACCAGTAGCTCCTGTAAAGATTTACTATCTTGGGTCACTATGAATCAGAATCAACTTGATCCACGTGGGCAGTGGGCAATGAAGAATCCAGAGATGTCATTATTACCCAGCAATGACCTTTCCAGTCACGTGGTTTCATAAGCACAATGCTACAAGCATGCACTGTTTTTTTTGTTGTTGCTGTGATGTTTTTTATAGTTACCGATTCTGTCAAATTTTCTGGTCTTCTAGCTAAAATATTGCAGTAATTAGCATTTGTTAATTAATACTAATAATATTTTTAGGGAATGTAATAGTAATTAAAGGAAAAGGAGATTTAAAAAGGTTTCCAGTTAATTGCTAATGATGTTGAGACGAATAATGTTCTAATTCAATGAAGATTTTACAAAACAATTGAGTTGTTAGTATTCACACAGAGGTGTAGCACTGTAGGGTAAATGCTGCACTGCTAACCTCAAGGTCGGCAGTTCAAACCCACCAATTGCTCCTCAGAAACCTTATGCAGGGTCACTGAATCAGAACCAACTTGAGGGCACTTAACTATGTAAGGAGGAGTTCTGGTGGCACTGAAGGATAAGCATTGGATTGCTAACTGTAAGGTCGGTGGTTCAAACCCATCAGTCGCTCCTTGGAAAACTCATACAGGGTCACTGGAAATCAGAACCAACTCGAGGGCACTTAACAACATGACTCTTGTTATATCACTTTCTCCTGGCTCAGGTTGGTGGCTCCAGAAGGACAAGCTAGACCTGGCACCTGGCACAAAACCCCACACGCAGTGATGGCCCAGCTATACAGAAGCCACTTGTTAGTAATTGTTCGGTCAAATCCAACTCATGGAGACTTCCACGTGTCCTGAGCAGAGTTGTAATCATAACAGAAGCAAACCACCAGGACTTCCTCAAGTGCTGATAGGTGGATTTGAACCAGCCAACTTTAGATCATGAAGTACAATGTTGTCTATGATAGGATAGTATCCATCCGCTTACAAGGAAGACCAGTTAATACCATTATTATAATTTGTGCATCAACTACTAAAGCCAGTGAGGATAAAATAGAAGAATTCTACCAACTTCTTCAATCTGAAATTGATCAAACATGCAATCAGGATGTATTGATCATTATTGGAGATTGAAATGCAAAGGTTGGGAACAAAGAGGAAGGATCAGTGGTTGAAAAATATGACCTTGGTGATAGAAAGGACGCTGGAGATCGCATAATAGTAGTTTGCAGAACCAATGAATTCCTCATTGCAAATACTTTTAAGCAGCATAAAAGACATGGACCTCACCAGATGGAAAACACAGAAATTAAATTGACTACATTTGTGGAAAGACATGGTGGAAAAGCTCCATATCATCAGCCAAAACAAGGCCAGAGGCAGACTGTGGAACAGACCATCAATTTGTTCATATATAAATTTAGGCTAAAGCTGAAGAAAATGAAAACAAATCCACAAAAGCCAAAATACGACCTCAAATATATCTCACCTGAACTTAAGAGATCCTCTGAAGAACAGATTTGATGAATTAGCCACTAAAGACCAAAGACCAGAAGAGTTGTGGGATGACATCAAGAGCATCATAAAGGAAGAAAGCAAAAGGTCATTGAGAAGACGAGAAGGAAAAGACCAAAATGGATGTCAGAAGAGACTCTGAAACTTGCTCTCCAGTGTAGAGATACTAAAGAAAATGGAAGAAGTGAAGAGGTACACGAGTTGAACAGAAAATTCTGAAGATCAGCTCAAGAAGGCAAAGTCAAATATTAGAACAAAATGTGTAAAAACCTGGAGTTAGAAAACCAAAATGGAAGAACAAGCTCAGCATTTCTCAAGCTGAGGGAACTGAAGAAAAAAAAATCAAGATTCAAATTCGCAGTATTGAAGGATTCTATGGGCAAAATACTGAATGATGAAGAGAGCATCAGATGATGATGGATGGAATACAAAGTCATAGTACTAAAAAGAAATGGTTGATGTTCAGCCATTTCAAGAGGTAGCATATGTGGTGACCACATTGGTCAACTGATGAGTGGAAGAGGGAGAAAGACAGCAATGAAGATAAGGGCTGAGTTCAAGCACGTTCCATAGACTCCCATTGACTTGGAGATGTAAGAGAAGAGGAAGGGCTGGTTGGTCCAAAGTGTGGTGAGACCTGGGGACTCCTGAGCCCATGGACGAGGGCTAGTGCTGAGAGCGAAGTGTCCAGCTCATAGGAAGCAAGGGGAGATGCACAAGAATGCCCAAACTTGTAGATAGTACCCATATGACTTAGCCTCGATGGCTGGATGATCAGAACTCAACTAGAGGAAGATAAGCAATTATTTATTTATTTTATAAAGGTTTTTATTTTGGATTGAGTGAAAGTTTACAGGGCACATCATCAGTTTCACATTCAACCATTCATATAATTTGTTGCATTACATTGATTATACTCCCCTCCATATATCATCAGTTAACAGTGTTTCTCTCTATCCTCTTTAGCTTTTTTTTTTTTTTGGGGGGGGGGATAAGCAATTTTTGATAAAGGTAATGAGTGTAATTTGATGAACTTGATCCATTTTTATGGCTGTAGTAGCTCAAAATACTACTCAAAATGTGAAAGAATCTTCAAATCAAGTATCAATCCTATCCCCTCTATATACACGGTTGATAGGGAAGGGCAACTTAGACATTGGCTACCTAAAATCGGGGGGGGGGCTGCCTATAAAGGCACAAAGTGACGGGCTTACAAGAGTAAGTTTAGTTTCAGAGTGTGCGGGGATAAGATTCCTATGATTCAATAGTAATTGTCATGATGACAAATTGGAACTGTCACAACTGAAAGGTAGAAGGTTTTTAACAAAATGAGGGGAGTACTTATAGTCCAGGATCAGAGGACCCTAGAACCATCAAGGAAGAAGAGCATGAGTGGAATGTGGGCCCCTATCCAGAGAAGCAGTGACACTAGAGATGGAGGCAGAGGTGAGAACAGGGAGAGATTGAGCAGCTGAGAACGCTAGACTCATGGAAAGAGAAAGGCTGTGTGTTGGCGACCAGGAGGCAGGTTTGCAGAATGTGCCCTTTGGTTGTTTAAATGATTATATATTCCTGAGTGTTTTTGTGTACATCCCCAAAACACCCCCCCCCAAAAAAAAACCCCAAAGGAAATAGAAGTAAATAGTTTAATGATGATGCACGGAGGGGACTGTAATCATGCAATGAAATGGTTAAGTGTAAAACCAATTTCTCCCATGTACAATATCACTCAATTCACAATAAAAACTTTTTAAAAAAAAAAGAGGTAGCATATGACCAAGAGCCAATGATCCTGAAGGAATAAGTCCAAGGTGCACTGAAGACATTGGCAAAGAACAAGGCACCGGAAATTGATGGAATAAAAATTGAAATCTTTCAACTAAGTGATGTGGCACTCGAGGCACTCACTCAACTATGCCAAGAAATTTGGAAGACAACTACCTGGCCAACTGACTGGAAGAGATCTGTATTTAAGCCCATTCCAAAGAGAGGTGACCCAATGGAATGTGGAAATCACCGGACAGTATCATTGATATCCCATGCAAGTAAAGTTTTACTTAAGGTAATATAAAAACAGCTGCAAGCAAACATTGACAGAGAAGTTCCAGAGGTTGAAGCCGCATTCAGAAGAGGACGTGGATCAAGGGATATCACTGTTGACATCAGATGGATCTTGGCTGAGAACACAGAATACCAGAAAGATGTATACTTGAGCTTTATTGACTACTCAGAGGCTTTCGATTGTGTGAACCATGACATGCTATGGACATTGCAATATATGAGTATTCCAGAACACTTAATTGTGCTCATGAGGAACCTGTACCTAGACCAAAGAGACAGTTAGTTGCTCGAACAGAACAAGGGAACACTGAATGGTTTCAAATAGGAAAAGATGTGTACCAGGGTTGTATTCTTTCACCATATTTATTCAATCTGTATGCTGAGCAAATAATCAGAGAAGCTGAATTTTATGAAGAAAAACGTGTTATCAGGATTGGAAGAAGGCTCATTAACAACCTGTGACAAGCAGTGATACAACCTTGCTTGTTGAAAGCCAAGAGGACTTAAAACACTTATTGAAGATCAAAGACCACAGTCTTTGGTATAGGTTGCATGTCAATGTAAAGAAAACAAAAACCCTCACCACTAGACCCATAAATAACAAGATAAATGGAGAAAAGATTGGAGTTATCAGTGACTTTATTTTGCTTGGATCAACCATCAATACTCATGGAAACAAGAGTCAAGAAACCAAATGACGTATTGCACTGGGCAAATCTGCTGCACAAGACCTCTTTATAAAGTGTTGAAGAGAAAAGATGTCAGTTTGAGAACTAATATGCACCAGACACAAACCATGGTATTTTCAATAACCTCATGTAAATGCAAAAGTTGTTTTGTGCTACTGGACTGATAGAGACTAGAAGAAACATCAAGATGATTACCCTCAAATGTCCTTTGAATTTAGAACTGAAGCTATTTCTGGAGGTCACCTTTCAGCTAAGTAATAGATTGGCTTATAAAATAACAGTATCACCCATAAGCAATGTGCTCCCTTTAACAATCAACTATGAGAGGCCTTCAAAAAAATGTGTGAAAAATGGAATTTTCCACACATTTTTTTGAAGCCCCCTTGCAAAAACTAAGCAGTCCACATTTACTCAAAAGTAAAGGCAAACCATGGCAGTGAGGCGATATACAATAGACTGAATGTAAAACTAATATGTTCTTCCATGGAAATTATCACACAATTCACAATAAAACATTGAGAAAAAAAAAAAAGCAAAGGCAAAGAGGCTCTAGCTTTCCTAGAGCCATGGAAATAAAACAAACAACAGAATGGAAATAATGAGAATGCAGACACATTGTAAAAATTGTAACTAATGACATGGAAAAAACATATAAAAATTGTTAAATGGAAATCTAATTTTCTGTGTAAACTTTCATATGAAACAATATAAATTATTTTAAAAAGCAAAATTATAATAATAAAAGTTGTTTACTGAATAAGGAAGACTGTACAAGAATTGATACATTTGAGTTATGGTGTTGGAGGAGAATATTGAAAGTGCCATGGACTGCCAAAAGAACAAACAGATCTGTGTTGGAAGAAGTGCAGCCAGAGTTGCTGCTTGGAAGCCAGAAAGGCCAGACTTCGTTTCCCATACTTAGGACATGTTGTCAGGAGGGAGCAGTCACTGGAGAATGGTATCATGTTTGATGAAGTGGAGGGTCAGAGAAAAAAATGTGCAATGGACTGGCACAGTGGCAGCAACGATAGGCTCAAACTTAGCAACAATTGTGAGGTTGGCTCACAATCGGGCAGTGGTTTTTTTGTTGTGCACAGGGTTGCTATGAGTAGGTAATGACTTGATGGCGCCTAACAACAACAAATGTTTAGGTTACCTATCAGTTGACCACACTCTCGCCA
Source organism: Chrysochloris asiatica (assembly GCF_000296735.1). Classification (NCBI taxonomy): domain Eukaryota; kingdom Metazoa; phylum Chordata; class Mammalia; order Afrosoricida; family Chrysochloridae; genus Chrysochloris; species Chrysochloris asiatica. The sequence goes on from NW_006408596.1 coordinate 6,479,540, forward strand.
TCTTTGGTTCCTTGATGACTGCTCTGAAAGGGTCACCTGCCTTCTTTCTTGAGACCTCGCTGTTCCAAGTCGCCACCTCCTTGGATATCTTTGCTCATTTTCTTCCAGCTACCTTAGTCACCATATTGAACTAAAGTGGTTTAAAGCTGGGGCCCTAGTGGCACTAGTAGGTTTGCCAAAGCCACCTCACTGAGGCCTGAGACCCTGCGCCAGTCACCTTCCCGGCAGGCTCAATGCTGCCTGCTATGAGCGTCTAAAGTGAAAGATGTTCTAAGGGCTTGGCATCTCCAGGGCCTGCTGTCCCTGTGGCATCTGCAACTGGCTCCTGCCCGTCCCACTCCACAGCTAACTCTCTCCACCCCAAGCTGGGAGGCTTGGCTACCTGGCAGGACCCTTTTAGCTATGTGGCCCTTCCTGGCCCACCCTCCCTGTCTCAAGGTCACTTGCTGAGGCCAACTACACCCAGCTCCTTACCTGCTCCACTGGCCAGTCCTGCCTCCTGCTGAGCAGAGAGAGAACTGTACTGCAGCTACCACAACCCTCAACACACACAATCCACACAGCCCCCAAACACACACACACATGCAAACATGGTTCCAAAGGGCACATCTCCCGCCCAGAAGAACCAGGCAAAGGCGGAGGACACAGGGGCAGGGCCCAGGTTTGTTTTATTACCCAGCTAGCCCCTGCACTCACTGCTCCAGAGCACGACTTGGACCACCCACCCTGCCCCTATAGTACTTTACCAAGAACGAGTCAGTGGGCTCTGGGTCACGTCACAGGCCCACCCCTCCCCGAGACAAGGACTCCAGGCCTGCTGTTTTGAGTCTGGTCATTCTGGCTCCATCCCATGCCTTCTCCGGGCCCCTGGACACAGAGCAGAGGCTTCCCGGAGCCTGTCCCAACCGTGTCTTCATGCTTGGCACCAGGGTCCCGTGAGCAGAGCCGACTGTGTAAAGCACAGGGCCACGTGGCTCCCCTCGCTTCCACCAGAAGACTGTACCCACACAGATGGAGGATAGAAGCCTTGGCAGTGGAGAAGCTGTCGTAGGTCCCTGAGACTTGCTCCTGGCCATTTGGGTGTAGGAGCCCCCCACCCAGCCCAGAGCAGAAGCCGGGTGGCGTGGCAGCACACTGTGGACCCTGTCTCCATGAGGAAGAGTCATGATTGAGGCCACATGCCCCGCCCTCGTCCCATGACTTGGGATCAGCTCCGGTAGCTCTTGAGCAGGTGTCCAGCGATCACCAGCCTCTGGATCTCACTGGTGCCTTCGTAAATCTCGGTGATGCGAGCGTCACGGTAGTGCCGCTCAGCCGGCATCTCTGTCACATAGCCCATGCCACCAAGGATCTGAATGGCCTGCGATGGGCAGCAGGGGCTCAGCAGAGAGAAGGCCCCCACCCTTGGGGCTGACGGGCAGGACTGGCCACCCAAAGTGACCAGGTGGGGGCAGGGCAGGGAGCCCACATCTCTAGACACTCACCTGGTGGCTGATAGCAGTGGCAGCCTCTGATGCAGCCAGCTTGGCCATTGCAGCCTCCTGACCACAGAGAGCAGGAGAGTTAGAAATGTCCCCTGGGGGGAAATGGGGGCGAGCTCGTGGACCCCTCAGCAGGGAAGGCTTGGGGAGCCCCCGTTTACAGAGAAAATCGATAGGCCCCCTCAAATGTGACCCACAGAGACCACAGAACTGGGGCCCACCAACTTCCGCCTCAGCCCCTCACCCACCAGTCTCCAGGTGACCCTCCCCACCGGCACCTTGATGAAAGGCTTTTTATCATCCTTCAGCATGGCGGCACGCCAGGTCAGCAGGCGGGCACTCTCCAAGGCCAAGGCCATGTCCGCCAACTTGAACTGCAACAAGCCAGTCCCCACCCCCCAGTCAGCCGCTGGACACCAATTGAGTCCACACCCTGCTCCTGATATCCACCTGGTACCTGGATGCCTTGGAGCTTGGTGATAGACGCCCCGAAGGCCTGACGGTTCTCAGCGTAGGTCACAGCACAGTCGAGCGCAGCCTGGGCAATGCCCAGGGCCTGGGAAGCGATGCCAATGCGGCCCATGTCCAGGGTTTGCTGTGGGATGGCTGGGTCAGCAGCTGGCAACTGGTCCCCCCACTCCATCCAGGACCCCCAAATCCCAGACTCACCATGGCTATCTTGAAGCCCATCCCTGGTTCCCCAAGCAGGTTGCCCTTGGGAATGCGACAGTCCTCAAAGATTAAGTTGGCTGTGGAGGAGGCCCGGATGCCCAGTTTGTCTTCCTTCTTGCCCAGCGTGAGCCCAGGCGTTGGCATGGGAACCAGGAAGGCGCTGATGCCCTGAAAAGACCCCAGGAATGCCAGTTCCAACTTTAGCTCCACCTCCAGCCCCGCCCCTCATACATCACACCAGCCCGCCCTCCATAACCCTGGCAACCGCAGACCACGGCGCCCTCTGCTGGTCTTTGGTGGAAGTCCATCAGGGAGGGAAGAAACTGAAGGAACCGCAGCCTGCGGAGACTCACCTTGTTCTGTCGGGACTTGTCCGTGCTGGCGAAGACCACAGTGGCAGAAGCCTCCCAGGAGTTAGTGATCCAGGCCTTGGTGCCATTCAGGACCCACGAGTCCCCGTCGGCGACGGCCGTGGTGGAGGCGGCGCCTGCATCGCTGCCATTCCCTGTCCCCAATACAGACTTCACAGCTGCCTCTACCTCCACCCCACCAGAGGATACTGCCACCATCTCATCCCACTGCCCACTGCCCACCTGAGCCCTAGGCTCTCGAGAAGGCCAGGACACCAGCTCCATAGGTGCAGGAGCCAGTGCAGGAAGGCCCAAGGGCATGGTGGTAGTGGGTACCTTCTTGCCCACAGAAGGGCCTTTAGACAAAGCCCTCCTCAGAGCCCATGGCAAAAGCCGGCCCTCGGTCCACTCAAAAAGGCCTTTCCCCGCAGGGCACCCCAGCTCCAAGCTGAATCTGTCCCTGATTTTAGAGGAGAGAAGGGTCAGGTCGCCCACTCAGGTACCTGGCTCGCTGAGGGCGAAGCAGCCAATTTTGTCACCGGTGGTGAAAGGAGTGACCCACTGCTGCTTCTGCTCCTGGGAGCCAAACTTCAGGACAGGCCCCAGATACAGCGACTGGGGACAGGAGGGCATCACAGAGAAGCTGCCCACCCAGCCACCCTGCCCACAGCCCCCTCAGGTCTGTCCTCTCTGGAGGCCAACCCCGCAGAGCAGAGCCAGGGCCAGGGCCAGGGAAGGAGAAATCTCTGGGGAGTGGGGCTGGGAGAGCCTTGATACCCCGCAGGCCTCTCCAGGTTCAGTGTGTGCCCAGGGTGCTGCCCACCCACGGAACCCTCCCACCTGTGTATGGGGGGGGAGGGGAGGGACACTCACGTTGTTGACGCTCATGATGACGCCAGTGGAGGCACAGCCCCTGCTAATCTCCTCCATGGCGATGGCGTAGGCCAGGTAGTCAAGGCCAGCGCCGCCCAACTCCTCAGGCACGTCCATGGCCAACAGCCCTAGCTCACCCATCTTCTTCACCTGGGCCCACGGAGGATGTCAGGGCAAGGGACCAATGCTGGGCTAGTGTCCACCCCAATTTCCTGGGCCTCAGCCAGCGTCCACAGAGACTCGGACCATGTGACGCCCATCACACCCACCCCATAGTCCTTGAGTCTAGCCGGTCAAGGCCCTGACTGGCTGAGGTCTATACAAGGGTACCATTCATTCAAGCCCCTCAGGAGTAGTTCCTGACCCCACCCACCACTCCACACTGGGTGTCCCCTCTGTCCACAGTCAGTGAGCAAGCTGAAGGCAGAGGAAGCCTTCAAGAACCTCCAGGGTAAAAAACAGCACAAGGCCAGACTGATGAACTTTCTGTTCCTTCCATTCACCACCCCCTCACCCACCACTACCACGGGGCCTTTGCACAAGCTGCCTCCTATTTCAGCAACATCCGACAAACCATCAAAACAAACGTGTTGCCATAGAGCTGATTCTGACTCACAGCAACCGTATGAATTAAAGGGCAGAACTCTCCTCTGGAGGGTTTTCTTGGGTGTTCTTAATGGAGAAACCTCCCTGGGGACACAATGGTTAAGCATCTGGCTTCTAACTGAAAGGGTAGCAGTTTGAACCCAGCAGCCACTCGTAGGGAGAAAGATGTGGCAGTCTGCATTTGCCCTGGAAACCCTATGGAGTAGCTGTACTGTGCCCCCTAGGGTCATTAGGAGTTGGGATGGACTCATAAGCAGGGAGTTTGGTTTAGTCATGAAAGGATTAACAAAGTCGCTAATTAGGTTCTAACCACCCATCTTTCATTAGTAGTTAAGCACCATTTGTGTCATCTCAGGCCTTGACCAGCCATAGCACCCAGTTACCATCTCCCTCCTGCCTGCGCTTCCTATCACGGCTGCCCCCTGGCGATGCACCTCGTGCCTTCCCTTTGCAGGGTGTACACACAGCTGGACTTCTACACCTTTTACTGTGCCAGTCTAGAACAAGCTCTGCTTGGGCAGACACAGAATGTTTTTGCTCACTCCGCTCTCCCCGATGCCAGGGCTGCCACACAGCAGAGGCTCAGCACCCACATATCTGCTCCAGGAATGGGGAGAGGGTGGATGACAAAATCCTAAAATTTCTGATTTGGAATAATAATAATAACAGTCATAGTGAAGGTCAAGATCTCTGGGAGATGCACATAGTAGATGTTTGCGCGCATCTACTAACTTTAAGCTTGGTAGTTGGAACCCACCGAGTACTATTACAGAAGAAACGGGGCAGCTCTACTCTGCTTATAGGGTCAGAATCAACTAGATTGGCAACTAAAGAAAAACAATTCAAACCTCGATTTGCAATACTAAAGGAAAAATACTGAACGATGTAAGAAGCCACAAAAGATGTAAGAAATACACAGAGTCACAATGTTCAACCATTTTAAGATCAAGAACCAATGGCATTAAAGGAAGAAGTGTAAACTCCATTGATGGCATTGGTGAAAAACAAGGCTCTGGGTACTGATGGAATAACAAACTGAAATCTTTCAACAAACTGGTGCTGCACTGGAGGCGCTCACTCATCTAGAAATTTGGAAGACAGCTCTCTGGTCAACAGATTGGAAGAGATCCTTATTTGTGCCCATTCCAAAGAGAAGTGGCCCAAAAGAATATGGAAATCATCCATCAATACCACTGATATCACATACAAGTAAAATTTTGCTGAAGACAATTCAAAAATGGCTATAATCATCCATCAAAAGGGAAATGTCCAAAATTCAAGCCAGAGTCAGTAGAGGATATGGAACGCGGGATATCACTGCTGACGTCAGATGGATCTTGGCTGAAAGCAGAGAATACCAGAAAGAGTTTACATGTGCTTTATAGACCACAAAAAGGTTTTTGACTGTGTGGATCATGACAAGCTATGGCTAAAACTGTAAAGGATGGTATTCCAGAACACTTGATTGTGCTCATGAGGAAGCTGTACACAGACCAAGAGGCAGTTGTTAGAACAGAACAGGGAGACACTAAATGGTTTAAAATCAGGAAAGGTGTGTACCAGGGCTATTCTTTCATCATATTTGTTCAATCTATATGTTGAACAAATAATCTGAGAAGCTGGATTATATGAAGAAGAACTTGGCATCAGGATTGGAGGAAAACTCATTACACCTGCAATATGCAGATGATACAACCTTGCTTGCTGGAAGCAAAGAGGACTTAAATATTTACTGATGGAAAACAAAGACTACAGCCTTCAGAATGAATTGTACATCAATGTCAATAAAACATAAAACTTGACAACTGGACCAATGAAAATCATGATAAATAAAGATGACGGAAGTTGCCAAAACCCTGATATTGTGCTAGAAGTCTTAGCCAGATCTGTGAGGCAAGAAAGGTAAATTACAGACATCTGAAATGGCAAAGTAAGGAGCTCTGGTAGTGTAGTGGTTATGAATTAGGCTGCGAACCACAAGGTCAGCAGTTCGAAACTACCCGCTGTTCTGCAGGAGAAAGATGAGGCTTTCTGCTCCCGTAAAGATTTACAGCCTTGGAAACCCTGTACAGGGTCGCTATAGGTCGGAACCAACTTGACAGCACTTAACAACAACAATAGAACGATAAAGCACAGTGGTATAGTAAAAAAGATCAACATACAAAAATCAGGCCTTTGCACTAACAGAGAACCGTGAAAAAGGAAATCTGAAAAATAATACCATTTACAATGTTGTTGTTGTTAAGCACCGGTGGATTCGGATTCTGTTCCACTCATAGTGACCCTGTACAGGGTTTCCAAGGAGTGGCTGGTGAGTTTCAACCACAGACCTTGCAGTTCAAACTGACCTTAGGGTCAAGTGTTTACCTTACAGCACCACACCATGATGGCACCATTTACAATGTTATTTGTAGTGTAGTCTATGATTTTCATCAGTAACTATTTTTAAGTCCTCTTTGCTTCCATCAAGCAAGGTTGTATCATCTGAATATTAACTGTTAAGGTCTGTGGAGATGGTTCTGACTCATAGTGACCCAGTATAGGGTTTCCAAGAAGCAACTGGTGAGTTTGAAACGCTGACCTTATAGTTCAAACAGACCTTGCAATCCTGTGCTTACTCTAGTGTCACGCAACTGTTGTTATTAGGTGCCATCGAGTCAGTACCTACTCATAGTGACCTTATGCACAGCAGAACGAAACATAATAGTCACCCAAAAAACGAAATGGTGGTGGTGGCTGTGTGCTGTGAAGTCGGTCCCAATCTCCTTAAAGATGAAATAAATCTAATTAGGAATAAATCTAACCAGAGAAACAAAAGATCTATACACAACGAGGGAAGAAGGAGGAGAAATAAAAACAGAATGGGCAGTGTGGCTATGACGTTATCAAACAAGCTGTTTGCCCCGGAGCCATCAAGGCAAGAAAAGTCAACCCATCAGGGTCAATTCCTTGCTAAGACTGAAACTCAAAGGAAACACACAAAAAGTCTGTGTGCTGTCTGGCAACTGTCCTAGCTGACTTATGAGTGGAAAGGGGGAAATTGCAACAAAGAAGACATGGGCTGAGAGTTGCCATATCCCATCGACACCCCATAACCTTGGAACGAGAGAGAGAAAAGGACGGGCTGACGGGTTTGAAGTTCAGGGTGACGTGTGAGCTCCTGACCCCAAAGACATTGACCTTGCCACTAAGGGCTAAAGTTAAGAAAGACGAAGCCACAGGATCTGAAGAAGGGGGACGCGTGCGAGAACGCCCAGACTTGCAGACAGTACCCACCAGACCTAGCGTGCAAAGCTTGCTGACCAGAATTTGACCAGAGGAAGATAAAAAAGTTGATGCAGGAAGCAAGCATAAATTACTGCAACCTGATCCACTGGACCCTTGATTTCGGATGAGGCTGCTCAGAATCCCAACCGAATAGGGAAGAATTCTCCATATCCAGGATCAAGCATGGCTCAGTTGATAGGGATGGGCAACTTACACTGTGGCTACCAAACTGGGGGCTATAAAAGGCATGAAGTGGCTGGTTTACACATAAAGTTGGTGAGCAGTTTTCCCATCTCTTTAGAGAAAGATGTTGGAATTGATATAGGGGAGAAAAGAGACCTCATCATCAAAGATATAAATATGATTGTTGTTTTTAAGTGCCACTGAGTCAGTTCCAACTCAAAGCAAGCCTGTACAGGGTTTCCAAAAAGTGACTGGTGAGCATGAACCACCGACCTTGTGGTTCAAACCGACTTTACTGTCCAGTGATTTATCCCACAGTGCCAAACCAAGAAAATAACATAGTGCTGCCTTTAAACATTGGAACTAGAAATACCGTCTGACTCAGCAACCCCACACCTTAGTATATATCCTAGAGAAACAAGAAACAGATACATGCAAACCCATGTTCATCGTAGTACTATTCACAATAGCAAAAAAAAATGGAAATAAACTAAATGCCCACCAATAGAAGAATGCATAAACAAACTATGGTGCATACAGACGCACAGTGGAATATTAAGCAACACTGAAGAATCATGGAGAATCTGCGAAACACCCCACAACATGGATGGAACCTAGAGGACATTATGCTGAGTGAAATTAGTCACTCACAAATGGGCAAATATTGCGTGAGACCACTGTTGTATAAAGCTAAGGAAAGGTTTTCTTGCTAAAAGAAATATTTCTGTGATGGTTACCAGAGATAAGAGGAAAGTGAAACTTTTATTCACTGGGTAGAGAGTAGACACATGTTAACCTGGGTGATGGGGAAGGTAATAAATATACAATAAAAGAGAGGTTGCCACAGGAAAGATGAAGGTAATAGAACACACAGGGAGGAACGCAAGAGTTAAAGTTAGAAAAGGTAACCACTGAACTGATTGTATCTAGAAGGGACTACAATCATTGTAATGACACCAAGTGTGTGATTTGTTGAATGTGGGACTGATGATCTGGTCTGTAAACCTTCACTGAATCCACAATAAAAAGTTTAAAAGGAAAAAAAGGATAATGATGAATGTGTGAAACACCTTATAACGTGGATGAACCTGGAGGACATTATGATGAGAGAAATCAATCAATCACAAAAGGACAAGTGTTGTAGGAGGCCACTATTATAAAAACTCAAGAAAATGTTTTCAGACTAAAAGAAGCCTTCTTTGCCGGTTACCAGGAGTGGGAGGGGAAGGAAGGTAAATTACTGGCTAGAGGGGAGGCACATGTAAACTTGGGAGAAGAAGGAGGTCAGCAAAAAATACTGGAGGCAGGGGCGGAGGAGTGCAAGAGTTTGGAAACCCTGCTTAAGGAGCTCTGGTAGCGTAGTGGTTACGAATCGGGCTGCGAACCTTAAGGTCAGCGGTTCGAAACTACCAGC
>NW_006408596.1:6488485-6514907 GCF_000296735.1 Chrysochloris asiatica
TCCGCGGGAGAAAGATGAGGCTTTCTACTCCCGTAAGGATTTACACCCTCGGAAACCCTGTACAGGGTCGCTATGGGTTGGAAACCCTAGTGGTGCAAAAAACAAACAACCCTAGTGGGTTTAAACCCACCCTGAGGTACCTTGGAAGAAAGCCTTAAAAACCCGGTAAAGCAGTTCTGCACACACGGAGTCACCATGACTTGGAGTGGCCTTGTTGGCAACCAACACTGACAACTTGGAATCTAGTAATCCCTCAAATGTTAGCTCTTGGTGCCACGCGGTGTCCAAACCCCAATCCAATGCTGTCAAGTCGATTCTGACTCTTAGAGACCCTCCAGGACTCGAAGGGTCACTGAGTCTCAACTGCCCCGTAGGGCAGAACTGCCCCAAAAGGGTTCCAAGGCTGAAAACCTTTACAGACTCAGACTAGCAAATCTTTCTCCCGAGTAAAAGCTAGTGGGCTTGAGCTTTACGTTAACAGCTGAGGTCTTTCACGACTGTGCCACCAGGGTTCCTAACTCAAACCAGCAGTGATAAACTTGCCGCAGATAAGTCCATTCCGACCACAGCAACTTCATGTGATACGAAGCAGAAGGAAATCATAGGGTTTTCCTGGTAACCTTTACAGAGGTACATCTCCAGATCTGCTAGGTGGTTGTGAAGTGCCAAGCTTTAGATAAGCAGTTGACTGTAAACCATCCAGAGGACCTGAATAAAATGCAGACTTCAATTCCTCCCTAAAAGGCATAACTATTAGGCGTAACCGAGGATTCTCATCACCCTCTAAACCCCACACCATTACTGGGGTATGCTGGGAAGTCAGAGCGCTTGGCCTCACTTCTCACTAGCTCTGTAACCTTCCACATGCCACTTTTGTCGAGTCCAACCTGACTCAGAGCAGCCCTATGGCCAAGTAGAGCTGCCCCATATGGTTTCCAAGGCTGTTATCTTTACCAAAGCAGACAGCCGCACCTTTCTCCCAAGGAGTGGTTGGTAGGTTCAAACCACCGACCTTTTGGTCAGCAACTGAGCTACCGCTGCTCCACCACGGCTCCTCTCTATAACCGGAGGTCATTCCTAGAACTGCTCCTTTATCACCTGCTAAATGGGGATTGCTTTAAGAGACGATAGATGTAAAAACATCTATAAACACCTCAATACCGATGTTCCTGGCTACCTCCGAGTATTTGACAAATCCTTTCTGAGCAGCCCCCACGTCTGAGAAGTGGAGAAGATGCTGATCATGAGCTTCAATACTGGCTACTGCCACCCTCTGGGAGAATGAATTTGCAGCTTTGCCAGGCCCTTAAGGAGTCCTTGTGTGGCGTGTGGCGCTGCGGGTTAATGCACAGGGCTGCAAGGTCAGTTGGAACCATGAAATATGCAGTTCAAGGTCACCAGCTGCTCCTCAGAAACCCTATAAAGGGTTGCTATGAGTTGGAACCGACTCACTGGCACTTTGTAACAACTCCATAAAGGAATCATTGTCAACTGCCACCAATTTTGTGCCCAACTCATGGCAACTCCGAGATGCCCTGATGATGATGACGCAGTGGGATGTGCATTGGGCTGCTAACCATAAGGTTGGCAGCTTGAACCCATCAGCCGCTCCAAGGGAAAAAGATGAGGAGGACATCTGTGTCTGTAAAGATTTACAGAGGCAGAAACCCTATGACGTCATTCTACCCTGTCCTATAAAGTTGCTGAGCCAAAATTGACGAGATGGCATTTTTGTTTTCATGGCAACCTCATGCAAAATGGAATAAAACACTGCCTAGGACTCTGCCAGCTCTGTAATTGGTTGTGGATTCGACCATTATGACTCGCAGGGTTTCACTGGCTGATCAAAGTGCCTGGCTCTTTTAGCATGCATGCTCTTGTAACTCCCATAAGTAGATGGGTGGGACTATGCAAATAAGGTGCTTATGGTCCACCAAAGGGATTGGACAGCCTGCTAGTAATACAAAACAGGTGCATGGAATCCTTTGGGGGGATATTGTTGTTAATTGTCACCGAGTCAATTTCTACTCAGAGCAACCCTGCATAGGGTTTCCGAGGAGCAGCTGGTGGGTTTGAACTGCCGACCTTATGGTTAGTCGTCCAGTGCTGATGCTACAGCACCAGAGATGGGACCATGTAAATAAGGGGTGTGGAACCTAAGGAGAAGACGGGTCAGGTTTCTTTCTTTCTTTCACTGTGATTTGGGTGACAGTTTACAGAACACATCGGGTCTTTGTTCTACAATTCACACACATCTTGTTTTGTGACCTTTTCCCAGCCCCACAATGTTGCAGCTCTCTTCCCACTTCCTCCCTGTGCCTCCAGTTCCCTTTCGTCCTTCTTTCCTGTCCCTTCCTGCCATTTGAGCTTTATCCCTGGGCCAATACGGTCCTTTACATCTGATGCAGTTGATTGTTTTAGTGAGTACACACCTCCCTCATCTTGCTGTTTACCTTCCAGGCCTGTGTGTTGTTTGGCTGAAACCACTGAGCCCCAGGGATAAGCTCCATTCCAGGCATGAAGTCTGTCTAAGGGTCACTGTCCCAGGGTCCCATCTGTCAGTCTGTCACACTAGGATCGCCTTTTTTATCTTTTTACGTATTCTTCCCCCGATTCCATCCAGGACTACTGTGACCCTCACAGAGACCATCAGAAGTCACCAGGGACGCTCTAGTTCTCCTGGTCTCAGCATCATGGAGGCTGGGGTTCAGCTGGTCCCTCAGTCCTTTGGACTAATTACTCCTTTGTCACTTCAGTTTTCTTCACTCCCCTTTGCTCTGGACAGGGAGAGAGCCGTCGTTGCACCTTAGATGGGCACTCATGAGCTTTTTTTATTTTACTTTTTCACGAGCTTTTAAGAACCCTGTCGCTGCTCACCGAAGTCAGCTGTAAAGCTCACCGAAGTCAGCTGTAAAACATTGTCTTTATGAACTGTGTTATGGCAATCGGGAATGGTCTGTCTTGCCATCCCACTAGGCTTAAAAGAGAGCAAATCCCAGTACAGAGGAGAACCTCAGCACCATCAAGAAACAACAGCTGGGAGTGGAGCCGGGATCCCTGTGCTGAGACCCTCCTGAACCCAGGAGACAGAGACGGAGACAGAGAGAGTGGGAGCTGTGACACTGGAGATGGCACAAGATGACAAGCAGCAGCAGCAGCAGCACAGAAATGCAGCAGCAAAACCCGGACACTGACACGAGACAGCACAGTGAACTTCCTGGTTCACAGAGCAAGGTGGCCACAGTGGGCATGTCGACTCAGGGAGCCAGCGAGCTGATCGCCTCTGGGCCCAGGCTTCCTGGCAGAGTGGGGTGTCTCCAGACACTTATTAGTGAAGGTGAAGACCTTGTAACACTTGACCAAGCCGGGCAGCAGCCAAGCCAAGGGGGCCCCGACGGAGAGGCTTACCTTTGGACCTGGTCCTGACCAAAGACCAGACGATACTCCCAATCCCGGATTGTAACCTAGCATTTCCCTAATAAACCCCATCGTGGTGAGTACTGTCTGTGAATGCCGTGTGGTCACCGCAATGAAACGAGGAGTCAAGATTCCCGTGGCAGGGACAGCTGATGTCAGACTTGGTAAGAAGTTGGAGAGAAGAAGTATGTTTGACCTCCACCTCATAGGAATCAGTCTTGAAATGTCGATGCTAATGATTCTCAAGCCATTTCTACAATGATTTTTGGAAGTATATTGCCAGGACTTTCTTCTTAGTCTTAGTCCAGAAGCTCCATTGACACGTGTTCAGCATCATAGCAACACACAAGCCTCCACTGAGGGATGCGTAGTGACTGTAGGCACCTGGACCGAGAATCAAACCCGGGTCTCCTACACGGAAGGCAAGGACTCCACCCCTAGCCACCACCACGTTCATAAAACCAGACTAAGAGTAGGTTGGTAAACAGTCTGCTTCTATGGCAGTTTTCTTGTCCACAACAAATCTATGTATAATATTCATATGAGCAAAACCTCTGGATGGAATTCAAACACCTGCAAGGTACCCCAACTTCTATATCGCATTCATCTTTAGGTCAACAAATACTGCAGGCCCCTGTATGCAGTACAAGGCAGTGGCAGAGAGCTTGGATTTTATCCAAGATTGATTGAGAAATCATCTAAGGATAATTATGTTTATATTTTTAACATGTTGCTCTGGGAGAATATGGATTGCCCAGTTGCCACTGAGTCAGTTCTGACTCATGGTGATTCCAGGTGTGTCAAAGTAGAGCTGTGCCCCAGAGGGCTTTCAGTGGCTTAGTTCCTGGAAGATCGCCAAGCCTTTCTTTCACAGCTTTCCCAACCTTTGGATTAGTTGTTGTTGTTAAGTGCCGTTGAGTCAGTTCAAACTCATAGCAACCATAGAAAAGTCTTCTGAGGCTGAAAATCTTTACAGGAACAGAAAGCCTCATCTTTTGCCCAGAGAGCGGCCGGTGGCTCAAACCATGGACCTTGTGGTTCACGGTCCAGTGCTTCGCAAACCATACACGTCACCCAGGTACCTTTTCAAACTGCGACCTGCCTCCAGATTCAAAATCCTCAAATTCCTCAGCCAGCTGGGTGGTCCAAATCCTCCTGCTGGGCAGGGTTAAGGAGCTCACTAATCTAGTCACTCTAATGGGCCTCCCGTGGGCATAATTTGAAGGAGTCAACACAAAAGACAAAACCAAGCAGTGTATGTCACGGGGCACAAAGCGTGCCAACACACAGCACATCTAGGACAAGGACCTGAGGACAGCGTCTCTCCACTGTGCCTGCTTTTCAAGGGCCTGTCTGCTGCTTCCCATCCTCCACGTGCACATCTTCACTAGTGTTACGGCGAGGTGAAGGGGCCATCCCAAGCAGAGCTGCTGAGAGTAACGTGTGTAGGTCCAGAAAGTAGAGGGACAAGGTGGGCTATTCCCAGTCACAGCCCCAACTTGGATATGAGTCCATGCTGACTCAGGGCGATCCCAGGTGTGCAAAGCTGAGCTGCTCCAAAATGATCCAAGGCTGCGATCTCTCCGTAGCGGATCACCAGGCACCTCTGGGTGGGTCTGAACTCAAAACTATTAAGCTTTAACTTATAAGCCCAGCACTCGTAACTATTATTATTAGCACACTGCCTGGTGGTGGAGTGGGTTAGCATTGGGCTGCTAACCACAAGATGGGCAGCTCAAACCTGCCAGCTGCTCCTCAGGCAACTGGAAACCCTATGGAGCAGTTCCACTCTGTCCTGTAGGGTGGCTGTTGAGTCAGGAGGCTGGCAGTGGGTTGGGTTGGGTTTGGACTGGCTACCACCAATATGACTATTGCTTAATACAGACGTTACAGGCTAGTCATAGGACTTAGACTGGCCAAGGAAACCTTCAAAACTCTCCCCAGGGCCCAGCACCTGCCTCTGAGTTCCCTAGCTGGGGTCTCATGCTTCTGTCTGCCATTGTCACCACCCACCCTGGGCTAAGGCAGGGGCTCTGACCTGGGCCGCTGGGAAACGATGCTCCTTGTCCAACTGGGCTGCAATGGGAACCAGTTCCTTTTCAGCAAAGTCCCGGCACGTCTGACGCAACATCTGGTGAGTCTCGGGCAGTGCCACAGACTGGTAGATGGTGTGTAACTGCCGCCAGTCCTGACGATGTAGAGCTGCCAGCAAGAAGAATGGCCATCAGTGAGAAATAACATAAGAGACCTGGAATCATGAAAAACCTGTTGTCACTGAGTGAATTCCTGACTCATAGCGACCATGTAGGACAAAGTGAATTGAATGAAGGTTTACAGAGCAATTCATCAGTTTTACATTCATCAGTCACACACTTTGTTTCATTTCAAGGATTGCAATCCCCTCCTTGCAGCTACAGTGATCTGCCTCCTCCCTGTCGCTTCGTCCCATTCCACCCACCTTCCCAATCCTTCTCAACTCTGTCCGCAGTAAATGGTGCCCTTTAGATCTTCCATGTTGGACCATTCCATGAGGAGCACACCTTGTGAGTATTTTTGTTCCCCCTGTATACCTATCTACTACTTAGTTGAAAATTAGGACACAAGTGTGCGTTCCATTCCACACCTGAAGGGTAGACAAGGGCCACACTCTGACCAGTAAGCCCAACCTTTTTTTTTTTCCCTGTAATTTTGAGATTTGTTCCACATTTTCTCCCCTTCTATCCGGAACCTTCTAATGTGAGCCCTTTCAGAGCAGTTGGGAGTGGTAGCCTTCTAGTTCTTCTAGTCTCAGAGTTGTGGTGACTTGATGTTCACTTGTTCCATTGGTCCACTGGACTAGTTGACGCCAAGAATCTTCAGTTGTCATCACTCTTCTCTGTACGTGAAAAGACCAACAGTTGCACCTTGCCCATAGGGTTTTTGAGGCTGTGACTCGAGAGCACTTAACAACAACATATTTATGGACGCAGACTGCCGCAATCTGTCTTCTATAGAGCAGATGCTGGGTTCAAACCGTTACCCCTTCGGTTAAAAACCGAGCACGGAACCATCACACCACCAGGGCTTCTCAGTAACAATAATAGTTGTCCACTAGCGGGTTGCTAAGGAGCCTGGGTAGTGTAGTGAATGACACTACATGTTGAGCTGCTTACCCTAAGGTCAGCAGTTCGAATTCACCAGCCATTCCACTGGAGAAAGAGGAGGCTCTCTGCTCCTGGAAAGATTTACAGCCTCACACACCCTATATAAGGTCGATGTGAGTCAGAACCAACTCAACAGCACACAACCACCATCACCATAAAGTCTCTGTGAGTCAGAATCCACTCAATGGCAGTGGGTTGGGTTGGGTTCCAACTCAGTGGTTCAACCAGGGACGATTTTGACTCCCACGGAGCACTGGGCCCTATCTGGAGATATTTCTGACTGTTACAACATGGGGTAGAAAATATAGGCGACTGGAATCTAGTAGGTAAGAGGCCAGGGGTGCAGCTAAACATCCTACAGTACACAAGGCAGAGAAGACAGGAGGGAGCTCAGAGGCAGGTCCTGGGACCTGGGAAGTTTGGGAGGTTTCCCTAGCCCAGCCTGAGGTCTATGGCCAGGCTGTAACATCTGGGATAAACAGCAGTCATATTGGTGTTAGCCAGGTTAAGCCCAACACCCACTACCAGTCATTCCGTCCTAACAGTAACCCTATAGGACAGAGTGGAACTGCTCCATAGGGTTTCCAACACTGCTGTTGTTAGTTGTGATCGAATCACTTCTGCCTCCTAGAGACCTTGCCTGAGTAGAACATACCTGCTCCAGGGGACTTTTGAGGCGCTGACCTTCAGAAGATCACCAGACCAGTCTTCTCTGCTCCCCACCCCAAAATGTCAATAGCATCAGTTGTTTTTTTGTTAACTTTGCTGGACCTGGATCATCAGTGGTTTATCAGTTAAGAGTAAGTAATCCCTCATGATGTAACCACCACCCCCATGATGGGATCTGATGGGGTCATCAGATATGATGCAATTATTCTATTTGTTCTAAGAGACGTGATGTAATCTATATGATTAGGTTGTGTCTTGAGTCAATCTCTTGAAATACAAAGGAGATCAAACAAGTAAGCAGAGCTCAGAGGGACCCACTACCACCCAAAAAGAAGAGCTGGGAGTGGACTATGTCCTTTGGAGCTGGGTTCGCTACACTTTCAGGCTTCTAGATCCAGAGGAAAACTGGCACCAAGATGTATGGAGATCTCCAAAGAACGGTGGGTCTACAGTTGCTGAAAGGAGTCAAAAACCCTTCTCCAAAGCCAGCAGAGAGAGAAAGCCATCCCCTAAAGTCGGCACTCTGAATTTGGACGTCTAGTCTCCTAAACTGTGAGAACAAATTTGTCTGTTAAAGACATTCACTTGTACACCACCAGGTACCTAAAAAACTCACTGTTGAGACATCCTGAACCGACCTCATGCTTATTTTATGCTAAACACTGTACATACTTAGCAGAATGTCAATAATAGCACAAAATCTGTGACTTGAAGAACAGGTCTCAACCTGACTGTACATCAGTTTCCATAAATCTTAGATAGACAGTGATCCTCAGCTCATGGGGGTGGGAAGGTTGCACAGCAGCTGGATGACAAGGGCCTCAGTGAGCACCCAGGTGTCACACAGGCAGCACTAAAACATGGCCACCTCATGTTTAGCAGAACAAAAGCTGCCAAGCCCGTGCCAATTTCAGGATATTTGAAACTGTCAAGGCTACTGTGTCAATCCATCTCATTCAATAATAATACTGTGATTCGTATTCCGGGTTGTGAGTCTCGACCAGGTGTGCCACCGTTGTCACAAGTGGAGAGAACTGATAAGCTGGGAAAGGAAATGTGATTAAAGAATCTGTAAACAGCAGCAGCACGGATGGAGTACCTGTTCTGTCCCAGGCACTGGCACTAGCGTTTTACCCATCCAAGGTGGTGTTGAATAATACTACAATCACCTAAGTAACTGGCCATTTCATACAGGGACCGACTGAGGGTGAGAGGAGGTGAATGTCAGGAAGGAGATCACAGATGCAGCCTGGGATCAATCTCAGGCCTGGCTCGAGGGTCGAGGCGTACCCGTACCCCCCTGGGAGGAGAGTGTGGGGATGCAGCCGTGAGATGGTCCGGGATCACTGCAGGGCCGGGCAGGCCGCGCATGGCCGCCCAGGGATCAGTGGAACTAGGGTAAAGGCCAAGCGCGCTCCGAGAGGTAGGTCGGAGAGGGCCTCTGAGAGTCCCACCCACTCGGCAGGCCCCGGGCCGTGGACCCGCTGCCCGGAGCCCGTGGGCACTCACCTCGGCGGATACAACCAGAGGCCCGGGCTAACAAGGCAGCGGCCATAGTTGACATGGACAGTGAGACGGTTCTCCTCTGCGACCTCCCGTGTGCTGGCGCACGCGCCGATCCCGCCCCCAGGCATCTGGATGGGGCGGAGGTGTCACGTGCTCTCGACCCGGCCCTGGCCCCGCCTCTCTTCTCTTGAACTAGGTGCATCCTGCGCTTGGTGTACTGGCTATCATCCACACAAGAATGTTAATCGGCCAATGCCAAGGATAGAATCTTTCTCTAGCCATTAACCCACTGCCATCAAGTCCAACTCACTAGCAGAGTAGAGCTGCTCCTTAAGGTTTCTGAGGTTTTTTAGTCATTACAGAAGCAGGTAGCCTTATCTTGCTCCCACTGAGTTTGACTGGGGGTTTGTACTATTAACTTTGTGGTTAACTGCCCAATGCTTAATCTGCAGAGCCATAAGAGTGCTTCAAAAAGTCCACAGAGATCGCTTTACAATTAGGACAGCAGCCCTTGGCTTAAAATCCTCCAGTGGTTGCCCTATATCACTTAAAAGCAAATCCCACGTAAACATGTAGACAGAACCTGGAATCTATTTCCCACCATTCATTCCCATACTGCCTTTGCTCTGACACCAAGCTTGTTCCTGAGCCTGGGCCTTGGCAATCTTTGTTCCCTCCACCTGGAATGTCCCTTCTCTTCAGGTGGCACTCACAGAGTTACAGCAGTTTTCTATCCGAATGTATTACAACTTAAGATCCGAGTGTTATAGCAGCTTTAAGAAACCGAGGCCATTCGGAGAGGTGAAGCAGTTTCAGATTTTATTAAGCCTGCTGGCTCAGAGGAGCTAACTTCTTCAGGTTCTGAACCGAGTGCAGGGTAGTGCAGGCTTATATGGGATCAGAGTCATGGAGAGGCTAGGTTGTGGACCTGTTTGAGGACAGGAGGGAAACCAGAAGATTGGTCCTGATCCGTAACCTGATTAGCATTCTAGTTTGTTTCCTGGGCTGGTAGAATTGGTCCCACTCAGTAAACTGATGAACATTCCAGCTTGTCTCCTGGGAGAAGGCAGTGAATGTTTTTACCTTTTCCTGTTCACTGACCACCTAAGTCAGTGCTTCTGTGCACACACACACTCACTCTTCATCTCAGCATTGCCTCTGAAACCATTTCTTGGCTCTCCCAATAGACTGTAAGCTCCAAGAAGGACAGGGTTTTGTCTTGCTGTTTCTCATAAAGCAAAAGGGAAATTTCTTTCTCCACAAGTCTGTGATGGCAGTAAGGCAGGGTTGTTGTGTCCCTGTTTCACTCTTTATTGAGGGGCAGGATCTGGTTGGAAGTAAGAAGCACTGCAGGTCCCTAGCTACCTGGTCAGGGCAGCCCAAGAAACCTGGATAGGCCCTCAACATACATAGGGTCTCCCTCGCAGTCTCCACACCCACATCCAGCTGCCTTTCTCCCCTACTCAGCCAGCGTGGACCCACGTGCCAGCCATCCTGTTTTCCTGTAAATTCTAGCTCTACTTCCTAGAGAATGCAGCCTTCTTCCTGTTGATCTTTCTCAGAGACGCCAGCCTCTCATCTGTCAACCACTCCACCTGGACCCTGGGGGAAAGGAGAAAAATAAAACCAAGAAAAGTGGGCCAGGTTTGAACACAGAAACCAAAATTGGTTGCTTCAGGTGCCACAGACCCCCTAAGGCACTCATATTTTAAAACTGTTTTTTGCTTGTGACCTTAAATATGGAAGTAAAATTTATATTCAAAGTATATGTCTTCTAATACATACAGAAAATATGATAGTGAATGTAAATGGCTGGGGTAGGGCGCCTTGAGGAAGGGTCTGTCGGCAAACCCAAGAACACTGGTCTTTCCAGAGATGGAAACACTCGCATCATGGCTTGACAGGGATAAGACGACGTGTGCCAGGACTCATCTGACGGTCCTCCTATAAGAGGTGAGGTGTAAAAGTCTGCCTTACTTTTTGTTAACCGCCATCAAGTTGGTTCTAACTCACAGCGACCCTGTCTAGGCAAGTTTCCAAGGCTATAAATATTTGCAGGAGCAGAAAGCCTAATGTTTCTTCTGAGGAGCGGCTGGTGGGCTGGAACCACCAACCGTGCAGTTGTTACAAGTCCAGTGCTTATCCTAGAGTCGCCATGCTCCTTTGTTAGGTGCCTTTGAGTGGGTTCTGACTCACAGCGAGCCTATCTAGGGTTTCCGAGGAGCGGTTGGTGGGTCTGTACTGCCGACCTTGTGGTTCAAACCAACCTTGTGGTCCAGGGCATTATCCTGCAGTGCCACACCAGGAATCCAAGAAGTTCATGGAAAACGGAATTAAAAGACTGCAGTTTCCCTACAAACTTTCTAAAGCCCCCTTGTATGTGTACAATTAGAATTCTCAAAGTCCTATAAGCAAAATATAAAGAAAATTACTAACCCTAAAACCCAGTTTCCCAATCCCCCAGAAAGCCAGCTATGTTTACTCAACTACTCACAGAAAGGCCACGTGATAGCCAAGAGAGGAGAAGCTCGGCGCCTAGTTCACCCCAGGCCTGTCCCTCTCCCAAGTCCCCCAGCAACATGAACTCAGAAGATGCAAGGCAACATATACTGTGAAAATCATTCTTTTATTCTGGTCTCTTATGGCAAAATAACATTCTATACAAGTAAATCGCCCAGTTTACTTGGGACACACAGATAGTACAAAGTAGAACAAGGATGTTGGTTGAAGTGGGAAAGAGGAGGACAGATCAGCTCATTGATGTGTCTTATATTCTGTGAAAAATACATTTATGAGGAAAAAAAATAGACTTTCACAACGTCAATGACTTTACATGATCCTTTGTGAAACCAGGGCTAAGTCCATCTCCCCAGGTCCTGCTTGTGACTCAGACGCTCTGGAACACGGAATGCAAGTGATGAGAAGGGGCCGGTGAGGCACAGCAAGGAGGCTTGTACCCAGAGCCCTCCATACCAGCGGCAACTCTGAGCTGTTTTCTAGCACTGTCCCCATCACAAACCCCATGATGTCATGGCACAGAGGCCACCATGGGCAGCAGGACACAATAAGGCAGAAGTACTCCAATTTGCAGACAAAGCCTATGGAATCCCCTCCACAGATGAGATGACCAGTCTGTAGCCAGCCCTAACCCCTGCCCCTCCCAAATCACAGCCCATGGCTGGGACTCAGGGATCCCTGGCAGTACAGATGGTTAAGTGTACGGCTGCTAACTCACCAGGTGCTCTTTGGGAAAGATGAAGCTGTCTGCTCCCATAAAGATGTAGTTTTAGAAACCCGAAGGAGCCGCTCTAGTCTGCCCTACAGGGTCACTATGAGCAGGATTCGACTTGACGGCAGTGGGGGATGGGTGTTTGGGAATCAGACTTGACGGCAGTGGGGGATGGGTGTTTGGGAATCAGACGGCCCAAGGTGGTGGCTGTCTTCAGGAGGCACGTGGCCATGAATACGGCTTTCTCGCCTAGGAGATGGCACTGAGCTACCACATCTGCAGAGCTGTTCCCCTTGAGTCCAGAATTACTTCTAGTTATTCTTTGCTTTGTTCACCCTTTCACAGATCATTGAAACAAGCCAAGGTCTTTGGAGAAGCTACAAGGGCAGCTTAGCCCCAAGGCTCGATAAGAAGAGAAACTCCGTCCCAGAAGATGTGGAAGTGAGGGGTTGCAACAAGACAGAAGTGGGGAGGATGCTGGGTCATGCTCGCCCAGGAGTTCCTCTCAAGTACCAGCTCCATGCGGGCAGTCTTCCCGCTGACATCACCATAACTTACCCTCCACAATTGTTGCCCTGGTAACGTGGCCCTGATTCTACTGCACAATAGTTCTGTAACTGTCACAGAAAGTATGACTGCCAATGCTCCTCAGAGTCACAGGCAACTGAGCATCTCAACTCCAGTCCACAGTGGTAGTCCTCCTTCCTTCTCCATTTCCTGAGCACTCACACCCGGAGATCCCGAGGCCTACAACAGACATCAGCCCTATGGGAGCAGAGGACGGCAAATCCCGTCCTACTGGACACAGACCAAGTCCTGGTCTCTGGTGAGACTAAGGCTGACAGAAAGAGGCCCTAGTGCTTCTCAAGTCGACTCAGGTGCTACCCCTTCAGCCTCCTCTTCCTCCTTCTGACAAGAGCTAACACTGTGGAGAAGAACCAGCCACTAGGATTCCAGGGGCAGCCTTCCCTGGGGCACATCCTGGTGAGCACTGTAATACCAAACAATGGACCCTCTCCAGATTAGACTTCTGTTCCAGACAGAAGGGACCCTTGGGAACACACACATCCCAGGAGAGGGTTTTACAATGAGAAACACAAAGTAAAAAGACAGGGCTGCTGTCTGTCCACTGAGGAGGAGGAGGGATAGATGGCAAGGCCACTTTTCCCAGCAGTACGTGGGGCAGAGTCGCGCGTAAGGCACCTAGGTGCGGAGTTGAGCTCCATTCTGAGGTTTGTCGGCCCAGGGAGCAGCAGCCTCTCTACAGGGCACAGTGTCTTGGCCCTCTGTGGTTGGGTCCAGGCTTGGACACAGGGTAACCGAGAGCTTTCTTCATGCAAAAGCACAGCCCAGACTCCGGGCTGCCAGGTTCAAGAGCACTCAGCCCTACTCGAATCCCAACAGAGAACACCACGTGTCGGTGAAAGCGACAGGGAGCTTCAAGGTCAGGTTGCCCTACTTTCCCAAGCCACATCCAGCCTTCCTCCCAAGCATCTTGGGACACAGTTCTCCCTATCATGGTCACGGCAACCACACCGCCAGGCCCTTGCGTCTATCAATGCAAAACAGATCCTGGCCACAACAAGTCTTATCAGAGAACCAGGAGTTTGGGCTAAGCCCCAAAAGCCACCCCAACAGCCGCCAACCATAAGCTTCTGAGGACTACGGGAGCTCATGGGATACACGGGGCCGCCCCAGCCTGCGTCACCCATCCCAGAATGCCCTGGACCATTCCAACCGGCATGAAGGATCAGAATTGGCTTTGCTCAGGCTGGACCTTACCAGATGATCCCAGTACCTGCTTCTGCACAAAGCCCAGACAGGAAAGACCTCCTAAGAAAGACACGGGCAGTTTTTGAGGCATGTCCCCATCAAAGGCCAGTCCTCCACTAGCCCCTCCTTTAAAATAGCTGCAGC
Organism: Chrysochloris asiatica; assembly: GCF_000296735.1. Lineage (NCBI taxonomy): Eukaryota > Metazoa > Chordata > Mammalia > Afrosoricida > Chrysochloridae > Chrysochloris > Chrysochloris asiatica. The sequence continues at coordinate 6,502,367 of NW_006408596.1, forward strand.
TCATTAACTACATTGCCCACCATGAACTGGATTAACACGCTCAGAAGTCTAACCGCACCTGGCTATGCCGGCAATGCCGCTGTGTAGGAAACCTCCAAAGAGAAGGCTGGCATGAAAAACAAAATAAAATACAAGGCCTGCTTTGGCCTTGGAAGATACTACTATCCCATGAGCAAAACTGATGACATATTTGATTCGTGGGTGAGTAAGTTCAGAGAGCAAACCTGTGTTCCCTCCCCTAGAGGGAGCACAGGAAGGCACTGGCAGGCTGGAGCCTGGGTCTCTCCCTAGGAAGAGCGGCAGTAGACTCAGGAAAAGGACCCTGAGTCGCATGGGTAAGTGGGGCTCCCCACACAATGCATCCTGGGAATCAAACCTGGCCCTCCTGGCTCCAGTCCCTCTCTTCATGCTTCTTCCAGTTGGTTAGGACTAGGCATAGATGGAGGGCAGACTCCAGAAGCGAAAGAAGGCGGTACCCACGGAGTGCTTCCCACGGCACCTGGCACCTAGAACCTCGCTGACTGAAGGCGGCCTGGTCAGAGCCATCTCATCCAAGCACAGCTAAGCTCAGCAAGCCTGCAACCAGCGTGCTGTACACTTTCCTACTTCTCTGGATTCCAGAAGCCTCATCCTAACCTTTTACTTTGCTACAGAACGCTCTGCGGCGACCTACGGGGCAGGGGAGGGGGATAGAAGGAATACTGGGAGAGAAAACACAGCACTGCTTGGCCCCTCCCGGGGGGCACAGGAGAGCCCTTGACTTCCTGGGGCCGGGTTCCAGACGTGTGTAGGAAATAGCAGCTTCTAGCATCTCAGTGTGCCAGGACCTCGCAGCTGCAGCAAAGCGCCTCCCCTGTGCGCTCCTGCGGCAGTTACTGGCCCCCATTATAGGCGTAATCGGCCTTGTTGTGCATGATCAGCTTGTTGTCGACAAAGTAGAAGCTGTCAGAACGGGTCTCATAGGGATGCTCAATCATCAGTCGAACTACAAGTCAGAGAAAGGAAAACAAAAAAGGTTATGTGTTCGTCAGCCCGCCCTCTGTGCTGTCGTCTCTAACAGCTCACAGGCTGACTCTCCGAGAAAACGGCTGCATTCGCTGTCAGCGCAGAGGGAGACAGCCCACAATAACCAGGAGAACTGGGGACCAAACCCAAAACTAAGCCCACTGCCACCAAATCGATTCCACTCCTAGTGACACTACAGGACAGAGACTGTCATCGTGATGGAATCAAATGGCCTCATGTTTCTCCCACAGAATGGCTGCTGGGTTACAAGTGCTGACCTTTAAGTTGGCAGCCTGACATTTAACCCACAGCACCACTCAGGCACCTCAAGACCTCAGCAGCAATGCAAGGATGCAATCCGCTCTCTGGCATACTCCTCCTTGACCCTGTCCAGTCTGGGTTCTCAGTCAGCACCAGGGACATCCGAGGGCTTATCACAGAAACCGGTGCCAATGAAGCCTGCTCTTTCTCCAGTGATCAGTCTTCCCTGCAAACAGCTACGGAATTACTCTTCCCAGGACCCGGCTCCCGTCACCTCACTCCTACTCCACAACCAACAACTGTCACCATTCACCCTGATTCCAATTTGCCTGCCGCCTCACATCCAGCTCTGAAACTGTGATGGATAATGAAGAGTGCTGGGCACTAACTTAAGGCACAGGCATGCTGCGCAGGGCAGAGGAGAGCGCGGTATCACAGCCTCCTCTTACCGCCTCCCTTCCCCTAGCAGGCAATGACAGGGGATCATTTGCAAAGCGAGGACGCAGGCCCGATGGAAGCACCCTGGCCCATTCTTTCCAGGCCTCTGAATCTAGGAGGCGGGGTAAGTCCGGAGATACGTACTGACGTCCTCAGAAAGCTGGGGAAACTCATAGATGTGTTCACAAGTGTTCCTACTGCTGGGGATGCAGAAGCCAAAATCAAAATCAAAGTTTTTCAACAGGCGCTCCCGGAAATAGTGTCGCTCGATCATCCGGAAGTTTGACACGGGTTTATCTCCCACTGTGAACTCCACCCTACGAAACAAATCTCTGTGAGCCGACTCAGATGGGCATCCTCCCCTACAGGCAACCCCACTCCATGCCCTCGAGCCCAGTCTATCTACAGGACAGAGGAGAATTGCCCCTGAGGGCTTCTGAGAGGCTGTATATCCTTAGGGGAGCAGACAACCCTACTTTCTGCCGCAGGGCAGCTGCTGGGTTCAAACTGCTGCTCTCTGTGCTGCCTGAGCTCCCGCCTCTTGTAAAGCAACCCAAGAGCCAACTGAGAGCATTCTTCTCTGAACAAGGAAACCCCAGTCTCAGGAAACCCAGGTACTCACGTGGCCCCAACTGTGCGGAGGCGGAGAAATGCTGGTGTGAACTGATATCGGACGAAACGCCCTGCACTGATGTCCACGTCTCCACTCTCCTCCTCCTCCTCCAGGTCTGAAAGAGCATGTGGAACGCTGACCGCACCCTCCGAGCACCACCAGTCCACACAGTAAGCTGGCTGATACTGGCGAGACCCTGTGTTACACGCTTCGCAGAATCATCACATGAGGCATTACGTTACTCCCCTTATGCAGCAAGGGAAAGTGAAGTTCAGAGGCGAAGTAACACGCGAAGTCATCCAGTAAACGGAGGGCCACCTGATCAAAGCCTTTTCTTAGATGCGAAGCAATGTTTGGGGGCTTGGGCCTTGTCCTTAACGGTGAAGACTAGTACACAAGCTGGCTTTCACCTATATATAAAGGGCTTCGAAGACTTTGTGGAACAATTCCATTCTCTTTGGATTCCCTTTTTCCATGAACTTTTTGAAGTCTCCTCGTGTTAAACAAACACGGTCAGCTGTTGACCTGGTCAACAACAGCTAAAGAAAATCAGACTACGCCTGTTGGAAACAGTCAAACAGCTCCTTCCATGCCCGTGAAGGCTCCTGCTGCGCAGTGAAGCAGTTCTCTCACTGAAGTGGAAAGTCCTGGCCTGCTACTCGCGGCCACACCAGGCTCCGAGCTCAGGGGGAAGGGGACGGTGCCTGTGTGAGGCTCCACAGTTGAGAATGCCCACGTGAGGCCAGGAGTTACGCTAAGGTGAACAAGGGGCCAGTCCCTACTAATGAACATCGGTATCCAACAAGGACACATGAAGAGGCTTGAAAAGGTTCATGGGAAAATGGGATGAAAGAGAATGGAATTGTTCCATGACTTTTTTGAAGTCCCTCCTATTTTCTAGGTCTCAGATGACATGTTGTTGTTACATATCTTAGAGCTGATTCCGAATCATAGCGACCCTGGAGGGCTGAGTAGATAGCCCACAGAATTCCCCAGGCTGTCATCTTTATGGGAGGAGAAGACCAGGTCTTTTCTCTTGTGCAGCGGCTGGGGGGGTTCGATCTCTCAGTTAGTAGCTGAGTGCTTAATCACTGTGTTACCAGAGTGAACCCTTTTCAGCATCTAAACACGGCTGCCCCTATGACAAGTTCAAGAGCAACTAGATTACTAGATAGAGTAGCGGTTTACACCCAGGCCCTCAGGGCCAGACCTGCCCATGAGGTTAATACTGAGTCAGACCAACCTGCTAGGGATTCAGACTCCTCAGAACACGTGCCAGAAGTGGCTTTTGGGTCGGTGTCAGGCTATTCAAAATGAATCAAGACCCCTCAGGGTAACAACACGCTATACTGTCCATAGCTGATCCTTTTGAGATGGTTCAGATTTGTACTGAAATGACAACTGTGATCCCACTCCAACCTAAACGCACACACTTGTGGCAGCCCTGGGGTCCTTGCTAGATCCTAGGTACTAGGACACGTGACTCTGGGGTATGAACACCCACCACAGACCCAAGAAACTAGCTGATGCTGCTCTTCCCATACAAGGTAAGTACTCACAAATTTCAGCCCTTAGTCACCAAGGTCAGCCAGAGATCACGCAGCCTGGGCTCCAGCCTTGGTTCTTTTGTTAACCTGCGCTGAGACTGGAGACAGTCTTTTGACTTACCTGGAACAGGAAGGAAGCCCTGCCTTGCCAAAATTTTCAGACTCTTTCTGAGTAGTAAATCAGATGAGAACAGGTTTGTAAAAAAATGTTAAAGAACACAGCTGATAATGTGAAAGACATTTGTGCTGCTGTTCTAAGAACTGATTAACTCCAGGGGGCGCTACATCTCCAGGGACGAGCTCCAAAGACTTTGGTGGTTTTCGGGTGCAAAACCAATCACCCTGGAACAACCACCAAGCACAGGAAGCCTCTATTCAAGGCTCATTTCAGTAGATGTGTATGGATCTGGGCTCCATTCAAATCCCAACTCAGATTTTGGTGGTAGAACTATTTAAAGGAAACAGAGCAAGAAGCCTGGTGTGAACCTGCCTTGGGGTTTGGAAATCTCAGGGGCACCCTTCCAGATTGTCCCTGGGACTTAAGGCTCGGGTGAGTGTTCCTCATGCTCATTTATTTTCAGGGATTCCTTTTCTAACTGAAGGCAATATAATCATGCAAGAGCATAGGACCACAGGAGAGGTACCTGGAAATACTGAGCCTTGGTATCCCTTCTGCAAAATTCCTCACAGAGACAGGAGGATTTCGTGAGCTGATGTGCACAGACAATGTGTAGCACAGTTACTAGCAGAGAAATAGATAGCCAACAGACACCATCTCCCAACACAGCTTCAGACCACAACACCCGACCGGCCACTAGGCTTCCCAGTGGGAAAAGGAGATCTACATGGAAGGAGACGACGGAAGCAGAATACACTGAGACTTACAGTATGCAATGGCACACAAAAGGCAGAGCTTGAAGACACCCTTCTCCCATCTTTAAGGCCTACCTGAAACGCAAGGTTTGGCGATTTCAAAGAGCACCGTGCCCGTCTCCAAATCACGAATTTTGAAGCGGGTGAAGTCAATACTGTAGACGTTGTCTTCAGGCTTACATAAGTAACCTAAAAAATGAGAGGGATCAATGTTAAAAAAAAAAAAAATCTCCAAATTATTTGCTTTTTTCATTTCTTTACTTTAATGCTCAAATTCAGGTTTGTTCTTCTACAATTCATCTGAAAGACAAGGTGTCCCAAGCAAAAGTTGTGTGAAGAGAAGGAGCCAAGGAAAGAAAAAAAGAACATGGAGGAGGTGAGAAAGACAGATTGTCCTACTGTGGATTTTTACATCTTAGAAACAATGACAGGAAAAGGGGATTTTCTTTGGAAACATCTGAGAGTGGCCTATACACCTTTCATGACCTACCAGAAACTGTTGGAACAGATATTTTTTTTTACATCTCTTTTAAAATGTTTGTACTGATCTAAGGAATCCTGGTAGGGTGCTGCTGGATATGTGGTGGGCCGTAAGGTCAGTTTGAATTGTAAGGTCAGTGGTTCAAACCCACCAGCCACTCCTCGGAAACCCTATACAGGGTCACTATGGGTCAGGACCAATTTGACAGCACTTAATAACAATAACAAAGTAGTGTTGGACTCCTACACTGTGGAATCAGCACTGGACTGCAAACCATAAGGTCAGCAGTTCAAATCTACCACCTGTTCCACGGAAACCCTATACAGGGTCGCTGAGTTGGAACTGACTAGATGGCACTTAACAATGTAGTGTAATACATTACAAGGTGGGCTGCTAACCGCCAATGTCAGCGGTTTGAGACCACCAGATGCTCCACAAGAGAAAGATGAAGTTTTTTGCTCCCATAAAGATTTACGGCCTCAAAAACCTTATATAAGAGGTCACTGAGTCAGAACCAACTGAATGGCACACAGCCAACCAATGGATAATGTAGCTCTGGTGGTACAGTGGTCAAGCACTCAGTTGTTAACTGAAAGGTTGGTGGTTCAAACCCAGAGCTGCTACCATAAAGACTTACAGCCTTAGAAACCCTACGGAGCAGTTAAACCTTGTCCTATCGGGTTGCTAGGAGTTGAACTGGCTCAGTGGCCATGAGTCATGGGATTGGTTTGTTTGGTGGCTCATCAGTTAATCAAAAGATTGACCACGGAAACCACCCAGATGCTCTGCAAGTGGAAGAGGTGGTGATCTCCTCTCATAAACACTACAGCTTAGAAAACTCTCTCTGTCACATGGGGTTCCTGCAACAAAAACTGACTCAATGGCATCAAACAATGGATACGACTGTGCTTGTTTGTCAACTGTGAATGCTACAAAGCCAGAGTCTACAAACTCCTGGAAAGGACCAAGTCGGAAATGTATTTGGCTTTGCAGGCAATCTGTGGTCTGCCAGAGCTATGCACTATGTCCTGGCAGCACAAAGGCGATTGTCCACGGACTAGTGTGACTGCGAACCATTCAACTTCATTTTATGGATGCTGCTATTTGAATTTTACATAACCATCATGTCTCACAAATGATTTGATTTTTTTGGGTAACCATTAAAAATGTCAAAACCATTCTTAGCTTAGGAACTGTACAAAATCAGGCAGTGGGCCAGATACAGAGGTGACACCAGCTGACCTGGCTGATGAAAGCATTGGTTCAAAGTGAGGTAGAGCCTTCAACCACACAAGCAGCTCATCAAAATAGTACCGACCCTAGTAAACGCCATAAAATTACAGATGACAATCTTCTCTCTTCATTGATTTTTTTTTTTTTTTTGTCTACAATGACTCCACACAGCATGTTCTCTCCACAAACTCTTTTGGCTTCTCTCTCATAGTCCCTGCTTACATTAGTTGCTTCAAGTTTTACAAGCTACTGATAATTCTGTAATCCCCACCCCACCCCCCCAAAAAAACACAGCAGAGACTGTTTCTGTGCTCTTGGAGGGTCCCCAGTAATAAACGTACTGAAGAGGAACAAATCTTAACAGTCCGAAACTCTGACCTGAGGCAGTGAGAGTGTAGTACTTTCACCAATAAGCTGCAGAGGCAGGTTCCAGCTATAGCACCAAGCCCACGCCCCCAAAGCAGGGCCTGAGTGCAGATCTAGAATGCTGCTTTAGAACCAAATCCCAGAATGGTTTGACTCACCCTTGATATCAGGAAAAAGCAAGAAGCGCTGAGCCTTTATCTTCAGAGCCCCCAGTGGAAAGTCGGTCAGAACACAAGTGACCTTTTTATACAGTTTCAATGAAACTGAAAAGCAAGGTCTTCTAAAAAAATACCTCCCAGCTTGCAAAGGACAATCTCAACCCAAAGAGAGCTGGGAAATGGGGCAGTAAGATATGCAGTAACAAATTAAAACCCTACTTAGGAGATGGGCCCCTCCAAGCATGCAGGGCCAAGGCCCACTTAAAGTAATTCTGTAGATGACAGTCAGCCTTGAAATCACCAAGGATGTTGCAGGGTTACTAGAGGACCTAGGAGAGTAATGGGCAGGGCAAGCCAGGCGGAAGGAGGTAACTACAAACTGCTGGAGAGAAAACAGCAGCAAAGGAAAGGGGGCAAAGTCAGTGCTTGGCTTGGAAGGGAAGAGAAAAGAAGGGAGACCTAGGACAGGAGATGGGTAATGTATCTCTTCCCACCTTTCACTAGAGGACAAAAAGGTTCAAGACAGTTGCATCTTATGCAAAAACGTCAATTCTGAAACCTTGACATGAATTCTCAACTCACTAGAACAAATGTTTTATAAAGCAGGATTCACATTTTCCGGTTTGGTACATGAACTGAAACTTTATTGTTTTTTAATGTGGCGTGGCTTTAAATGTGCATTAAATGCCACGGCAAAGTGTTAGAATGGGGAAAGGCCCACCTGCACACAAAAGGGCATCGCAAGAGGCAGAAAGGAGGCGGGGCAGTCCTGCGGAGTGGAGGGAAGCTGACTAGGGGAGCGAGCAGGTAGGGGAGGAGTTCCGGGCTGCAGAAGGCCATGGAGGCTGCCGAGGTGACCAACGGAGGGGCACCAGGCGGAGTGGGAACCCTACTGATGGTTGACCGGACTGAGCAGTAAAGGGCCCATCATTAGGAGAGCGCGGCCTCCGGGCAGCTGAAAGGGCCCCTCCCCAACCAGGTCCAGCTGGGGTGGGGAACTGGCCTGCCAAGGGGGCTGCCTGGTGTAGCCAGACTCAGGAAATGTGATTAGGCTCAAGGGAAGCCCCTTCCCCACTGGGTCGGGGTGACGGGGGCTACAGAGGGCTGACCCCGCCCGCGGAGCGGTGTGCCGCGCGGCCCGGCAGGCGAGGAGCCTGGGTGGAGCCCGGTCCAGCCGAGGGAGGAGCGGCCGAGCCTGCTACCGGCTACCAGGGGCCCGGGGCCCGGGGCCCGGCGCGAGGGGAGGGCGCGGCAGGCCCGGCACTCACTCTCGGTGACCCGGCTTAAGCGCAGGACGTGCTCGGGCCGGATGGTGTCCAGCGCCAGCAGCTCCTGCTCGGTGACCGCTGCCCCGCTGCCGTCGTCGGCTGCGTGATGGGGCGCCTGCCGCCGCGCCTTAAGCCGGTTCAGGACGCCGGCGCCCGTCTTCTTTTTCTCCTCCTTTCCAGCCACCAGCCCCCCGGGCCCAGCCGCCGACCCCGCGGTCACAGCCTTGGGGTTCGACCCGTTCATCGCTTCGCCGCCAAGATGGCCGCCGCCTCCACAGCGCCGTAACTATGGAGGCGGAGGCGGGGCCCGGGGTGGTACCTGGGGCGGGGCGGGCCGAAACAGGAGGCGGGGCCTGCAGGAAAAGCGCTGAGAGCCTGGTAATAGCGAAAAGGGCTCTGGTCACGCAGTGGCTACGAATCGGGCTGCGAAAATTAAGGTTACCAGTTCGAAACTACCTGCTGTTCCGCGGGGCTGCCTTTTTGCTCCCGTAAAAATTTACAGCCTCGGGAAACCCTGTACAGGGTTGCTGTGAGTCGGAACCCAGTCCACAGCACATAACCACCACCACCTTAGCATCAGGCCCTAAAACCACCCCAAATGCTTAAAAATATTTTGTACCATCAATTGGCTTTGTATCATATAAAGTGTGGATAAAGCATCTTGAGAAAACGTTTACTAAATTTTAGTATAGAATCTTAAGTTAAAAGAGTGCTTGCTACGCAAAGGCTACTTCTAGATAAACCCTCCAATTGGATTGCCATCCCTAAGCATACTGGAATCCAGGTGTGGCGCTGTAGGATAAGTACTGAACTGCTAATTACAAGATCGGTAGTTCAAACTCACCAGCAGCTACTCGGAAACCCTATGTAGGGGCACTATGAATCGAAACGGACTGGACACCTTTAACAATAAAGCCAGGCCTTGTGCTGGACATTGAGCTGGGCTATAGGGGGCGTCAATGGGCTCAAGTGTGGCAACAATTGTGAGGGTTGGCCCAGGACTGGGCAGTGATTCCTTCTGTTGTGCATAGGGTTGCTGTGAGTTTCGAAGGCACCTAACACCAACAACAAATAGGGAGTATATGAATATGAAGACGGGGATTGGTTGTTTTATTCACCACTGTAGCTAGTACTTGACAAGTGGTAAATACCAAAACCAAACCCACTGCCATCAAATCAATTCAGACTTAGGCAGAGTAAGAACCACCCCACAGTTTCTGAAAACAAGGAGCTCTGGTACGTAGTGGTTACGACTCAGGCTGCTATCCTCAGGGTCAGCAGTTCAATACTACCAGCTGTTCCGCACGAGAAAGATGAGGCTTTCTGCTCCCATAAAGACCAGCCTCGGAAACCCTGTACTGCACATAACAACAATCTTTACAGAAACAGACTGTCTGTGAATGGCTGGTGGGTTCAAGTCACTACACTTTTGGTTGGCTGCTGAGCACTTAACCACTGCGCACCAGGCCTCCTCACATTAGTTATTTCTCCACCGAGGGCTTAGGGGTCAGGGAGAGGCCTTACAGAAGTGGCATCTTAGAGGTTAATCATGATGTCACCAATGAGGAGTTGGGTGGGGGGAAAGGCTGCTCTTTTACACCCACATGGGCCTGCTCCTTCTCTAAGGATTCCAAACCTCTTCCTTTATGGTGGAGCCTGAGACCCAGGCAAAACAGGCCCCTAGGCCAGAGTGAAGCGCCCCTCCTCCCACTGTGGTCAGCCTAGGTCCCTCTCACCTGGTATGAGGAGCCTGGGCAGGGCTGAAAGGCTCAAGCTGGTTCCTGGGCCCCAGCCAAAGTTGACTCCACCCCTTCCGCCTCTCTGGGTGGAACAGCATGTGGCTAAATTCCTACCTAAAAGCTACCCTGTCTTTTGAGAGATTAAAAAACACTGGGTGGCACTTACCAAACCTTTCGGGGAGACTTTTAGAAAGTGTGTACAAAGAATAAAAGTCATTCCCTTGGCAAATCGTTCCTGAGGAATTTTTAGAACTTTTAATATGCTACTCAACTAGGAATGGCCAAGAGGGGCATTTATTTAGCTTGTTTCCCACACTCACTTGCTCAATGAACCTTTGTACTCAGAGTACCGGACCAGGGGCTGGGAGCCCAGCCCTTTTCTTTCTAGGATGAAGGCAATCTTAGTAACTCCTTCACCTGCAATTGCACATCCAGGGACTCAGCCTACATCTAATTACAAAGACGTCTATTGCAGGACCATTTGTAATGCTGAAAAAGTACAAATTATCCTTGCCTCCATGTTACAGCGGCTGTTAACAAACTGGGTTGGATTGATGTGTACTAATACGAACAGATCTCTAAGATCTTTTAAATGGAAAACCAAACAAAAAACCAGGTCACAGAAGCCCACTGGCTTAAAATAGAAAGTCTATTAATGTATAGTTTGTCATTGTAAAGTTAGCAGTCTGGGTATACATGAGTGTTAATGTGGCTTTCACTCTGAAGGAGGGTATTGGAAGGGGGTGGACTGGGTTTGGGTTAAGAGGGATATATGAGGGGGCTACACAAAGTTCATGGAAAATGCCATTATCTTTGAATTCCATTTTTCCACAAACCTTTTGAAGCTCATCTATTATTCTGAGTTATTTCTATACTATTTTATTACATGTATACGATCATGACTTGCTTATATACTTTTTAAACTAGAAGCTCTCTTAAACTCTGTGTCTGGAAGGTGGACTTGATTGTGTCCCTCCCCCACCCCCAGGTGAGTTCTGACTCAGCCAGCAACCCCATAGGACAGAGTGGCACTGCCCCATCGGGTTTCCAAGGTTGTGATCTTTACAGAAGCAGACCGCCACATCTTTAGTCCTCAAAGTGACTAGCGAGTTTGAACTGCCAACGTTTCCATGAACAGACCTCAGTGGACAGATGTCAGTGGAGCTTCCAAACGCAGACTAGGAAGGCCTGGCAGCTTACTTCCAAAAATCAGCCAACTGAAAACCTACGGATCACAACAGAACACTGTGCCCCTCTCAGGCTGTGGCCATATCATCAGGAGGGTTCAGAAGGGAGACTCTCAGTGAGATAGTTTGGCCAATAGCCTCAACGATGGGTAATCCGAAGCGGGACACAAAACCAGACAACGTCTTTTGTACAGAGGGTCATTGTGAGTCGGTGTCAACTAGATTGCTGTCCTCTCTTCTTGTTATTAAGCATCATTGCGTTGGTTCCGACTCAGAGGGACTCTGGACAGGGTTTCTGAGGCTGTAAATGTATGTGGGAGCAGACAGCCTCATCTTTCTGCACTGAAGCCGCTGGTGGACTCTAAGTGCCACCTTCTGATTTCCAGTTCAGTGCTTATCCTACAGAGCCGCCTTGTTCCCCATCTTTCTGTTGTTAACACATAAAAAAGACATCCACTAGACACGGACTATCCTCTAGGGAGTCCAGGAATAGTCATGGGATGGTGAACATTCACATTTTCCATTCCAAAATGTCTTTTAAAATATATTTCTTTAGTTCCTCAATCTTTGAAAGTCTTAAAAGGGTACTTTCTTCTTCAGAGAAAGAATATCATCACAACTCCTCCTCCCCTATATAACCATTACCCAGCAGTTACTGGTAACATTAAAAAGGAGTCCTGGTACAAGGAACATTCTCCAGAATAGGCCACATGTTAGGCCACAAAGCAACTCTCAACAAATTTTAACATATCAAAATGCACAAACCATCTTGTGCTATCAATTAGAAATCAACAATAGGAAGATCAAGGAAACAAAATCAATACATGGAAACTGAATAACATCCTATTTTAAAGGTACTGGGTAAAAGAACAAATGAGAACAAAAACACAACATACCAAAACCTTTGGGATACAGCAAAAGCAGTGATTAGAGGGCAATGTATAGCAATAAATATACATACTCATTAGTTAGAAGAAATAACCAACTCAACACATTAACACAGTATCTCCAACAATTAGAAAAAGACCAGTAAAGTAAGTCCACAGTCACCAGTAGAAAAGAAACAATAAAGATTGGTGCAGGAATAAATAAATGAGAAAACAGAAAAATAATAGAAGAATCAATGAGCTAAGAAGTTGGTTCTTTCAAAGTATTAATAAAATGAACAAACCGTTGGCAAATCTAACAAAACAAAAGGAAAAGATTCAAATAACACGCATAAGAAACATCACAACAGAACCAATCCAAATAAAAAGGGTAATAAGAGAATACTATGAAGCTCTGGTAGCGTAGTGGTTACGAATCGGGCTGCGAACCTTAAGGCCAACAGTTCGAAACTACCAGCCGCTCCACGGGAGAAAGATGAGGCGTT
>NW_006408596.1:6517702-6518685 GCF_000296735.1 Chrysochloris asiatica
GGTAGTTTCGAACCGCTGACCTTAAGGTTCGCAGCCCGATTCGTAACCACTACGCTACCAGAGTTCATGTATAGGAAGACTTAATGTTATAAAAATGTCAACACTACCCAAAGGAGTCTATAGATACAACACAATCCCAATCCAGATTCCAACATTATTCTTTAAAGAGATGGAAAAAATGTTCAAGAACTTCATAGAGAAGGGAAAGAAACCTTGGATAAGCAAAGCACTGCTTAAGAATAAAGTAGGAGGCCTTTAACTCCCTGATTTCAAAGTTTACTACACGGTCACAGTGGCCAAGACAGCCTAGTACAGGTACAAAGAAAGATACATAGACATGGAAAATGGGACAGAATGGAGAACCTAGATGTAAATCCATCCAAATACAGCCAACTGATTTTTGGCAAAGGACCAAAATACATTAAATGGGGAAGATAGTCTATTCAACAAATGGTTCTGGCAAAACTGGAAATTTATTTGCAGAAGAATGAAACAAGACCTATATCTCACAATATACACAAAAATAAACTCAACATGGATTAAAGATCTAAATGTAAAACCCAGGACAATAAAGACCATCAATGAAAAAATAAGGACAAACCTAGGGGATCTAATACATGGCATACAAACACTATCACTATCAAACATGACAAAAAAAATACAAACAATACAAGACAAAATAGATGTACAGGACCTCTTAAAAATTAGACATATACAGCAAAAGATTTCACCAAAAGAGCGAAAAGGGAGCTCACAGACAGGAAAAAATTTTTTTGCTACTACACAGACAACAAAGAATTAATATCTGCAATTTATGGACAACTACAACACATCTACAAGGAAAAAAACCCAAAACAACCCAAGTAAAAAATGGGCACAGGACATGAACAGCCCCTCCACCAAGGAAGACATTCAGGCAGCCAACAAACATAAGAAGAAATGTTCATGATGTTTAGCCATTGTTGTTGTTGTTGTTGTTAGGC
>NW_006408596.1:6522986-6524364 GCF_000296735.1 Chrysochloris asiatica
AAATTTGAAAATCTAAAAGAAACGGATAAATTTTCAGAATAGCTCTATCTAAACTGACACACAGAGTAAAGTATAAAACTTGAACAGACTGATAACAAAAGAAGAAATTGATCAGGTCATTAAAAAACTACCAGCAGAAAAAAAGGTCAAGCCCAGATGGCTTTCCTGGAAATTTTTATCAAACATTCAGAGAAGAGTTGACACCAATTTTATGCAAACTATTTTAGAACATAGAAAAAGATGGAAAATTCCAGGATACATTTTATGAAGCGGTCTAACCCTCATATCAAACCAGTCAAGGATATCCCTAAAAAAGAAAATTATAGACCAATACCCATCATGAGCACACATGTAAAAACTCTCAAAACAAAATCCTCGCCAAAAGAATTCAATAACATATCAAAAAAATAATACATCATGACCAGGTGGGACTCATACCAGGGATGTAAGGATGGTTCAATATTAGAAAAACAATCGACATAATCCACCATATAAATAAAAAGAATCACATGATCATCTCAATCGATATAGAAAAGGCATTTGACAAAATCCAACACCCATTCTTGATACAAACACTCAACAGATTAGGAACTGAAGTGAACTTCATCAACACAATTAAAAGCATATATACAAAACCCACAGCCAACATTACTCTCAATGGAGAGAAACTGAAAGCATTCCTTTTGCAAACAGGAACCAGAGGAGCGTGTCCTTCTATCACCGTTCCTATTCAATTTTGTGTTGCAAGTCTTAGAGCTATAAGGCAAACAAAAAAATCAAAGACATCTAAACTGGCAAAGAGGAAGTCAAACTCTCTCAACTTGCAGATGATACAGATCCTATACATAAAAATTTCCAGACACTCAGTAAGAAAATTACTGGAATTCATTGGAAGATTCAGCAAAGAGGCAGGATACAAGATCAATATTCCTCTACACTAATAATGACAGCTCTGAAAAAAAATTAAAGAAAACAATGCCACTTACAATAGCCACTCAAAAGATGAAATTGTTGTTGTTGTTAGGTGCCATCAAGTCAGTGCCGACCCACAGGGACCCTATGCACAGCAGAATGAAACACTGCCCAGTCCTGGGCCAACCTCACAATTATTGCCATGCTTGAGCCCATTGATGCTGCCACTTTGCCAATCCATCTCCCTGGGGGTCTTCCTCTTTTTCTCTGACCCTCCACCTTACCAAACATGATACCATTCTCCAGTGACTGGTCCCTCCTGACAATATGTCCAAAGTATAAGAAACCAAGTTTGGCCATCCTGGCCTCCAAGGAGCACTCTGGCTGCACTTCTTCCAACACAGATTTGCTGGTTCTTTTGACAGCCCATGGCACTTTCAATATTCTCCTCCAATATCATAACTCA
>NW_006408596.1:6527119-6550871 GCF_000296735.1 Chrysochloris asiatica
ACCCTGTACAGGGTTTCCGAGGGTGTAAATCTTTACGGGAGTAGAAAGCCTCATCTTTCTCCCGCGGAGCAGCTGGTAGTTTCGAACCGCTGACCTTTAGGTTCGCAGCCCGATTCGTAACCACTACGCTACCAGAGCTCCTTAGAGAAATACAAATCAAAACAGCTATGAGATACCATTTCATACCAGTATTAATAGCAAAGGTCAATAAAACAGAAAACAACAAAAGCTGGCAAGGGTGTGGAGAGACTGGGACCCTCCTACATTGCTGGTGGTACTGTAAAATGGTTCAACCATTGTGGAAAGTATGGTGCTTCCTCAGAAAGTTAGAAATAGAAATACCTATGACTCAGCAACCCCTCTACATGGTGTATATCCGCAAGAAATCAGAGCCAGCACACTAGTAGATATATACACACCGATGTTCATCACAGCACTATTCACAATAGCAAAAAGATAGAGACAGCCTAAGTGCCCATCAATGGAAGAATGGATAAACAAACTTTGAATGCATACACACAATGGAATACTATGCAATCTTGAAGAATAACTAAAGTGATAAATTTGTAAAACATCTCATAACATGGATGAACCTTGAGGACATTATGCTGAGTGAAATTAGTCAATTGCAAAAGGACAAATATTGTATGAGACCATTGGTGTCAAAGCTTAGGGAAAGGTTTCCATACTAAAAGAAACACTTTGATGGTTGGGGGGTGGGGGAGGCGGGAGGTGAGAGTGATTCACTGGCTAGAGGGTAAACACATTAGCTTGGGGCTTGGGTGATTGTTGTTGCTAAGTGCCTTTGAGTCAGGTTGTGACCCATAGCGACCCTGTATAGGGCAGCTGGTAAACTTGAACTGCAGGCCTCCTGGTTCAAGCGGACTTTGCAGTCCAGCGCATTAACCAATAGCACCACACCAGGACTCCAAAACTTGGGTGATAGGTAGGGCAATATATGAAAAGAGTGTGGCAGATGAGTAATGAAGGTAGAGGAAGACGGAGAGATACGCACGGCTAAAGTGGACGGAGGTTAAGTAGTGATCTACACACAACCTTAGAACAGTGTTCTGTGAGTAGATACATGGCTTGACACAGGTTGAATGGGTAAGAGAGAGGGAACAAAACGTTTCTGTGTTTGACTGCCTTGTTTATTGTCTACTATTTTAAAATAGACAGTTATGTGTGATAGAAATAAATATTGAGATTATGATTACTGAAAGCTTATAGGCCCTCCTTCAGCCTACAACTGATTGGATTAGCTAGAAGGGTAGTTAGAATGTGTCCAGAGAAATGGGCTTCTTGTTAAACCTTCGTAGATTATAGGATTTTAGGTAGAATCCTGAGCCCCACCCAGAATCTTCTGAGTTGGGACTTTTGCATTTCAAAATACCTGCAGATCAACCCAGAACTGCTGGGAGTACACAAGATTCTTACTGAAGACATGTAGAAAAAAGCCAGCGCTTTGGCTTTGTGAGTTTCAAGTAAGCTGTTTGCTTTGGAGGCATCAAGGCAAAAAAAAAAAAAAAAAGTCAGCCAATCAGGGAAACCCCCATTCTAGAACTAAAGGTTAGAGGGAACCAAGAGCAGTCTAATATGCTCACTAGTGACCACATGGGTTTACTTGTTACTGCAAGTTAGGGAAATGCAGCAGTGAAGACAAGCACTGAGTTTGGACATGTTTCATTGGCACCCATTGACCTTGACGGGTCTAAAGATTAGGGAGTTGGGTGGAGTCCTGAGCCTATGGGCATTGATCTAGTCCCTGGGGGCTAGGACTGAGAGTAAAGGGCCCATCTGGTCTGAAATATAAGGAGCTTTATGTGAACTCTCAAACTTGCAGCTAGTACCCATTTGTCCTAGCTTGGATGGCTAGGGCTGAGCTGACCAGAACCCAACCAGTAGAAAATAGCGATGTTTGATACTGTGAGCAAGTATAAATTGCTATAATTTGATGAACTAGACTTTTGCTTATGGATGCAGTTGCTCAAAATTCCAACTGGAATGGAAGGTTCTTCAGATCAATGAATGTGCTTGTCTCAGTATACTGGGTTGATAGGGGAAGGCAATTTCGACATAGGCTATCAAAAATGGGGGTGGGGGGCTATAACGACTCAATGGTACATAACAACAATAAAAGCATAAAGTGGCTGACTTACAAGTTTTCCAGGGTGTGCTTAGTTTCAGGATTCAGGGGGCAAGGTAGAATCCCTACTCAGTAGTTTTCCTCTTTTCCAGATATGTCTGGTGAAGGGGGGTGGAGGACAATGCTGATAGGATTTTATGATTAATTTGTCATTGTTAGTAGAATTGTGATTGTTAAACTGTGATTGTACACGATGTATAATTAAAAGGGGGAGTACTTAATCTTTTACTTTATGAAAAGAGGATCCCAGGACACCAAGAAAGAAGAGTATGAGTGGAATATGAGATCCCTACTAGAAAAGCAGCCAAGAGCAGAGGCAGTTGCATGGAAAGACAGAGCAGCTGAAGGCTCTAGGCCCATGAACTAAGTAAAGTTGTGTGCCTCTGACAGCAGGCTAGCTTGCAGAATGTATCCAATGTACCCTTTGGACATTTACAAGTATATTTTTTTGTTTTGTTTTCTATGTGTGTGTATGTGAATAATTTTAATTGTTCACTTGTAAAATATAAGATGTAAAAGGGGAACCACAGAGAGGAAGTAGTCTTAACTGTTGTTGTGAGGAGGTAATTGTAATCATTGAGATGAAACACCGTGCATGGTTTGTTAAATGCAAAGCTGATGTCTGCAAACCTTCACTCAATTCACAATGTTGTTAAGAGCTACTGAGTCAGTTTCAACTCATAGTGAACCTGTACAGGGATTCCAAGGAGTGACTGAAAAGATGAAAAAAAATTAATGGGGGGGGGGGGAAAGCAGCAGCAGCTCTGGTAAATTCTAGGTTAACCCATATGGTCAGCAGTTCAAATCCAGAAGCCACTCACTGAGATAAAGATAAAGCTGTCTGCTCCTGTAAAGATTTCATGTCAGAAACCCTGCACAGGGACTGGAATTGACAATGGCAGTAGGTTTGGCATTTTGCACATAGCCGATCACGGTACTAAGAGTGCATGTTTTGCCAGCAGGGCCAGCTTCCAGTCTGGCTGTCCTACTTATCAGCTGTTTCTTTGGCCAGGTTACTTACTGGCCTCAGCCTTTTCTTCCTCACTTCTACCAGGCTGGAAACCCATCTTTCCTAAGGTTGTTGAGAAGAGGAAATGCAAACCAGCCACAAAAAAGCACTCTGCATATTGTGAAGAGCGTGCCCTGTGATTGGTCGCTATGGCCAACTCTGGCAAAGTGGTCTTTTCCCAGGGTCCTTGTGCTGCAGTAGACAAGGCGGGCAGGGAGATGCATGGAACTGGAGGAAAGAGCAGTGAGAGGAAATGAGCAGACCAGGCCTTGAGGAAGAAACAGATGGATTCTGGGGAAAGCAGCAAGGAAACCCAGGCAAGCAAGTCTTTCTACAAGGTTCAGGACCAGAAAAAAAAAAAAAAGGCAAATGGGGTTATTAATATTTTCACTGGTTAAGAACAAACAACTTGGCCTCTTGGATCAGAGCACCACAGTGAGGTGGCCTATCATCTCAGATTGCTAGGGAGCAGAGGCAGAGGTGGGTGGCCTCAGGCCCTAATCCCCTCACCACTGTTCCAGCAACAAGAATTCCAGTAAGTGTGGGAAAAATTGGTCCTTCCTCCTTTGTGGGGGTTGGGGTGCTATGTATAGAGAGGGGCTGCCCTGCAGGCTCCAGCCACCCGGGAGCCTAATTTCCTCAGCAAGATTAAGATCTGGACCCATGGAGTGGTCCAACCCAGCTCCTGCACTTGGCCCACTTTCCTCTGTTACAAGTCCCTTGAGCAGGGCCTCTTCAGGTCTCTTCCCTCCTTGGCAGCTCTAGCATAGCTACTGGTAATAGTAACAGCCCAGCAGGACTTGGGAAAAATCTCTAGTTAAGGGCAGGCGCAGCCTGAAAAAGAGGCTTGTTAGGGCCCTGGGAGCAAATCCATCCACTCTGGCCTCATTCTTAGAACCGAACACACAATTCTGCCTTTCAAAGTGGGAACTAAAGGAAACAGGTTCCACTCCCACTCCTGCTAGGAGAAATAGAGCAAGCAGAGTCTGGAGTCACACAGCATCCTGAGGAAGATGCAAAGCAGAGAGCAGTGAGGATGGGCCAGTCTGGGTGGAAACCCCCACTCTACCTGCTGTTTTTTGCTGGCTGTGGGCAAGTCACTTCTTTTCAAAAGTATTACCAACTAGTGTTCTTGAAGATTATAGACAACATCTGTAAAGTGCTTGGCATTGTGCCCAGACCACTTCAAGGAGTTCTGGTATGGTGCTGCAGGATAATGCACTGGACCACAAGGTCAGCGGTTAAAATTCACCAGTATCTCCTCAAGAATCATACACAGGGGTCACTATGAGTTGGAACCAACTAGCTGATACTTAACAACAAATCCACATTATTACCAGGAGGCCTGAGTGACGCAGGGATTGTGACCACTAACTGAAGGAATTTCAGACCCACGTGTCACTCCACGGGAGATAGACATAGCAGTCTGTTTCCATAAAGATTACAACCTAAGAAACTTTATGGGATAGTTCGACTCTGTCCTATAGGATCCGTGAGTCACAAGCAACTTCATAGCAATGGATTTTTTTAAAAAGTAATTATTATTCTGAAAGCCTTAGAAAAAACCAAGCTTTGGATCTCGGTTTGACCACACACTGACCAGCCCACACACTGACCAGCCTGGGGTAAACTACTGAATTGTTTCAAGTTTCATGATCTTGAGTTGTAAAATGGTGGTGACCAGTTGCAGGAAGAAAATCCCTCCTGCTTTCTACTACGTCCCATTCTAGACCCAACACGGGGCATACATCACAACATGTATATCTGGTGGACACCGAGAAAAATGTTCCATGGTTCTTAGAGCACAGCTGTTGTAGCAGCTAAGGGAAAGATAAGATAAGAGGAGAGGCAGGCACAGTCTAGGCCTCGTGTCTCCGTGAAAGTGGAAACAAAACACAAAATCACTTCACTTGCATTCCCTAAATGCGCTGTTGGCTGAAATAGCCAGGCAGAGTTTTACAGAGACTACCATGTATTATCCAAATATCATGTGAAGAAAAGTGAGACATATAACTAACCCCAAGCTCACATGAGAACCCCTCCCTTTTACCCTTATCAGTCAGGTTCAAATTTAATTCCAACACAGAGTGTCACTGCAAATTGTTTATTAAAACACAAAGCAATGGACAGTGAAAAACATCCTGATTTTTTACTTTTTGGTGGGAGTGGGGGTGAGGGTGAGGCGGGGGGTAATGGTAGGGGTAGGGATAGATGGAGTCGACAGCTCTATCCACCCCTACACTGTTTTCCCCGGCCAGCCAGGTTCAAAGCCCTCCATCCCCTCTCGTTGTGCCGCTGCTGTAAAATGCATGTTGTGCCTAAAAAGAGTTGGTTTGGCCTCGGCAGGCAGAAGATGGGAAAGTAGAATAGGAGCTACAAGAACTAGGAAGAACTTGACCCTTTCTCCAATACTTAGTACAGAACAGGGAGCCAGGCCCAAAGTGGAGGACCAGGCTTGGCTGTCTGACAAGGCAGGTCAGGCCTAGAAAGGTTGAAGAGACTGCCCTGAGCTCTGAATGGGCAGCTGCTCTTAGCTTGGGAGAACCTAGTAGAAGGAAAAGGTAACATTCCTTACATCCAACGAGGGAACTGATCCAGGGTCAAATTTCTTTTCATTCCCTGGATCACAATACACCAGGGAACAGAGGAGTCAAGGATGTCTCTTTCCTCGTTTTGTTGTGATGTCTCTCCCTGCCAATTCTCCCCACCCACCTGGCAACTCAGTTCTCCTTTCCCGACAGTTGTCCTTTAAAAGGACGGAAAGCACTTGAGTTTGTTGTTGTTTTTCCTCAGACTGAAATAAAGCACCAAGGCTCAAAATAGAGGTGAGAAGAGAGTCCTGCTTTTCCTGGTGCGATGGGCCCCACCTCACAAGACTGTCTGATGTGAGAGGTGCCCAGGCCCTCTCTGCCAACTCTCACAGGCACTATCGTTTCTCTGGCTGCCAGCAAAATCCTGCCTTCTTGTTCTCACGCTGGTGGGGGGATGCCGTCCCGAGAGACCCAGCCTGCACTTTCCCTGCCAACCCAGGCAGTCCCCAAACCACCTGCTCTGGTCAAGATGATTCGGCCACCTGAAGCAGGCCAGCCCAGAGGGACAGGGAAAACACCCACCGTTGCTGGGAATCTCACACACTATCTGGCCTGTAGCAAAGCTGAGGACACCAAGCCCTCTTGCCTCAGTTAGCGTCTCAATACACAGTCCTCGTTTGGAATGTAAGGAAAACGTTGCTTAGATTTCTAGACACTTGGACGTTAAGACATAATTTGCCATTTTCTTAGAGCTCTTTGATCTCTATCTTTCTAGAGAAGAGAAGCAGGTCTCCCCCACCCCATGGGAGATTTCCACACACAGATCCTGGATCTTTCTGGGTCTACTTGGGTGACTATCACCACCCTGGTCTCTCTTCCTAAGGGCCACAGCAGCAGGAGGCCCAACACACGGTTCCATTTTCTTCTTTGTAAAAGCAGGAGCATGCATTAGTCTCTCACTTTGGAAAGCTCACCTACTCTCCCGGGTCCTTTTGGATCTTGGCAAAAGAGAGGCACATCATACATGTTCCCGCTTGATGCCATTAAGGCGCCTTGAGGCAAGAAGACACTTGAATTACGTCAGAGCTGGCCAGTGGTGGAGAGGGGGAGGGAAGGAGGGGAGCAGTCCTATGACAGGACTTAAGGACCCCTGCCCAGACCTGAATCTAGAGGGAATGCCCACCCTGGCTCAGAGCAGGAGAGGAAAAGGCACTATGGTGCCCGGGAGGGTCCTTCCCCTGGGCTTCCCAGGCAGAGTGGACTTCAAGGGGAAGGAATATTATGTGCCAGGAAAGGGAAGACACTACTGCTGTTTCCTGAAGTTTGGCTAAGAGTCTACAAGCCTTGGCCCAGGAGAGGTGACAGGCAGGCTAAGGAGGAAGAGAAAAGGAGGAAGAGAAATTCCTTAAAACAGAAGCTTCTCCTAACAGACAAGGAAGTTGACCCATAATTTGAAAACTGGATCAAACTGTTCCCAGGCTCAGAGAAGAGTAGGTAAGCTTCACTGCACATCAACCCATCTTATCAGAGCCTAGGTAACTGCAATTTCAGGCCAGTATCTCTTAGGCAAACAGTAGGAACAAGAGATTAAGATGCCCTCCAGGGCTGGAGTCTCTAGACCACTGAGAAACGTTGATGGCTGTCTTTGTCAGAGTTTGGGTAGCCTTGGAGTGGCTCCTCCCTAACCTTGGAGATTTAGCTCAAAAAATGGGTTCAGGTTGAGGAGTCAGTCATGAGCCTCCCAGGCAACTTCCTGACCCCAATCAGAGCGAGCTGCGAGCCTTAGTTCATCTCCAGCATATCTTCTCAGGCGCCACCCAGAGACAGAACTGAAGCCCCACTTCTGTTGGAGGAGTCTAGCTCTAAAAGCCTAGGATAGACTGGGGATCTGGTTGAAGTGCCCCACCTCCCCACCCCTTCTGCCAGCCCTCACTCCTCACCTCCCCAGCCCCAGGCACATGCCCTAGCTGGAAAAAGCAACAGATGAACAACAGGGTAATTCTCGACACACATAATACAAAAATAAAAATAAAGAGTGCCCTATCCCACCCCTTTAACCACTTCATGTACCTATATAGTCTTGGAGGAGGGAAAAAAAAAATATTTCAAGTTCAGCATCATGAGCCAGTCCTGGGCAGCTCTTGTTAGCTAGGTGGGCTTGGCTCCAGGGGACTCTGCCCCAGCCCCCACTAGGCTTCTTCCGTTTCCTCACCTCCCCTTTAGTTTGTTAGCCATAGGAAGCGATTCCTTCCTTTGAATACAACCAGAGAGGAAAGTGCCCATCCCCATTCCTGAGTCAGGGGGGAGGGGGGCTTGGAAACAAGAGGCAGAAGCAAAGCTGCTTGGCTTACAGTACCATTAGGATACGGCCCCAGGAGCCAGGGTTTTCTTCCGAGACTCTGTGTCTCAGAGGAGTGAGGTGAGGAAGCAGGGGCCCCTCCTTCCTCAGAGAGACCCAGCCACACTACAAACAAGGCAAAATGGAGGCAAGTCCTTCCTCATTTGTCTACGCCATTGGCAGTGGTACAGAGCTTTGGGGAGCTGTGATGGAAAGGGAACCAAAGCCACTGTCAGAGCCCATTACATAGTCAGGATGTCCACTGCCCCAGGACCAGAGCTATAGGACTCCATTGTTTAGAAGTTTTCCAAAGCACTCCCAAAAGGTTCCTTTGACTGCGCTGTAGGTCACAGCTGGCCAGCTGCCTGACTCAATACCCAAGTCCTGGGGCCCAAGTTACAGCTCAAAGAAAGGGTTACCACTCTCCAAGCACCAAACACTGGCTGGGAGTAACTTGTTAAGAGTCAAAAACCAGGACATGGACTGCCCAAGAGCTATCTAGTTTGTCACATAAAGAACAACACAAATATATGGACTTCTGCTATAGCCAATGAACACATCCAAGGCCAACTCAAAATGAACCGCTTTCTAGAAAGATGGGCCCGGCCTCAGATTTCCATGCCAATCCAACTGCCTCCCACACACAACATGCCTTGTAGCTTGCCTGAGGCCTTCCTTCGCTGTTACTGTCCTACTAGGAAACAGGTGACTGTGACAGCAAAGGACAGGAACAGGGATGCTTCGTTTCCTGCAGAAATCATTCCCAGGAATTAAAAGACAGACGCTCAGATGCTGCAGTTGAGCCCAGAGTTGCCAGGAACATGGCTACCTGGGAACTCTTCACCTGGCTGCTACTTGGGGAAGGGAGTGAAAGGGCAGAGGGCATGCTATGTAAGGCAGCCAGAAGCTCACCTGAGCCTCGCTTAGAATCTGTCTAGTTCCTTGGGGCAGCTCTAGACAAACCAAAAACTGGTGGAAGTGGGTCAGAAATGTGTCTGTGATATAGAAGGACACAGGAATAAATGAACATCAGATATGAGACCTGCTAACAGTGGTCAGTCACTTCATAGGGCTCAAGTCTCTGAGGTTGCTCTTAAGTTATGCTAATTATAAGCCTTTTCCAATCCAAAGACCAGAAGAGACTTTAAGGTCAAGAGTCCAGTGGCTGCAGGTTGGAAAGCATCCCTGCCCCCTGGCAGCAAGACCCTACAAAGGGGCCAGTCCAAGAACTGCCCGCATAGAGACCCAGGGAGGGAGGTACCGACAAGATGAGGTGCTAGAGGGTAAGACATTCAAGCTGAAGGAATTTCAAGTCCCCATGTCTCCTTCCAACTTGGCAATAAGTTACTGGGCTGGTTGAGAGAAGAAGAAATTGCAAATGAGCCAGATTAACCAAAAAGAGAAAGAGAGGAAATCAAGTCCCCAACAGGCACTAAAATTAAAATGATTTGTTGTGAAACAAGGTAGAGGCAACTTGAGGATCTGACATAAATGAATCGTCTTGGATACCAGACAGTCCTCTAATTGGCACACGTCAGGGAGACAAGCAATGGCTAAGCTCAAACACTGAAGGTGGAACCACCATTGGATGACAGAGAGGCTGCCAAGGAAGAAAGCAGCTAACTTTTCTTATCCCTTTCCTTTGTCTTTGTGTCTTGACCTTACAACTTATACACCTCCACATACACACTCTCAATCCTAGGTCATCTGGAAATGGATTTGGACATAACTTCAGAATGCACCCCACTCCCAGCCTAGGTCTTCCCAGATAATAAGATGCCATTTCCTGGCTATTAATTTCTAATTCAAACAAGGGAACCACATCTGCTCTGAGTTCAGAGTCCTTTCCACTAGGCATACAGGCTGGGATCCTTGAACGGGAAGGATCCAGTTGGAGAGACAGCTGGGGGCCAGCCACAGAGAGGACTAGCACTGAAGCAGGTCTGGGACCAGGTGGTGGGGAGGGCTGCTCTCTACTCACTTGGCCTCTTTTTATCTCCTTTAATTTGTGTGTGTGTGTGTGTGTGTGTGTGTGTGGTTTTTGTTAATCATTGTGAAAAACACAGAAACCCAAACTAACATGTTTGGTTTCTTTCCCATACCCCTCCGCCCTGTTCAGGATGACCATTTGTTCTCACAGCCGGCAGAGGCAGAAGAGGGTTGGAATGAAGACTCCAAAGGCCACCAGGATGGGGAACATGAGGCTGCTGTTGTCCGAGGCATAGGGGTTGGGCGTGCGGGGGCCTGACTGCACCCGGTTCTTGTTGGACTGTCTTTTGAGATTCGACCCTTCATCATATTCTTCTTCTTCTTCTTCCTCTTCTTTCTTTTCCAATCCTGGATGAGGCTGCAGCTTTGGTACATCTGACAAAAGAAAGTAAACACTATCTAAGTCGACCCACAGCATTGAAATGAGACCCTTAAAAGCAGCCAACTCGTCACAGCACAGAGACTCCTGTAACCTAGCCAGGGTCCATGGGACAAAGCATAAATAACAGAACCAGCCTCTGAAACCCATCTTCTTTAGCTTTAGCTAAAAAGGAGTGAGAGCTCTGCCCACAGGAAGGCTTAATATTTCCTCTTCCTCTCTCCTTCTTTCAGAACCCTGAGAGGACCAGACTGGACAGAGACAACAACCTGACACCCAAAACGGAATCTTTTCAACTCACCTCTTTCCCATTACTCCACAGTTGCTATTTTTGGTTTTACTTTAAATAATATTTTCTTATGCTAAAGGTCAAAGTTGACACAGCAAATTAGATTCCCATTGGACAATTTCTACCCAAATGGTTTCATGATATTGATGACATTTTCTACAAAGTGTCATCATCTCATTCATTCTGTTTTGGTTGTACCATTTCCTGCACTCTAGTTTCTCTGCCCTCTTACTTTCTCATTCCACACTCCCTTTTGATCCACTGAACCGTTGCTGATCTGAACCAGATCTGAACCACAGAGGTCTAGGTTCTGAGCACATACAATGTCTCTGCCCTACCTCCTCCATGGGAACCACAGCACAGATCTGTGTGAAAGCAGGACACTGTGAGAGCCAGTCTATCAACCCCACAGGGTGAAGTTCTCAGCACAGTCAGAACAAGAAGGAGAAAGGCATAGGAGGAGGGTCAGGGAGAAAAGTTGTTAAGACACATTTTCTCTAAAAAATATCAGCCTGAAGCAGACAGCCACAAAAATCTGAACTGTGGTAAGAAAAATTATCACCTAAGTCTGGATACCAAGGACAAGGAGACACTACTACGTAACCTTTGTCTCAGCAATGCTGCCAACTCTCAGATCCTACCCAAACTTAAAGGTCTCCTCCTCCTCCTTGCCTTTTCCTCTTTGCCCCCAAGAAATAGCTGTCACAGAAACAGAGTAAGGACATGTTTTAGGAGATTCCAGAGGATTACAAGGTCAGCGTATACCAACAGGTATCCTCATTAGTCCACCTGGACTGGGGTTAAGGAATCTGCGCCTGGGACAGGATAGCTGATTAAACGGCAGCAGCAGCAACACGGGGACACAGGTCAGAGCTGGTGGCTGGCAGCTAGTACCAGGCTGTACTTCATCCCCATCAGCCTTTGAACTCCCCACAATTTGGCTTCCAAATTGTTGTTATGTGCCATGGAGTCGGTTCCAACTCATAGTGACCCTACACAGGGGTTCTGAGGTTGTAAATCGTTACAGGAGCAGAAAGCCTCATCTTTCTCCCACGGAACAGCTGGTCGTTTCGAACCACTGACCGTGAGATCAGTAGCCCAATTCATAACCACTATGCTACCAGAGCTCCTCCCAACCACATCCTTCTGCCCAAGTCATAAAAGCAGGTCAAAACAAAGACTTACCATCTATCGTCCCAGCCATGATATAGAGCGCACAGACTTTGGGATTGTCATAGTACCCCTAGGAAATGGGAAACAGTGGTCAGGAAACGCTTTGCATGCACCCACTCTCTAAGTCCTTCTCCTTGGTAGGGAGGAGGGCAGGGCGGGGGTGTGGAAGTGGGGGCATTACCTTGACAAACTCAATGGAGAGTTTCCCTGTGAAGGTGGATACCTCCCCCTGGACACTCAACTTCCCCTTTCTGATGCTCATGGGGATGATCTCATCATGAGCTGTGCTGTGCCCAACGCGGTCAAAGATGTCCAAGTCCTTCACCACCACGTGGCCATTCAAGCGCACATCAAACACCTTTCAGGAATAGAAAAGGACAGAATGTCACAAACCATCTATATTACATCCTGTTAGCAGTTGGACATCATGCATATATCTGGGTTTCCAGTTCAAAATATATTTAAGAAACCACTGGGCCAGAGACACCCCAGCATGGCTACGACTCTCCGTGAGCTAAGTCAAACCCCTTCAATGTCACAGAGCTCTAGTCCTGGCCTTAAGGGGCAAAGAACACACACACAAAAACTCAGAGTGAAAAGGAAGGAATTCACAAAAAGGGACAGAAGAAAAGAATAAAGCCAAAAAGAAGAAAGGTGTTAAAATCCCAAAATGGGAAGGGGTGTCCAGGGCCAGTTGATGACCAAGAACTAGGATTCTGCCATTGCCTTCTGTCACCACACTCCAAGGTAACCTCATGGACAAAGGGACATAGTTTCTCTGAGGGCAGAAAGTAGTAGCTTCTCCTCAAAGCTCGTTCGTTCCTCACTTCTGAACTGACTCTTACAAGCGATGGCCTAAAGCAGAGGACTATTGAGGTGGCAGGGGGCCTGACCAGGTCTCACCTTCTGCTGAGACTGTGCAAAGTAGACCTCAGCGAATTTCAACACCAGGACATAGTCCCCCTCCTCCTTGATGGGTACTTCATAGCCAAAGGTCTCCTCATTGTACCTCTCGGTTTGATACAGGATCTGGTCCTCGGGGTTGGAGCGCAGGATTGGCAGTTTCATGCCATAGTCTGAGGCTAGGGACAAAAGACAAAGAGAAACCACATCAGAGGCAAGACACAAAAGAAAAGCAGAGAACCCCGAACCACCAGAGGCATTTCCGGGGTAAAGCTACTAACCCTCTCAGTGCAAGGGGCCACCCTCTCTGCACCTGGCTCCAAACAGACCAGACAAAGGGCACAGAGGCCATTACCAGGGAGAGGAACATGAAAGAGATCTCGCACTAGTTGCCTGTTGAGGCAAAACTTTTTTTGAAAGCATTTGACTTTCCCAAGTTTGTGGAGAGGGATGACAGGAGAACAATCTACCTCATTCTTAAAAAAAGTGCGGCGCTGCCAACTGCCTGGTTCCCGAGAGCAGCCTCATCAAATTAGGGCAATGGTCAGGAACTATATACAAGATGACCAGGCTCAGAGAGTGGATTCTTCCCATTCCCAGAGTCTTTAACACACAGGCCATCTGGTTAGAAAGTCTTCCTTCATTGTCTTAACTACAAATAAGATACTGACTTTAGTTCCTTTTTTCTAGTTTTCTTTCAGAAAGCTCCAAGGCTAGGCAAGAGCGTGATGGTCATAACAGGTAGGAGACTCTCTAGTGTCCTTTAGATCCCAGCATCTTAGTCCTCAGATTCACAGAAACTCCACCTCACCGTCTGTCTGGAACATTCTCCCAGTTACAGCAAAAGAAGAAAGCATTCCTACTGTATCTCTAACACCTGGCACAGTGCCTGGCACATAGATGGCACTCAATAGTATTTGCTGAACAAACAAATGGCACTAAGAGAGGTATTGGCCAAGCTGGGAAACCATGCTCTCTCCACAGGCTACAGTCCTGTAGCAGGGAGGGGCTTAAAGATGCTCCCAGGGGGCCCCCTTTCCCAGTTCACAGGTCAACAAGGTCTAAGGCAAGGCCACAGCAAAGAGGCACTTCCCTGTGGGTCAGTATCACAACAGCCAAAAGTCTCTACTGCCTCCCTCTCCCCAAAACTTTGTAAGAAACCAGACTGTATGCAGGCTTCCCTCACTTTAACAAACTCCACTGGAGTATGTTCTCAAATGTCAGACACCACAGGCCAATGCCAGAGAGGAACGGCGCTACTTTGTGCTTGGGAAAGGGGACTCGTAACCCTTTCTCCCATCAACACAAGGCTTTCCAGTGCTCTATCAATCTGCTTCCCAAACCAGACTCAGCTGGGATCTCCCTATACAGACTGGCGCCTGCTCCACACTGGAATTAAGACATCCAGAGTGCCTCCAAAATCATGTGGCAATTCTGAAGACATCTAGCACCTAGCTCTTTAGGAGACACCCAAGAGCAATCACCTTGCGAGCTTTACCTTCAGAATCACTGAAACTCAAAGGGATAGGGCAGAGTCACTAAAAGACCCAGCGGCTGAGCTCTATCTACCCCTACAGGAATAGAAGCCTAACTGTTAACCGGTCCCATAAACCCACACTGTGGCCACAAGATCAGACAGACTGATGAGACAACAGGACAGGAAACGCACTACATTTAGTTTTAAGACTTCTTCTTCCTATTTCTCCTCCAGAAAACAAATCCAAGGAGGGCAACTCAGCAGCACTACAAAGGCTGTGCGGCCAACAAGCTCCAGCTCTTTCCCAGGCTCAGAAAAGACCATCACCCTGGGGCACAAACTGATAAAGAGTAAAGGGCTGCTATTTCTCTTCCAACTGAGCTCCAAGAATTTCCTTCTTCCACGAGGATCATGACCTGTACAAATTTGGAACATTCACTGGATTTGATTTATATACACACACAAAGTTTGGTGTGTGTGTGTGTAATCTTTTTCCTGCTGAGCGGAAAAAGTGAGAAATGGACAGTAATGTAATCCACGGCAGTCTGGGCTCCATTGCTCAGAGAGCTTCGCCCTGTGAACACAAAATGGTTTCACAACCTTGGAATTACCTTTAAACATTTTCCTTTTAAAACCCAAGCAGCTTTCCCAAGAGATGTGTCACATGCAGAGCTGAATTTGCCCATGCAGCAAGAGATGCAACAGCACCTAAAAGGATATTTTCCTGCCCCTCTTTGGCCTTTGCACATTCACTACTAAACAGATTCCTCCAAATTACAGTAAACTGCACCGTCAACACACTGCTAAAGTTGGGATGATAACACTCGGGCTGTTAACCAAAAGGGAAGGGGACCAATGGACCTATAGGGTGTCCACTGTCCCTTAGACTGCGACTATGGAGGAGCCAGGAGACTTGGAAAACAATCCCTAAGTTTTAAAGTAAGACAGGACTGAGGACTGGAGTTCAACTCCTGTTCTGTCTCCCCACTCAGTGATGATACGCAACGGGATTCCTCCAGATGTGTTTCTTACAGGAGTTGGGGTGAGGATCAAAAAACATCTGTGAACAGCTTCATGGAGCTCCTGTGTGGTGAACCAGTTAACACAATCAACTGTTACCTAAAGGTTGCTAGTTCAAGCTCACCCAGAGGCAACTTTTAAGAAAGGCCTGGAGAGCTACTTTTGATAAACCCACCACTTAAAACCCTAGGGAGCACAGTTCTACTGTGACACATGAGGCAGACTGCACTTCAGGGCAACTGGTCACCAAGTTCAACACAGTGCTTCCAAGAGACCCACACACATAGGAATGAGGGGGCTTCAAAAGTTCCTGGAAAAAATGAATGAAGAGATAATGGAATTCTTCCAGAAGTTTTGAAGCCCCCTCGGAAGTGTGCAGGCATAAGCCCCAAATAAATGTCTTCACCCCAGGAAGCTTAGGGATTGAAGCAAGCCAAAATGGAAGTCATAAAGACAGCTGGAGGGACAGACTGGGAAAGCAGGAAGGTGCAAGAACGTGCCCCACATGATACCACCCGCTACCCACCAGCCCAATGTTTGGCCTTACACACAACTACTGGATTATTTGGACTCACTTCTTGCTCAAGTGAGACCTTTCTGAATGAATGATTCTCCATGGACTGAGACAGGGAATTCAATGATCTGCATTCTCAACTTGTGGAATTCTGCTATTGGGAAGACCTGCAGGACAGCAACACACACGCACACACACAGCCCAAATCCACGCTATTGCGTCTCTTCTGACTCTGAGATCCTGTACAGGGTTTCCAAGGCTGTAAATCTACAGGAGCAGGCAGCCTCATCTTTCTTCCACACAGTAGCTAGAGGGTTTTGAACTGTCACTCTTGCAGTTAGCAGTCTAGTACTTACCCTACAGTGTCACACCAGGGCTACACATGTGACCATTGTTGTGCAGCTGGTGAATGTAAACTGGTGACCTAGGGATTCAAATTGACCTTGAGGTCCAGTACTTTATCCCAAAGCACCAAACCAAGACTCCACAGGGGACAGTGGTAGTGGTTGTTGTGTGCCATAGAGTCTGTTCTGACTCATAGCAACTGTATAGTGTTTCCAAGAAGCGGCTAGTAAGTTTGAACCATCGAGCTTGTGGTTCAAAGTGACCTTGCAGTCCAGCACATGAACCCACAGCGCCACAAGGACTCCAGTAGAGGGTGCGACTTCTAAACCATTCCTTTGGTGTTGGCTGTGTGCCGTACAGTCGGTTCTGACTCATAGCAGCCCTGTACTGGGTCTCTGAGGCTGTAAATCTTTTTACAGGAACAGATAGCCTCATCTTTCTCCCACGGAACAGCTGGTAGTTTCGAACTGCTGACCTTGTGGTTCGCAGCCCAATTTGTAACCACTACACTGCCAGAGCTCCTTTGGCCTTAAGCAAATCAGAAGGTGCCAGGACTTTCTTAACAACTCTCAAGCTCCTAGCTGCCAAGGCCACATTCTTCCCCAGTTGAAAGGAAGGCTGCCCAGGAAAGGTACTAGAGAGTTAGTAATCTCCGAGGCCAGGGCCCCCAGCCAGGGCTTTTCCCCTCTGGAACCATGTGCTGGCCTACTTTTAACTCAAGTGAAAGGTCATCATGTAAAAAAAAATATCAGAGACTTTAACCTGCTCCAGACAGAAGCTGAAGTTTTCAAAAGTCATGTCACCAACTTCAAAAGCATGACAAGTTTTACAGAGAAGGACAACAAGGCTCTGAGAGTTCAGTGGTTCTTCCAAGCGGAAAAACTGGCTAACAGGTACCTTTCTAGGAAGAGAGAGACTCCATAGGCCAAGACAAGGTCTTTGCCTTCAAGCTAAATAACAAGGTCGTTCTCCAGTCCATCAGTGAACCCCAGAGGGCTGCCAGGTAAGCGCTTCCGGCCTACTTTCTGTAGTGGTGCTTCCGTAGGTGGTTTGAAGAGCTATTCTACTCCCTGGTCTGCAGCATATTCAATCGTATTGAAATACAATTCAACAAGTGTTAATAAGTGCCTATGAAAGCAGGAGCCATTAGGTGCCCAGGGAGCCCCCACATTCCCAAGAAACCCGAAATTGACAAAGAACTACAGAGAAACAGCAAGTTCAAAAGCAGGTCAAAACCTTATCAAGCCTAACTTGGCAACAATTACCTGAATTCATTCAACATGAAATGAATTTTCCTCGGGGCATGCTACAAATAATATGGGCATGGGGGTGGTGCTGGGGAGACACACAGCTCCTATTGCAGTTACTGTGAACAGCTGCAAGAAGCCAGGGTCTCCTTAGCAGCATCTCAGCCCCAGGCCTGTTGTTGGGTGCTGTGGAGTTGACTCCCACTCATGACAGAGTAAAACGGACCCATAACGTGTCCAAGGCAGAACATTCACAGGAACAGATTGCCAGGTCGTTCTCCAGTGGATAGGCTGAGCAGACTCAAACTCACAGCCTTTCAGTTAGCAACAGATTGCTTAACTGTTGCACCACCAAGTTTCCTTGACCTGCAAAATGCTACTTTCAAGAACCTGGTATGTGCAATTTTGTAACAAACAGACCAGCTTCCTGGCTGCACCTGACAACCACCCCCATTCATGCCTTAATTCTGCTACAATTCATACCAGACTGGCAGGCAGCGAGGAGCAGGAGCCTCCATTTCCGCATCCACACTGAGGCTAGTGTCCAAGATAAGAGTCCAGTCTCCAGGATCCTCGTGTAACCCGTACCTGCTACAACAAACTCCTCCCAACCAAGTACAACCATAAGCCAGGAACTCAAGGGCAGAGAACCTAGCTGCTTGCTGAAAAAACCTTGCTCCAGCAAATTAAAACCCGAATCCTTTCTGATTATGTGCAGTACCTGGGGACTAAAGCAGAATGTTCGTCAGCTTTAGCCTCTGCACAGTGAAAACATGCAAAGCCTACCAAGTGCTAACTGAAAGGAGCCGGCTATCTGCACATCCTCTTCACCTCCCCTATCTCAACAGGCAAAGTCCACAAACTGCCTGAGATTCCTCCACGGCTCCTTCCTCCCTGCAGCACCTCACGGGGAAAGAGGAAGGGTCCAGGATGAAGATAGTAATGGTCTCCTGCTGCAAAGCAGGCCTCAGGGCCCTGACTCAGCTTCACCCATGCTATTGTGACCTACTTGCCAAGGCTAACCAATCTTCAGAACAAAAGGAACCTCAGAAAACTGCCCTGCTGTCCCCTGACTGTCACAGGTATAAACGTGATCCGTTCTCGAACAAACTAGGGCACTGCAGTTAACCTGGAAGAACTCAGGAGGCAACCTATGTTCTGTAAAAGGCAATACCCAAACCCAGGAAGACCCATACAGGAATCTCCCAGTTGATCAGAAGTGAGAATAGTGCCAATTTAACAAACCGATGAACCTAACCCCAAACCCAAGACTGCAATCATTACAGAAGCAGACAGCCTCATCTTTCTTCCATGGACTGTGGCTGGTGGGTTCCAACCAATGATCTTCTGGTTAGCAGCCAAGTGCTTTCACCACCATACCACCAGGATGTGCCACCCAACCCACCCCCCAAAAGAAACAAACACCATTGTCCTCAAATCGATTCTGACTCAGTGACCCAATAATAGAGCAGAGTAGAACCTCCCCTACCCCAACTGGGTTCCCAAGGTTGAAAATCTTTATGCAAGTAGCTTGCCACATCTTTCTCCCACAGAGCATGAGGTTGGTTTGAACCATCCACCTTACCTTTGCGTTGGCTACCAGTCAAGCACTTTACCCCCCACCCCGCACCATCAAAGAATGGTTTGGGGCTGGGGTACCACCCTATCAGAAGCCTGTGTCCCAAGAACAGAACTTCATCCTTTTGGTCCAGAGTGCGGCCGGGAATCTGCATTTCTGCAACGTACTTCCCCATGTGCGGCCCTGTACCAATGACTGGTCCCCAACTAGTCAACTCCAGACGGTTTCCCAGCAGCAGGGTTCAGCCTTTGCAGGCCCGCTGGGGACGGGTTCTATGAACTTTCCCAGGCAGAATATCCCCACCTTAAGCCCGTCTCGCAGGCAGGAGGTCTTCAAGGTAACCCCTTTTGGGGAGAGGCCACTGGCTTCGACTGTGAAGCATTAATAGAGTACTCCTGACTCCAGAAAGGAATGGGGAGGGGAGGAGGCGACAAGAAAACTTTCCTGGCCTCCTTCTTCTAAGATTCCTTTCTGTTCTGGCTAATAGTCTGGCTAAGAGTCAGGCGGAGATGGGAAAGTGGCCGCATTCTGGGTCGCCTGGAATCTGGATGAAAGGGCAGAATCGCCTAGGGCAGGAGGATCAATAACCTACAACCTAGGTAGCAATAAGTGCCCCCCATTGGACTTTCCCAGCTGGGGGTGGGAAGGGAGGCATGAAGGGTGGTGAAAATGCAGGATGCGAGTTCCCAAAATAACTTCTCACAACTCTGCCTCGATGGGCGCTCAGTAGCTTCGAGAGGGTGCCAGGTCCAGGGCCTGAAGGACGGAGGGAAACTTCGCTGGGAAACGTGGTCGAGGAAGGGGGTCGCGGCCCGCAGCCCTCGGTGCCCAGCACCCGCAGGCCCTCTCGGCAGAGGGGCTCTCACCTCGGCCCACCCGGCCTTCCAAGGGGTCCTTGCGGAAGTGGATCCCGTGCACATCCACATGCGCTTCGCCGCCAGCATTGACCGCCCAAATGACGCTCTCCGGCAGCCCGGCCCCCACTGCGCCGGCCACGCCGAGCCCAGGTCCCCGGAGCGCCGGCAGCAGCAGCAGCAGCAACAGTCGCAGGAGCGTCACGGCGGCTCCCTCAACCGCCCAAGTCTCCAGCATGGCGGGCACCACCGCGGGGGCAGCCCCCGCCGACCCTCGTCCCCGGCCGGCCACCAGGCCACCCTGGACTCAGAAAAACAGCGCCACGGGCAGCTCTGCCTCAGCGGCCGGGGGCATGTCGCTCCCAGGCCTCCCTCTCCACAGCCAAGGTGCCACCTCCCACCTCAGGTACAACCTACCCCACCGCCCAGCCCCCGGCCACTACTCTGCAACCAATCGGCGTCCAGCCCTCATTAATTACCCACCACCCTGTCGGGTGCCGCCCTCCCATTGGCTGCCAGGCGCGGGAGGAGGTGTGGCTACTCCCAGGCGCAGGCCCAACCATCAGGCCTGAGTTGGAGCGCGAGCAGAGGGAGGGAGTTCGGTTGAAGCGGCGGTTCGACGCGGAAGTGGTGGGGTGCAGTGGCCAGGCGGCCCCGGAATCCTGCAACTAAATGGGAAAGGTGGCCTGGGGGGGAAGGTTTAGGGTAGGGCGCACTGACACGTCGCCAGCACTTCCGGTGCTTCAAACATGGGACCAAATAAGCTCCAGAGGGGGCGTTGCTGGCTTTCCCGCCCCCTCATCCTTTTTCGGAGACAGGCATGATCAGAGCTCTAATAGGAAAAGCATTGGACATTATCCTGACCCGACGGACTTATTCCCTTTCCCTCTGTGAAGCAGAAAACCCAACGCTCCCAGAGAGGCAAAGTTCACAGAGCCTGGGGTCCGAGTCCCATGAGGATAAGGCCCCGCCTTCACCCCTTAGCAGACTCGGGGCTGGTGGTAGCGTCCAAACAGGAGTCCAATCAGAAGACTACAACGCAGCGGAAATGCGTGGCCTTTTGGGGGAGGAGCTCCAGGGTGTCTATGTTTCCATGGCGACGGCCTCCCATCTGGCCTCTGCTACGAAGTTGGGACTTCCCCCAGCTTCCCCGGCCCAGTCTAGGAAACCCTGTATTGGGCTCAGTCATGACCCAAGCTGCATCTTTGTCCTTTGGTTGTTCATTTAATGCTCTTATGCATTGGCGATTCCTGTGCTGGGTGGGTGCCCAAACTCCCATTTTACAGAAGGGGAAACCGAGGCCCAAAGAAGGGTAGGGCCTGGCCTGACGGTCAGACCACGACCATGAGTTTAAAGACAAAAGGCCATTTAGACATTTGTTCAACAAATAACTGT
Source organism: Chrysochloris asiatica (assembly GCF_000296735.1). NCBI lineage: Eukaryota > Metazoa > Chordata > Mammalia > Afrosoricida > Chrysochloridae > Chrysochloris > Chrysochloris asiatica. The sequence goes on from NW_006408596.1 coordinate 6,548,308, forward strand.
ATTTCTCAAGTTTCTACTGCTAGAGTTAAGGAGCCCTGGTGATAAGGTGGGTTGGGCTGCTGACCACAAGATCAGCAGTTGTACTAGGGATGCCAGATTTGGCAAATAATATGCAGCCGGTTGAGTTAAATTTGAATTTCTGATAAGCCAGTGGGAACTTTGTTGTTGTTGTTATGTGCCGTGGAACTAGTTGTACTAAAAAAAATTCACTGTTTACTCGAAATTCTAATTTAACTGGTCTTTCTTGTACAAGGAGGTTTCCAAACGTGGAGAAATGGACTTAAAAGATACAGGAATTGTTCCTCGTATTTTTGAAGCTTCTAGTATTTCACCTGAGGAGCAGTAGAAATTGACTCAGTGGCAGTGAACTTTGTACAGCGTCAACAAAATATACTTCGAACTCCTGTCAGGAGTGTGTCAGTCTGTCAGAACAATTCACTATCCAATCAATTAGTTAAAAACAGTCTGCTGTTTTTGACAACTGCTCTATTTTAATTTGGAAATGGAGTATGGGTGGGGGATTTCAGTACACCAGGATTCTTTTCCCAGCACTTAAGGTCCCACCCCATGGTGTAGCTTTTGGAGGTGTCCCTTCTGACTCCATTTCTTTCCCCCTATCTTGCAAGCATCTGGTTTTACTTCCTTCTACAGATCTATTTCCTCTCTCAAGGCCTCTGGGGCATTGCATTGGAGTTTCTAATGTCACTTACATCTCTTTGAAACCAGACAAGTCAGAGCTTAAATAGCCAACGGACACAAGGTGTGGTGCCAGTGAGGGACACAGGTACAAAGAGGTGGTGTGGCTTTCTCCCTCCCAAACAACTGGCCAGTAGAGTCCCGTGTTGTTCCCACCATCCCCAAGATCTATCTATCTGTATATCCTCAAGGCAGTTTGGCCCAGAGGAAACCATTACAAAAATGAATTAAGCATTTTAGGACACCTCAAAGAACCTAACCTTATCTCTTAACTCTCAGATGTTCTGTCACTGCAGGGGGTGAACAAGAGGCCGGCAGGGTTTCTTTCAGAAGATAAACAAGGCTGGTAACCATCAAGGGGAAGATAAAGACAGCCTAAATATCCCGGTTTTTCTAAAGTGCTGTGTTGTTGTGAACGGATGTCAGTTCCGACTCATAGAAACCCTGTGTAGGGTTTCCGAGGAGCAGCTCGTAAGCTTGAACCACCAATTTTATGGTTCAAACTGACCTTGTAGTCCAGCACATTAACCCCCAGCGCCATAATCCCCAGTATCAACCTCTACTCCTCCCCTCAATATTCTTTGAGGATTCCTGAAATTTGATGCATTGTTTCACAGAACTCACGGTATGTCAAGGAAATGTCTCACAGTTAGGCTGGCAAGTCCCAAATCTGCAGTTTAGACATCAGTCTTCAGGAGTCTCTTCACCCATGCAGAGTCGGGCTGTTGACTTGCAAAACTGTGCAAGTTGACAGACCAGATCAGGCAGCTAACTCTGGTCCTGCGAAGAACCAGAGGTCCAAAGGAGGCGAGCTTGGTTAATCAAGCACAGTAACAAACATCGCTACAACGGCTTTCTTTTTACCCAGCAGGATGGCAAACTTGACCACACCTGTCATTAGATTTCCAAGTTTTAATCATCACAATTAACTGTTAACCGTCACACACACAACTGAACCATATCATCCCATCAACATCTTCTCTTAACCCAGATCCATCAGGAAAAAGTCATTTTGTGGGTGTCACAAAGACATGGTTCCTGGTAGTGGTTGTGTGCCGTCATCTCGGTTCTAACTCATGGAAATCCTGTATCAGGTTTTCAAGGCTGTAAATCTGTACAGGAACAGAAAGCCTCATCTTTCTCCCGTAGAGCAACTGGTACATTCCAACTGCTCACTTTGCAGTTAGAAGCCCAACTTGTAACCCAGAACACCGCCAGGGCTCCTTACAAATACCTGGCTAGAAATTGTTGTTAAATTGCTGATGAGTTGGTTCTGACCCACAGAGACCCTGTATAGGGTTCCAAGAAGCAGCTGGTGAGCTTGAATTGCCAACTTTGTGGTCCAGTGCATTCACCGTCAGCACAGCAGCAGGACATATTAAATAATTCACTGGCTCCTCCGAGTCCATTCTAGTTAGACTACCCTTGAACCCAGAAGGTTCCTTTTTTGAAACTTAGTTTCTCATGGATTAGGTTACCTCTTACTATAACATGGGAGTCCCTGGTTGGTACAAATGGTTAATATGTGTAGCTGATAACCAAAAGGTTATAGGTTCAAGTCCAATCACAGTTATCTTGAAAGAAAGGCCCGGACATCTACTTCAGGGAGAGAAAAAAAAACAAAACATCTCTTGGGAACCTCTTAGAGCACAGTTCTAATCTGATAGATTAGAACATGGGGTCAATATGAGTCAGAAAAAAAAACTGCCACAGAATGGCACATCAAGCAAAAGACCCGGAGACCCTGGAGGCAGGATGAATACTGCCCAACAGCCTGAGTTCCAACCTGGTTTAACTGTTCATTCCAGTTGTGGCCATGTTGTTGTTGTTGTTGTCAGGTGCCATCGAGTCGGAACCGACTCATAGTG
>NW_006408596.1:6553051-6555373 GCF_000296735.1 Chrysochloris asiatica
AAGTCCAAATTTTCCAACTACTGGTCCTTCCTCTTTGCTCCCTACTTTTGCATTCCAGTCACCAGTAATGAGCAATACATCTTGATTGCATGTTTGATTGATTTCAGACTGAAGAAGTTGGTAGAATTCTTCTATTTCATCTTCACTGGCTTTATTGATGTTATTTTGCATCTCTGCGTTTCACTCTTCTCATTGCAGAATAAAGGTAAAGGTGAGAATTAAACGGCTAGCTGACTCAGTTCAACTCCCAGATATTAGACAAAATTAAAGCATAGGTCCACACAAAAATGTGTACACACATGTTCACAGCAGTACGACTCATAACAGCCAAAAATACAGAAACAACTCCAGTGTCCATCGACAGTTAAATGGAAAACAAAAGATGATAAAGCCATACAATGGAATATTAGTCATTCATAACAGGGGGGTACTGATACACGTGACAGCATGGATGAGCCCTGAAAACATGCTGCAGATAATAAGATTCCATTTCTATGAAATGTCCAGAATAGGTAAATCTATAGGGACAGAAAGTGATTCCAGAAACTGCAGAGGATGGGTGGATGGGGAGATTGGGAAGTGACTAAGGGATTTGGGATTTCTTTTTGAGGTGGTGGAAAGGTTCTAAAATGGATTGTGGTCTAACTTCAGTGACTACAAAATGCCTGACTTGAAAGCAGTCTCTCTTTTTTTTATTTAATTATTTTGTTGTGGATTGATTACAAGTTTACAGGGCAGATCATCAGTTTCACATTCAACACATCATACACCTTGTTTCATTACAATGATTATAATCCCCTCCATGTACCATCAATTACCAGTGTTTCTCTCTATTCACTATAGTTTTTTTTTTCCCCTAAACATTCAGGCATATATAATAATTTACACCACCAAAGGGCACATTCTGCAAGTCTGCCTCCTTGCCGCCATCTCTTAGTCCCTCACTTTCCATGAATCTAGAGCCCTCAGCTGCTCCCTCTTTCCAGGTCCCCATCTCTGAAATCAGTCACTTGAGAGCAAATGGAGAAGATAAATTTCTAGCAGTTGAGAGGGTATCAGGAGCAGGATCCTGCCTCAGATATGGGTAGTACAGAAGACAGTAGAATTAGACTCTCAGTAGCCAAATCAGACTGGTGGGCCTGACCCCAAGGCACTGTCACCGTGTTCCTGCTGTTAGTCGCCTTGAGTTGCTTCCACCTCATGGCAGCTTTATGTACAGTCGGATGAAACACTGCTGAGTCCTGTGCTGTCTTCATTATCCTTCGCATGTTTTGGTCCACTGTCCGTCCATCCCATGAAGCATTGCCCTCAGTGACGCTGACCCTCTACTTTAACTAGTGGTTGATCTTTCCTGATAATGTGTCCAAAGTAAACAAGTTGATGTCTCGTCATCCTTACTTCTAAGGAGCATTCTGGTAGTATTGCTTCTCAAATGGATGTGTTACTTCTTTTGGCAGTCCACAATATATTCAATATTCTTTGCCAACATCACAGTTCAAACACATCAAATCTTCTTTTGTCTTCCTTTTCCACTATCCAACTTTCTTACGTGCGAGTCAATTGAATAGACCAGAGCTTGGATCAGACTTGGGTAGTTCAGGGATTTGAAAAACCATCAGGGTCGCCCACGGAGGACAGGTTTTATGGTGCTTTGAGACTCAGATGGACTAAGAACAAAGATCTGGCAATCTGCTTCCAAAAATTAGCCAATGAAAACCTTGTGGATCATAACAGAAAAATTGCCCTAGAGGGGTCCCCAAATGCTCCAGGCCCACCCTCAGGGCCAGCCAGTCTGGATTGGGAGTCTGAACCCTTGGAAAACAGAGAAGGGTGTCAGTTCTAGGTGACCCCAGACCCAGGCAATTTCTCTAAGCCAATGACAACTTCAGCCTCCAGTGTCTCTGGTGTCTTGTGGAGGTCAGCCCCACCTGAGCTCCTAAGGACACTTATGAGATACTCTATCTCACCTCCTTCCTCTTGGAATGATTTTATGTAAGAATTTCTTTAAACCCTCCAACACCATCACAGACTGAAAACTTGTACTTTGCAAAATGCCGGCAAGCCGATTTTTACTTCTTGTCTCCTAAAATGTCGATGAGATGCCACACCTCACAGGTGTGAAGATTAAATGCCATAGTGAGCTTGAACCACCAACCTCGCAGTTCAAATAATTGTATTCTGACGCATCAGCCCACAGCACCACACCAGGACTCCATTGTATTGATCATGTTGTTGTCAGGTGCCATCGAGTCGGAACCGACTCATAGCGACCCCATGCACAGCAGAACGAAACAATGTCCGATCCTGGGCCAACCTCACTAC
>NW_006408596.1:6555648-6566075 GCF_000296735.1 Chrysochloris asiatica
TTCTCCTCCAACACCACAACTCAAAGGCATCAATTCTTCTACGATCTTCCTTATTTACTGTCCAGCTTTCATATCCATATGAGGCTATTGAAAACACCATGGCCTGGGTCAGGCGCACCTTAGTCCTCAAGCTGACAGCTCTGCTCTTCAATAGGAGTATTGATCATAGGAGCCCTGAATAACCATTGTACCAACTTTGTTCCATGGTTCTGGGTAATTCTTTCTGTCTCAAATGACATCTGGATTAAATAATGCCAGATGCAAGGCCTATGAGTACAGTACCTCCAGTTCCAATAAACATAAGAGAGGGGGATCAAGCTTGGGTGCATCTTGGTCTGACCACAGATCTGGTGGAATGTATTTTTGGCAGAAGCAGGAAAAGGGCATGAAACTGGCAGGCCCAGGATCTAACAGTCTTTGCGCTGAGTATGTGTAGGACTCCCTACCTCACCTTAGACTTTTCAAGGCTGCAAACTTTCAGAAGTAGATCGCCAGGCCTTTCTTCCAACGCATCCCTGGGTAGGTTTAAACCATCAACCTTTCCATTAACGGTGCTGGTTGTGGTGTGCCGTGGAATTGGTCGCGACTCATAGCGACCCTGAATAGGGTTTCGGAGGCTGTAAATCTTTACAGGAGCAGAAAGTCTCATCTTCCTTCCGTGGAACTGCGAGTAGTTTTGAACCACTGACCTTGAGGTTAGTAATGCGACTAGTAAGCACTAGCTACCAGGGATTCCTAAGGAGCTCTGGTAGTGCAATGATAACGAATCAGGCTGTGAACCTTAAGATCAGCAGTTGGAAACTACCAGCTGTTCTACAGGAGAAAGATGAGGCTTTCTGCACCTGTAAAGATTTACAGCCTCAGAAATCCTGTACAGGGTCACTATGGATAGGAACTGACTCCGCGGCACATAACAACAACAACCAGGGATTCCTATAACAACTTCTAGAGGTTGGAAAAAATTAGGTCATGTCCCCATTTTACAAATCAGATGCTAAAGTAAGCTCAGTAGGGTTCAATGATTTGCCTTAAGTCACACAATGAGGAGCCAATTTATTTTTTGCTTTAAATCCGTTGTCCTGTGAGCGAGTCTACCTATCAGGTACACCTTGGTACAAATCCCCAGGCGCTATTAATCACTGTTGTTGTTGTTAAGTGCTGTCGAGTCGGTTCCGACCCATAGCGACCCTGTACAGGGTTTCCGAGGGTGTAAATCCTTACGGGAGTAGAAAGCCTCATCTTTCTCCCACGGAGCGGCTGGTAGTTTCGAACCGCTGACCTTAAGATTCGCAGCCCGATTCATAACCACTATGCTACCAGAGCTCCTTCTATGCACCTTTAAATAAATGAAATCACCTCTCTTACTCAGTTTCCTCTCTATGAAACAGTGAGAAAAATGATAAAGATCTCATAGGATTATAAGACATAAAACAGCATATTTTCTCAGCTGGCAGTGTATCAATGTAGAGTACATAGTGAAGTGCTCGGGAAATGTTAGTGGTGGGTGTTTGGAGGCAAAGAGCTCTGGATTCAAAGCCGAGTTATACTTTGAAGGCTGTGTGATCTTTGAGAATATCATTCTTCTTTGGGTCTCAGTTTCCTCATCTGTAAAATGGCTATAATTATCAGACCCAACACATTTTTTTGTTGTTGTTGCTAAGTGTCGTTGAGTCAGTTCCGACTCACAGTGACCCTGTATAGGGTTTCTGAGGAGCGACTTGTGAGTTTGAACCACCAGCCTTGTAGTTCGGACCAATCTTGCAGTCAAGTGCTTATGCTACAGTGCCACACCAGGATCCACCACAAAGTGGTATTAAAACCCAAACCAAACCCACTGCTGTCGAGATGATTCTGACTCATAGCGATCCTATATAGAATTTCCAAGACTAAATCTTTATGAAATAGACAGCTTTGTCTTTCTCCCACAGAACAGCTGGCAGGTTTGGACTGCTAATGTTGCAGTTACCAAATTAATGGCCTGAACCACAGTGCCACCAGAACTCCACACATAAGGGTGTTAGATGTTAACAGAGTGTCTGGCCCACAGTAGGTCCTCAGTGTTATTGTTGTTAGGTGCTGACCAGTTGATTTCTGACTCTCAGGGACCTGTGGACAGTGCAGGATACTCCACGGGGTGCCCTAGGCAGTAATCTTTATGGAAGTCAACTGCCAGACCTTTCTCCCTTGGAGCCGCCAAGTGAGCTTCAACCTCTTAAGTATTGAACCACTAGAATCCTAGGGTCCTTAGGGTTGTGAATCATATAAGAAGAAGAGATCATTATAGCATGCGATGTTGGCAATTTGATAACTATAAATCACTTTGGTGGAAACAGTCCGGGACGGTACTGGGGAAAACCCTTCTACACAAGGGAGAAAGAAGACATAGGGAGCCAGAGTTCAAACGCGGAAAATGGCTCGGCTGTTTCCAAGGCCACAGAGGTTACTGCACCTTGACCCACAATACTGAAAAGAGGCGTGCCTTCCTGTAACCGATAAGGATCACTAGAACAAAGCATGATGGTAATTAAGTCTTGCCTATTTTAAGTTTATAGGATATTATCCCTCTGAAAAGAAAAACTCACAATAAAAGTTCAAAAGGTAAACACAGAAGAGGAGCAGGAAGAGTCCTGCCAGCCCTTGAACTTAGAGGTGGGTGGTCTGGTCTCAAAGCCAAGTGTTCTTGCTCTCCTCCTCTAGGGGTTAGAATGCAGGGAACCAGAGCTACCCAGAGAGCTATTGGTCCCCCTGGGCAACTCAGAAGCCTGGCCAGGCCCCCAACTTCACAAGAGGGAGAATGGATTCAACTTGCCTTTGCTGTTCCAAGGAGGATATGAGTCACCGGGAAGCAGCCAGTCTGGCCTGCGGTTGCCTGCCAAGGACAGAAACAGCAAGTGCCTTCCCGTCTGGGTAGCCTTGGGCAAGTCATTTCCCTTCTGAACCCTGCGTTTCTCACCTGTTAATGGGGATGATGGACTACCGTCAGCCTCCTGTGATTGGGATAATTATATAACATGAGGAGCTTCCCGAGTATCTTACAGTCCTGGCAAACACTCCATATATGAGAATTAACAAGGTAATGTAACGGGGCTTCAAAAAATTCATGGAACAATTAACACAATCAAATCCTTCCATGAACTTTTTGATGTCCCCATATATTCTTCTAAAGAGTTTAGAAGAATGTCTGGCATATAGCTGGTGTTAGACAAGTGTTCATTGATTGAAAAGAAAACTCATCCAGCCAGCCCATGTGACCTCATCCTTTTTGGTGTTTGTATTAGTTAGATGTATGTTTGGTTGCAAGTGCCAGAAAAATCCAGTTATATTGGCTTGAAAGATACCAAAGGTTTATTTCTCATACTTGTAAAGGATCGGGATGCAGCTACTTCAAGGCTGTTAGCGTGGCTGCCAGAAAGTGCCAGGGACACAGGGTCCTGCTGTGTGTACTGACTTCTTCATGTCCTGGAGTACATGCTCAAGTTCCAAGCACAAAGGCCACCTCCAGCCAGCAGGAAGACAGAAGGAAGGCAAAGAAAGCCACATTCCTCCCAGAAGTTGTCTCACAACTGCTTATACCTCATCAGCTAGAACATGGTCACAAGACCATCCCTCGCTGGAAGTGAGGCTGGGACATATGGTCTTGACTGTGTTGTTGTTAAGTGCTGTCGACTCGGTTCTGACCCATAGCAATCCTATGTAGGGTTTCCAAGGAATAACTGGTGGGTTTGAACCACTAACCTTGTGGTTAGCAATCCAGTGCTTATCCTGTATTGCCATACATGTCATCAAAATCAAGGTGAAAGGACAAATGGATGTTGGGAAACACACAGCAGTCTCCCCAGAATTCTAGTTCACGGTAGGACTGGATTGTCAGTGACTGTGGCTCTGTGAGACAGGCACTGAACTGCAAACCACAAGGCCAGCAGTTCAAACTGACCAGCTGCTCCTTGGAAGCCCTATATAGAGTCACTATAAGTCAGAACTGACTCGACGGCACATAAAAACAGCAATTACAATAATACACATGTATGGGACTGTTCAACCCATACCAGGCTTTTTGTATCTATTACTTGGTTTACTCACTCAGACCTTCCCAGGCAGGTTTGTTACCATTTCCGATGTTGGTATAGTTGTTATCTCTCTCTGCATAAATGAGGAAACAGGCTTCATTCAGTGACTAGCTAAAGGTCTCAGTCATTTTACACAGTTAATCAAGGACAGGAATTAGATCTGGCCAACTTCCAGTTCTTTCGTCATTTTCCTATTACACGGTACTGTTTATGACTTCAAGGACCCCTGTGCTCAAGGAAAGGCATGCTGGTGGTGTCATGGGTTAAGCATAGAGCTGCTAACCAGTTGGTTGGTGGTTCAAACCTACCAGCCACTCTCCAAGAGAAAGATGAGTAAACCTGCTACTGTAAAGATTTATAGTCTCGGAAACCCAAAGGAGCAATTCTGCTCTGTGTTGTGATGAGTTGAAATTGACTCAACAGCACTGGGTTTGGTTTGGGGGCATTCCAGGGGGAGCAATGGGAGCATGGGTGGCTCCGTAGGGTAAGCACTAGGCTGCTAACCACAAGGTTAGAGACCACCAGCCATTGCACAGGAGAACAATGAAGCTTTCTGCTCCTGCAAAGTTTTAAAGTCTCAGAAACTCTATACAGGGTCTCTAAGAGTCGGAGCCAACTCGACAGCACTTAAGAACATAGCAACAAAGGAGGCGCACTGGACCCAGCACTGGAGCCGAAGAAGGGCTGAACTCAGGAGACCCCTGAGCACAGTGGTCCCAAGTGACTGCTCCCCCTCTGCATGTCCATGTTCACATCTATTTGACCAATATTTCCCAAGCTGCTCAGGAAACATCAGTGAGAACAAGTCAGACAAGATCCCTGCCCTTATAAGCACTCAGGGCAGACATGAATAAATATCATGACTTATCTATTCATGGATTTTATTTACCTATTCAATAAATATTTGCTGAGTGCCCTGGAAATACTTCGGTGAACAAGACAGAAATGGTCTCTGTGGGCATAGAGCTGCTGTTCTAGTGAGAGGCACAAGGTGTGAGACAATAAGCAAGCAGCTCCAAATATGAAATGATGTGTAGTCTGTTGCTGCCAAATGCCACCAAGTCAGTTCTGACTCATGGCAACCCTATGTAGGGTTTGTGAGATGCTGCTGGTGGATTTGAACTGCCAAACTTGTGGTTAGCAGTCCAGTACTTCTCCTACAGCACTATACCAGGACTCCATGACATAGTATAATATAATGCAATGGAGTAAATACAGTATAATACAATAGAATAAAATGTGATACAGCATACTAAATGTATCCAGTTGAATACAATGTGATTCAGTATACTAAATATAATATAATATGTTGTTTGTGGATGGAATAGAAGTGCCCCATCAGGTTTCCAAGGCTGTAATCTTTACGGAAGCAGAGAGCCACATCTTTCTCTCTCGGATTATCTGGTGAGTTGGAATTACCAACCTTGCAATGAACTGCTCAACATTTAACCATGGCACCATCAGGAAGTCTATAACAATATAATGTAATGTAACATTATGTGACATTATAACATAATTGGGCCGTTAGTTCACAACTAAATGAGCTGAGGCAGGGGCTTCCTTCCGCAGGGCAGTCAGGATGCTGAAGTTTGAACCCAAGCCTAAGAGATGACAAGGATCCAGTGGTTTAAAGAGTGAAGGGAAAAGCACTCCGGGCAGATGGAAAATCATGTGTGAAGGGCCTGAGGCAAGCCCTGTACTATGCACTGTTGTTAAGTGCCTTCGAATCGATTCTGATTCATAGTGCCCCTGTGTAGGGTTTCCAATGAGCAGCTGGTGGGTTTGAACCGCCAACCTTGTGATTTGTGGTCCAGTGCTGATCCTACAGCGTCACACCAGGAATCCGTACTACGCATTGTGTGTGGATATTTCTACACAGCCACCCCACCAAACCCCAATCCAAACCCACTGCCATGGATTCTATTCTAACTCCTAGTGACCGTAGAAAACAGAGTAGAATCCCCACAAGGTTTCTGAAACTGTAAACATTTACAGGAGCAGGGGATTCATTTTGCGCATGTTCTGCTCAACCTGTAACCTACTATGCCCGTAGATGATGAGCTCCACAGGAAAAAGGGTTCCCTTAACCTCACACAACTGAGAAGTAGCAGCCCAGAACCCAGGGCCAGGATAACCCCAAAGTACCCTAGACTCCCTGTCCCTCTCTAGGAAGGCTGGTCGGTCTCAGCAACAGAGAGCAAACAGGAGGCCTGCACCTCCAGGGAGCTGGGGGCGATTCCAGCCGTGCAGCGTGAGCCATAGGCACAGCCGCCTGGATCCGCGCCGTCTGCTGCACCACGCAGTACTCTGTGGTAGTTAGTGTCAGTTCCTGGACAGAGAGTCAGATACCAGATTGAAGCTGTGATTATCCTGTCATTGTCGATGAGAGGTTCTGCCACGCCACAGCCATTAAGGAATGCCATGCCCAGCTCTCCCTGCCCCTTTCCTAGAGAGGGAATCACTGAATCATTGAAGCAAGATGCCACTTGGGAAAGAGGGTATAACAATGACAGCAATAATCGTAGCAAACACTGTCACTATGCTTTCTCTAAGCAACGGACTGTTTTACGGGCTGCATATGTGCTAACTTGTTTCATCTTTAAAACAATCCAGTAACATCAACATGCTGGACTGAGCGAGTAGGCTCAAACGTAACAATTGTGAGGATGCTTCCGGACTTGGTGTGTTTCGCTCTGCTCTACACAGGTTTGCCAAGAGCTGGAACCAACTCAACAGCACCTAACAATAATACCAACGATGACATCATCCCCTTCTTGCAGATGAGGAGCCACAGAGGGTTTTGTAACTTACCCAAGAAGACACAGCTCCTAAGTGGCAGAGCTGGGATTTGAACTCAAGAGACCTGGCTCATAAGTCTCTACTTAAAAAAAAAAAATCCATTTCATTATAAAATAAGACACAGACACAGAAACCACACAGAACTCAACGTGCATTATTATAGAATATCCTTGTAAACACGTTGGTGGTCAAGGACTAGAACTCTGTCAGATCTCCAGACCCCTCCATGTAAACTCTCCCAATCACAGCCCCTCCAAAGTAACCAGTATTCTGACTTACATATTCCATTGTGTTTCTTTTTACTTTCCTATGTCTACTTGAACTCCTGATGGAGCCCTGTCGAATCAGTACTAGACTGTGAACCACAAGGTGGGCAGTCAAAACCCACCAGCTGCTCCTTGAAAACCCTATACAGGGTCACTGTGAGTCAGAACCAACTCAATGGCACTGAACAACAGCAACAACACTATCTATTTATTATTAGTTCATAAATGCATCTTTCTTTTAAAAACTTTAACTTTTTTTTTCATTGGATTTCTTTATTATTGTTATTTTCACCCAAGTGCATATCCTTAGAGGCTGCAGTTTGAGTTCAGTTTTTTGGTTTTTTTTTTTTCAGTCTCTTATACGCCACACATACCCATGCTTGGTAAAGTAGAGGCCAGTGAAAGAGCTGCAAACCCTCCACGAGACAAACGGACACAGTGTCTACAATAATGGAATTGCACAGCAATGGTGATGAGGACAGTACAGGCCTGGGCAGTGTCTCATCTGCTGTCTACAGCTAGGGTTGACAGGCATCAGAGCTGACTCAGACAGCATCTAACAATAGGTATAGGCATGTATAGGTATTGTCTTAGTCTGGCTTCTCTAAAGAATCAAAAACAGTGATGCTTATGTCAGTATATATGTAGAGTCCTGGTGTGGCACTGTGGGTTAATGTGCTGGACTGCAAAGTCAGTTTGAACCGCAAGGTTGGTGGTTCAAGCTCACCAGCCACTCCTCAGAAACACTCAAAACTCTGAGTTTTTTTATCTCAAGGAATTGGCTCACATGGATGTAGAGGCTGGCAAGTTCCAAGTCTGTGGATCAGACGTCAGGGTGGAAGCTTTTGTTGACTTACAGAGTTTCAAGGGCTAACAGACACAAGATCAGCAGGTCAAACTGCAGGCTTCTGATTTGGGGGGCAAATGGATCCACAGTTGGCAGGTAAGATGAAAGGTGGCTGATGCACAGACTGCAGAAGCTAATGACGGACGCTAAGGTCAGCAGGCAATCCAGCAGGCCACTGGCTCAAATTCAAAGAACTGAAGATCAGATGATGACAAGCCAGATACAGGATCTGTTATTGTTGTTGTTAATTATGTCTGAGTCCATTCCAACCCACAGTGACCCTGTCCAGTGTTTCCAAGGATCCCCCGGGGCGGGGGGCGGGGGGGGCTGAACAGCTGGACTTGTGGTTAGCAGTCCAGAGCTTATTGTACTCCAGATCCACACCAGTATTTCAGATGCAACAAAAAACAAAAGAGGTTTGCCAGAATCACCGTATATATCAGAAGCAGGCCACACCCCTGAGGAAACTTCTTTTCAACTGATTGGCTGCTGGTTATAGCCGATCTCATCGTGGGGGGTCACTATACCATAACTGTCAAACTACTGAGAATCATGGTCCCGGCAAGGTAACACACAGTCTAAATCACCACAGATATGTATATGTTGTTGTTGAGTTGGTTTTGACCTATAGTGACCCTGTATAGGGTTTCTGAGGAGTGGCTGGTGAGCTTGAACCACCTACTTCGTGGCTCAAACTGACTTTGCAGCCCAGCACATTAACCCACAATGCCACACCAGGACTCCAGGTATGTAAATGTGTGTGTATATATGTAGTGCTCGTTATTGTCAGGTACCATCAAGCTGTCTTCAACTCATACCAACCCTATAAACAGAACAAACTACTGCTCAATCTTACACTTCCTCACAATTGTGAGATTTTAGCTCATTGTTGTTACCACTATGTAATCCATCTCATTGGAGGTCTCCCTCTTTTTCCCGGACCCTCTACTTTACCAAGCGTGATGTCCCTCCTGATAACATGCCCAAAATATGAGACACGAAGTCTCCCATCTTCACTTCTAAGGAAAATTCTAACTGTACTTCTCCCAAAACAGACTTATTCGTTCTTCTGGCAGTCCATGGTACTTTCAATATTCATCACCTGCACCATAATTCAAATGCATTGATTCTGCTCCAGTCTTCCCTATTCACTGTCTGACTTTCACATGCATGTGAGGTGACTGAAAATACTATGACAGGTCAAGAACACCTTAGTCCTCAAAGTGATACATTGCTCCTTAACATTTTAAAGAGGTCTTTTGCAGCAGATTTGCCCAAAGCAATACGTTGTTTAATTTCCTGACTGCTGCTTCCAAGAGCATTGATTGCGGATCCAAGTAACATGAAATCCTTCACAACTTCAATCTTTTCTCCATTCATCATGATGATGGTGTTTATCGCTCCACTTAAGAGGATTTTTGTTTTTGTTATGTTGAGTTATAATCCATACTGAAGGCTGTAGTCTTTGATCTTCATCAGTTAAGTGCTTCAAGTCCTCCTCATTTCCCATAAGCAATGTTGTGTCATCTGTATATTATAAGTTGTTAATGAGTCTTCCTCCAAACCTGATGTCTCCTTCATGTAGTCCACCTTCTTGGATATTTGCTCAGTAGAGAGATTAAATAAGTGTGGTGAAAGGACACATAGCCTTTCTGATTTTAAACTACACAATATCCCAGTGATCTGTTCTAATGATTGCTTTTTTTTCTATGTACAGGTTCTGCATGATCACAATTAGGTGTTCTGGAATTCCCATTCATTACAATGTAATCCATGGTTTGTTATGATTCACACAGTCGAATGACCTTGTATAGTCAATGAATGTGAGCAGACATCTTTCTGGTATTCTCTGCTTTCAGCCAAGAACTGTTTGATGTCAGCAATGCTATTCCTAATTCCATGTCATCTTCTGAATCTAGTTTGAATTTCTGGCAGCTCTCTGTTGATGTATTTAAGTAATAAATTTTTAATTATCTTCAGCAAAATTTTACTTGTATGTAATAGTACTATTACATACAAGTAAAATTGTTTAACAATACAGTATTGTTAATAATATTGTTTGATAATTTTCACATTCTGTTTGATCCCCTTTTTTTTGAATAAACACAAATATGGATCTCTTCCTGTTGGTTGTCCAGGCAGCTGTCTTCCAAATTATTTGGCATAAGCTAGTGAGTGTTTCCAGTGCTGCATCGGTTTGTTGAAACATTTCAATAAGTATTCCTTCAATTCCTGGAGACTTGTGTTTTCTAATACCTCCAGTGCAGCTTGGGCATTTTCCTTTGATACTATTGGATCTTAAACATAATGTCTTAGGCTAGGTTCTCTAGAGAAGCAAAACCAGTGAAACTTGGTATATATTAAATTGTTAAATGTCATTGAGGAGGTTCTGACTCATAGTGACCTCGTGTAGGGTTTCCAAGGAGTAGCTGGTGGGTTTGAACCGCC
>NW_006408596.1:6566175-6603121 GCF_000296735.1 Chrysochloris asiatica
ATATATATATATATATATATATATATATATTGGAAGCGGCTCACACCCCAACATAAATATCCTTTCAGTTGATTGACTGCTCATAGCAGAATTAATTACATTGTATTAGATCTCATTATGGGGATAAGTCCATCTCAACTGTCAAACCACTGGGAATCCTGGCCCAGTCAAGTTGACACAAAACCTGAACTATCACAATATGCTGCCGCCTGAAATGGCTGGACACTGGCCAGTTCTTTTTGGTACAGTGACTCTGCATTCCTGTAATCTTCCTTTGATGCTTCCTCTGTCGCCCAATATTAGCCCCACTATTGTTATTGTTGTTAAGTGCTGTCAAGCTGGTTCTGACTTGTAACGACCCTGCACAGGGCTTCTACAGAACAACTGGTGGGTCTGAACCACTGACCTTGTGGTTCAAACCAACCTTTCAGTCCAGTGCTGATCCTATAGTGCCACACCATTTTACCCTGCAAACTCACTCACACTTGAATTTTCTTCTTCCGTTCTTTCAGCTTGAGCAATGCTTTGTGTGTTCTTCCCTTTTGGTTTTCTAACTCTGGGTATTTGCATATTTCATTATCATATGTGACTTTGTCTTCTTGAGCTGCCCTTTGACATTTTCTCTTTTCCTTCCTACTTCTTCCAGTTACTTTTGCTTCTATATGCAAGTTTCAGAGTCTTTTCTGACACCGACTTTGGTCTTTTTAATGACCTTTTGCTTTCTTCATGTGTGATACTCGTCATGTCATCCTACAACTCCTCTGGTCTTTGGTCATTAGTGTCTAATGCATCATATCTGTTCTTGAGATGGTCTCTAAATTCAGGTAGAATATACTTAAGGTTGTCTCTTGGCTTTTGTGGTCTTGTTTGAATTTTCTTCAGCTTCAGTCTGAACTTCAGACCATATGAGCAGTTGATGATCTGACCCATGATTGGCCCCTCTCCTTGTTTTAGCTGTTAATATTGAGTTTTCCCCTCATCTATTCTCACAAATGTAGTCAATTTTATTCCTGTGTGTTACATTTTGTGAGGTCCATGTGCATAGTCGCCTTTAATGTTGTTGAAAAATGGTATTTGCAATGAATAAGTCATTGGTCTTGCAAAATTCTCTCATGCAATCTCCAGCATAATTTCTAACACCAAGGCCATATTTTCCAATTATGAGTCCTTCCTCTTTGTTTCCAAGTTTTGCATTCCAGTCACCAGTAATTAACAGTGCATCTTGATTGCATGTTTGATCAATTTCAGACTGGAGAAGTTGGTAGAATTCTTCAATTTCATCATCATTGGCTTTAGTGGTCTTCCTTGTAGGCGTATGGATATTATTTTATCACAGACAGCATTGTACTGCAAGATAGATCTTGAAATGTTCTTTTTGACAATGAATGTGGTATCATTCCTCTTGAATTTGTGATTCCCGGCATAGTAAACCATATGATTGTTTCATTCAAAATAGCCAATATCTGTCCTTTTCAGCTTACTATACAATCTTGCTTGCTAAAAGTGAAGAGTACTTGAAATATTTACTGAGGAAGATCAAAGAGCACAGCCTTTGGTATAGATTGCATCTCCATATAAAGAAAACAAAAATCCTCACTACTGGACCAATAAATAGATTCTTATCAATGGAGAAAATAGTGATTTGTCAAGGACTTCATTCTTCTTGGATCAACTATCAACACTCATGGAAGCAGCAGTCAAGAAATCAAACGACGTATTGCATTAGGCAAATTTTCTGCACAAGACCTTTTTAAAGTGTTGAAGAACAAAAATGTCAGCTTGAGGACAAAGATGTGCCTGACCAAGCCATGTTATTTTCAATAACCTCATATGCATGCAAAAGCTGGACAGTAAATAAGGAAGAACGTAGAAGAATTGATGCATTTGAGTTATGGTGTTGGAGGAGAATACTAAAAGTGCCATGGGCTACCAAAAGAACCAACAGATCTGTGTTGGAAAAAGTGCAGCCAGAGTGCTCCTTGTGGGCCAGGATGGCCAAACTTCATCTATCATACTTCAGACATATTGTCAGGAGGGACCAGTCACTGGAGAAGGATATCATGTTTGGTAAGGTGAAGGGTCAGAGAAGAAGAGGAAGACCCCCAGGAAAATGGATTGGCAAAGTTGCAGCATCAATGGGCTCAAGCATGGCAACAATTGTGAGGTTGGTCCAGGATTGGGCAGTGTTTCATTCTGTTGTGCACAGTGTCACTTTAAGTCAGTACCAACTCAATGGCACCTAACAACAACAACAACAATGCCTAGGATATTTATCTTTACGTGCTCCATTTCCTTTTTGATGACTTCCAATTTTTCTAGATTCTTATCTCAGACATCCTATGTTCCGATTATTAATGAATGTTTGCAGCTGTTTCTTCTTATTCTGAGTTGTTACCCATCAGCAAATGAGAGTCCCAAAAGCTTTGCTCCATTCACATCACTAAGGGTAAACTTGACTTTGAGGAGACAGCTCTTCCTCAGTCTTTTTTTACATGCCTTCCAATCTGAGGGGTTCATGTTCTGGCACTCTATCTGACAATGTATGACTGCTAAGCAACCCTGTACAGGGTTTCCAAGGAACGGCTGCTGAGCTTGAACTGCTGACCTTGCAGTTCAAATTAACCTTGCATCCCAGGGCATAAGCCCACAGCGTGCATACAATAAAGTGCACAGGAAGCATAGTTATGATTACCAAAAAAGTATTCTTTTCTCTACCTATTCTAAGCACTAGAAGGATCCTTGCAAATCTCCTGAAAGCCTCTCTTATCCTTCCCCACCCTGCCAATCTGGACTGGGTACCTTTCCTGTACCCTCACTGCCCCTAGGCTAAGTTGGCAGTAACCCTTAATCACTACATTGTACTTACCTGCTTCCCTACTAGAGTCTGGGCTTCTTGATGGCAAAGACCCAGGGACAGACCTGGCACATACATGGTTGTCGTGGTTAACTGCAGTCAAGCCGTCCCCCAAATCCCGGTGACCCCATGTGTTGCAGAGTAGAAATGCTCCCTAGGCCGTAATCTTTGTAGAAGCAGCTCACCAGTCGCTGAGTTTGAACTGCTAACGGATCACAAACAGCTTGAGCCACCCAAGCTCATTGGCATGTGCAATTGTTGTTATTAAGTGCCGTCGAGTTGATTCCAACCCAAAGCAACCCTGATCAGGGTGTACGAGGAGCAGCTGCTGGGTTCGAACCACTGACCTTGTGGTTCATAGTCCAGTGCTGATCCTACAGCGCCACACCGGGAGTCCACACCAGGTAAATGCACGCATGAAGATGTGCATGGACAGACTGAACTGTACAAGTCACAGGGAGGCAAATCCAAGCTCAGTTCCAAGATTTCTCTAACAACAAGGGCTCTTCTAAGCTAACACACTGAGTTCCTAGTCAGAGGGGTAACCAAGCAGTGATGCCTTGAGGAACACCTGCCTGGGACAGGCATTGTGAACTGCTCAAACTGGTTGTGACTCAGGGTGACTTTGTGGACAAAACCAAATGTTGTCCAGTCCTGAATCTGTGTGTGTGAATGCATCTTTCTGGTTATTGTGCCTCCCTGTCTTTCTGAGGGTCTCCCTCATCACTACTGACCCTCTGCTTCACCAACTACGGCACCCTCCTGACAATGTGTCCAAAGGAAGGGAGTCAGTCAATGTTGTGTAGTGATTTATAGGGTTTCCAATGGCTAATTATCCGAAAATTATGGGAGAAAGAGGAGACTTTCTGCTCTCGTAAAGCTTTACAGCCTTGGAAACCCTATACAGGGTCTCTGTGAGTCAGAACCTACACAGTGGCACACAGCCACCATCACCAATTGTCAGAAGCAGGCCACCAGGACTTTCTTCCTAGTCTCTATGAGTCTACAAGCTCTGCTGAACTGTCTGCTATGGATGACTCTGCTGATCCTTAAAATGCTGGCATCACATTAGCACACAAGGCACCATGGTAAGACCAACCAACAGATAGTATAGTGGTGATTTAGGTAAGAGTGTTTCAGATCATTAAAGGAACAGTGCTTTCTTCACATGTTCTTTCTGGGAACCCCAAACTATAAGACAGAGGGGAGGAATTCTATGTTCTACATCAGTTGAGGCAGGTATCTGACCACCCCCCGTCCCGGGCCTCTCCTCTGAAGAGTACTCAGCTTCCTCTAACAGGGTCCGGATACCTTCTCAAGCCCTTCATCCCAGCTGCTGCCTCTATTGTTGTCAGGGGCTGAGACGCTAGGAACAGAGGCATCCTAGTTTATGTAACTCCATCTTCTCCCTGCAGGCCCGGGGCTCACCTGCCAGCGGGCAGGGCTGTCCACTGAAGTCCTCCTCCTGCAGGTTGCTCTCCGCCTCTCAAAGCCACTGCATTTCCTAGCAGGGCACAGAGCCAAAAGCTCAGTCTCTGAATTGGATTACTTGAGTGAATTTGGAGCTTCCTACCCCACTGGCTTTAGGAACATAGGGATTATCCATGCCTCTGGCCAGAGGCCAGAGTTACTTTCCACAGTCCCTGCCAGGACTGAGGACTAGGGTCCTCAGTCTGTTGTAGTATCTGCTCCGCTACCGTTCCACTCCAGCCTTTCGTCCCACAGCCTCCCACTGTGGCTGGAAGCATACCTGCCTCCCACGGGTCTGGAAGTAACAACAGCGTACTCAAATTGTAGTCCATTGGTAAACAGCAGCGGCAGTAGCATCTAGAAGCTAGTTAGAGATATAAATTTATGAAGACCACTTTGATCACTGAATCAGAATCGCTGGGCTTGTGGCCCAGCTATCTGTGGCTTAACAATTCCTCCAAGATTTGAAAACCATTGGCTTGGTGTACACCTACACACCTGTTCAAGTTTGACTCCTGTCCACCAAAGATGCTGGACGTATTTTAGCCACATGGTCTTTGCTTGAGCTCTTTCAGCTCTTCACTTCTAGAGATGTTAATAATGCATCCTGCTCAGTACGGCTATGTTGTACAGTTCTACTGTACGCTGTGGAAACAGAGCCCCGCGGAGGTGTGCAGCGCGTGCCTGAGCGGGTTTACAGTGGAACACATCCATCAGGATTCCTGCATTTCACGTGAGCAAAAGTTTCAACAAGAGGAGGTGACTGACCCAACCCCACAGCAAGTAAACCCAGGGCCTAAACACGACACACCTGCTCCTCACTTGTTGACTATCTCACTATCGAACATTTCATATTTACAACAATCCTAAAAACAATCTACTCTCTGGCCATTTTGCTCATTAATGATGTACATCTATCTGATTGAGGTCTGAGGTGAGAGTAAGGCTGGCTGTGATGGTGAAGGTCATGTGTCAGCATGGCTGGACCATGATTCTCAGGGGTTTGGCAGTTACATAATGATATAACTTGTCAGTTATGCAGTAATGTAATCTGGCAGTTCTATGATGATGTAATTTGGCAATTATATAAGGTTGTAGACATCTTCCAATTTTGTGATCTGGCCAGCCTCCATTTTAATATAATGCCGATTTTTGTACAACATTCATAATTGAGGAGAGGGTATACTAAGGAGCCCTGGTGGCACAATAGTTAAGCACTTGGATCTTAAAAACTTAGCAGTTCAAACCCATCTACTGACTCACAGCAAAGACCTGGTATTCTACTCTTACAAAGATTATGATCTAAGAAACCCTATAGGGCTGCTGTGAGTTGGAATTGACTCAACGGCACACAACAACAACAACACACTACACTTGCCTGCTCCACACTTAGCAGGGAGGATGGCTGTTGTCCCCACATGTGTCCCCTCACACACACTGGGATTTCCTTTAGGATAAAAACCTTGGCATTGCTTCCGCAGGGAAACTACCGCTGACTGCCCCCAGAGCAGGCCAGACCTCATTACACCACGCTGAACGCCCTTGTGCTTTTCCTTAACGGCAGTATCATGATTTTGTATTTTTAAATTGTATATTGATGTGATTATTTGGCGTCTATTTTTCCGACCAGTGTAGAAGTTCTAGGAATATGGGAAGTGTGACAGATCCTGCAAAATGCTCACTGAATATCCACTCTCCTCAGATCACCTATCCCCAGCTAAACAACGGCACGTCCAGTCTCCTGGGTTGGAGGTACCAGTTTCTGGCCTGTAAGATGAGCGTGGAAGTCACCAGGCACAAGACAGATGCTCCTGGTGGGGTGTGGGATGGAGGATGCTCAGCTGGATCTGAACATGCAGCTGGTATTCTGGAAATGTCTACTCAAGTCCCCAGAAGCAAACACCACCACTGCTGCCCTCCTCGTGGAAATCTTTTTATTGGTTCTGAGATAACAGGGCTGAGGCGAGCTGGGATGGGCACCGAGCTAAGGAGGGTGGCGAGAGGCTTTGCCCTGGGGCGACATGCTGTGTGGGGTCTGCTGGCGGGCTCCCTGGCCCACCCAGCCAGCAGCGGCTGGGCACATGGCACTTGGCGCCTGGCATGCCCTCAGCTGGCTTGGCACTGGGGCCTCCTCATTGGCGGGCACCCCCTTTCCAGTCAGTTGCAGGAGTTGAGAGTCTTTCACAGTGCGGAGGGGTGGGAGTCCAGGGTGGGCCCCCGGGGTGCAGGCAGGCCTCCTCCGCCAGTCCATTCTGGGCTTGCGGCAGCTGCGGCGGGGGGAGGTAGACTCCGGCTTCTCTTCTCCCCGGCCACTGGAGCTTGGCAGTCCTGGAGGTGTCTTCGCCACCTCAGCGGGACATCATCCTGACAAACTCTGGGAGGGGACAGGACAAGGTGTGGAGAGGTGGCCCTCAGAGCCCAGGACTGCCTACCGCCTCCCTCAGATCCACAGCTGACTGGACTCCTGCTGTCTTCAACATCCATTAGTCACATGGCAGGAGTGTGCACTCTATGTGGCAGCTCTGACCCTGCTGGAACATGTTCCCATGGCTCCCGTCCCCTTAACGTCATCATGACAGGGCCTCAGGACCTTCCTGTTCTGGACCCAGCTGGCATGGGGGCCTCATCTCCCACCAATCACCCCAAGACCCAGACCTGTTGCCTCAAGTGCAGTACATTCGTGTGCTCTCACTCCCCCTCACCCACCTCTCAGCTATCCTACTGGCTGCTCCCTACCTGTCTTTTGGCCACTACTCACCTGTTGGGGCTCCACTGGTATCTCACCTTCCCCAGGAGGCCTCCTAGTCCCTCCCCACAGGCAGCGGGGCATGGAGCCCCTCCTCACTCTACAGCCTGCTCTGTGTTCCCCTAAGGGGTTGTCTTTGCTGGTCTTGGGCTCTGTGAGGCTGCGATCCGGCCACAGCACATAGTAGGTGTGCAGGACACTTTGGAAGAAGGAATGGAGCTAATACAAAATGCAAAAGGAAACCTACAGGGAGCAAGTAGGATAACTTATTGCAAAGAGGGAATGGTAATCATTGAGATGAAACAACGGGTATAATTTGTTGAATGTAAAAATCGATGATCTTGTCTGTAACCTTCACTCAGTTCACAATAAAAAGGCGGAAATAAAATTAAATGAATGAATGGGGGAGCTGGGCTCGCAGAGAAAGGCTGTCCTTTGAGGTACGTAAGTGCTTAGAGGCAGGCGGCCGGAGAATTTCAGAAGATCCGATGCTGGTAAAGCTCAGCCTCTTCTCTCTAAACTCCCCTCTACTGGAGGTCAACTGGTTCCTGGAGAGGGCCCTCCATCCTATGCGTTCTGGACAAACTCATCTGGCCTGTTGAAGTGTCTGTCTTGCCTTTCAGCTCAGGAAGCAGGTACCTGGTGCCACCTTTACTGTTCCCCCCATGCCCCAGGCTGCTGCAAATGGTGCCAAGATCCGCATCCTGCAGTGACTGAGACTCCAGGCCCGGCTTGAAGCTCTAGCTCTGCTATGTCAACCGAAGCAACCAGAACCAAGCTCAATTACTGCCCTGAGTCTCAGTTTCCGGACGTGAGGTCATAATAATGAAATCCTGAGTCCTGGTATGAATTAAATGAGATAATATAAAGAGGCTTCACAAAGTTTATGGAAAAATTCCATTATCTTTTAGTTCCACTTTCCCACAAACTATTGGAAGCCCCCCTCATACGTGTAAAAACGTGTTGCTACAAAATCATAGAAACTTTTATTAAAACTATCAAAGTGTTAGGTTACTGTTTCTTGGCGCAGCTTCCATCGAGGTCTAAATGCTTCTGAAGGCAGTGTCCCCATCTCTCTAAGCCTTCTCCGAAGACTTCTGCACTCTGATTCAGACCATGTCAAAACAGCAGTTTTAGCATCCTCTAGGGACTCAAACTGTATTCCTTTTAAATGTCCTTTGAGTTAAGGGCACAAAAAAGCCTGAATAATAAAGATAAGAACTATAGGGTGGATGAGGAAAAGTTTCCCAATAAAATTCTGGTAGCATAGCCCTTACTCGTCTGGAAGAACAAGGAGGTACATTGTTGTAATGGGGAAAAAAAATTCCTTGGTGTAACTCTCATGGACTTTTTCTCACTAGTGCACTTTTCATTTTTTCTTTAAACTTACATCTAATAAACTCCCATGATGGTTTTGTGTCCTGTGAGAAAATCTATCAAGATTATCCCCCTTGGAACCCCCAAACAGTCACCGTAACTTTCTCAGTGAAACTCTCCTTGAATTTCACTGGACCAGCAGATCTCCTTGAAAGCCACTGTTTTGCCTGGATCTTTTTTGGGAAGGAACCCTAACAAGACTAAGACAAGTATGATACTGAGAGAACTTGTCTGTAATCATTCACTGATCTCAGAGACATGTTTAAACACATCTTTTTTGGAATAAACTGTACATATAAGGAGCTCTGGTAGCGTAGTGGTTACGAATCGGGCTGCGAACCTTAAGGTCAGCAGTTCGAAACTACCAGCCGCTCCGCGGGTGAAAGATGAGGCTTTCTACTCCCGTAAGGATTTAAACCCTCGGAAACCCTGTACAGGGTCGCTATGGGTCGGAACCGACTCGACGGCACTTAACAACAACAACAACATATGAGCTGACAGGTGCTCTGGTATTGTGGTGGTTATAAGTCGGGCTGCCAACCTCAAAGTCAGCAGTTCAAAACTACCAGCCGTAAGCAGTGCGAGGAGACCCGAGGACTCCTGGGCCCAGAGTCAGTGACGTGGCCATGGAAAACTCAAGTGGAGCATGGAGTTGCCGGCTAATGGGAAGAGAGGGCATGTGCACAAGAACACCCACACTTGCAGATGACACCCACGTGACGGGGACTGGATGACTGGATGATCGGAGCTCAACCAGGAGAAGAAAGAAGGGGGGAAGGGGGGAAGAAGATTGAGCTGATCCAAGCTGATGAACTTAACCTATGCATACGAATGCAGTGACACAAAAGAGGCAACAAATCCTTACAGCAAGAAAAACTCCCACCCCCTCCACACACAGAGTAGACAGAGAGGGGCAACTTGGACATTGGATACCCAAATGGGGAGGGAGGGACTACAAAGGCAAGAAGTAACTGGCTTACAAGCTTTCAAGAGGGAACCTAGAGCTAGGGGCCATGGAGGAAGGCAGAATCACCAGTGAGTACTATCCAATTTGTCTAGGTAGAGCTGATGAAATGAAATACAGATGGGTTACATGTGATACTGCAGTGAATAACAGTTATCAAGACGGACTGTGAGTGTTGGAAATGCAAGGGTAGATGTTTTGTAGCAAGGAAGAGAGCGATTATTTCTCCAGTCTAGAAGCGGAGGTCTCTGGGACAACCAACGGATAAGAGCCGAGAACGGGGCCCCACCCAGAGAACCGGGGATGCCTGAGATGGAGACAGAGATGATGACATGGAGGGATGAAGCGGCTGGGGACTTTGGATCCAGAGAGGGAAAGGAACTGTGGGCCGAAGACTGAGTGGGGAGAGGGGGAGTGTAGAGCATGGGCTTTTAGGATATGCCCTTTGGTCGGAAGACGATGCATGGAGGGGACTGGAACTAAGGCAATGTAATGATATATGATGGAATGAATATGGAACTGAGGTTCTCTCATGTAAACTATCATATAACTCACAATAAAACATTAAAAAAACAAAACAAAACAAAAAACTACCAGCCATTCCATGGGAAAAAGATTTACAGCTCCCGTAAAAATTTACAGCCTTGGAAACCTTATGCAGGGTTGCTATGAGTCAGAACTGACTCCACGGCACACCACCACCACTACATGAATTGAAACTTTAGTAGTCATACTTTCTGACTTGCCTTTGTAAAAAGCAACTTAGTACAATGAATGGCATATAATAAAGTTGTATGCTAAATGATAACTATTATCATCACTATTGTCACTGTGAAAAACATTTACTGAACATATAATGTTATATGCCAGGTATTGAAGTATGGAGAAAATGCATATCAAGAAAATATGATTTCTCTTCCCAGAAAGCTCAGAGGCAATGGCGAGATCACCAAAACCAGCAGCTAGGGGCTAGTGGGAAAGGCAGGAGTCAGCCTGTGTTGTTATGAAAGTCCAGGAAGATGAAATTCAGACTAGGGATCCAGAGAAGAGGTTCAGGAGGAAGTGGTCACACTGTAGGGTTGTGAAGGAAGAATAAAATGTAGCTCAAGTAAAGAGCAGAATAAAAGGCATCCTGACCTAAAGAACGGCATATTCAATCCTGGAGGTAAAGGAGAACAGAGCAGCCTCGTGAACATTACGTTTACGTAACTTGGAGGTAGAGTGTGAGTGAAGAAATGGCAAGCAGTCAGCTGGTCAGGTAAGCTGTAGTCAGCTCCTACGTGTGGGGGCCTGAGTGTCAGGTTAAAAAGTGTGGTATTCATGAATGAGTGCATAAGTGAACGGACAGACGGATGTCTGGAGAGGAATGGGTAGACAGATGGACCCAGGGACGGATGAATGGAGACTAGATGGGTGCAGATGGGACAAAGACTGTACAGATAGATGAACTGCTCATGGGAGTCTGAGTAGACGTCTAAGCAGATGGATAGAGATATGTGAATGAAATTATAGAATTAGAACTGCATAGATGGCCAACAGGTAAGAACATAAACAGTACATGGATGAATGCACAGCAGATTGAATAATACATATGTCATCAGATAAGCACAAGGTGCACTGGTTAGAGAAGGGTCAACAAATGGATGAACAAATGGAGAGATGAACATGGAAAGATGAATGGATGGAAGGATAGATGGATGAGTGGCGGCAAGGATGGACTGATGGATGAATGATGGCTACATAGTTAGAGGGCTCTAGAGATGGTCGCTGATGCCCTTCCCTGGCTTCTTTTCCACTTTTCCAAGGCCCACCTACCTTCAAAGTCTACTCGTCCATCCCCATTGAGGTCCACATCTCGGATTATTTCTTCTATGTCCCGGTGTCCCACCTGATGGCCCAGGAGTTTCCTCATGGCTTCTCGCAACTCACTAGTGCTAATTTCCCCATCGCCGTTGGTGTCAAACTGGAGAGGACAGGAAGGAAGGAGACCAGCTACAACATGGAGACCAGCAGCAGCAGGTCCCAGGGTTGAGCTCCTTCTCTAGGGTCTCGGCATTGTTTCCCCTACCCCAGAGACCCTTCTCCATCCAAGTTCCCTCCCCTGCTCTGGGACCCAGGGCTCTGGCTTTTCAGGTAGCCATCCTGGGGTTGGGACTCTAATAGGCTGCCCACCCCCATTAGTCCATCATGTATCACTTACTTCACGGAAAGCATCGCGCAATTCCTTTACTCCAATCATATCTGCTGTTTCTGCCAGGAGTTTAGGTCCCATTAGCTCCACAAAGTCATCGAAATCCACATGGCCACCCACTGGGAATAGGAGAAAGGACTAGGTCACCCATCTACTCATTCCCCACCTCCAGCAAGGCAACCCAAGGAACTGCCAACCCCTCCTTGATCTGTTCAGTACCCTGTCCAGGGCATAACCAAAGGCCAAATGAGGAGAGAGGTGGCATAACCAAAGGCCAAATGAGACATAGGTGGTTTGTCAAGGAAGAGCTTAGGGAAATGGCCAAGGGGGACAAAGGGATGTGGACAGAGGTAGATGTGGACAGGAGAAAGACACACTGGGTCACAGAGCCAGCAAAGCATTTCAGAGACAGAGATATACACACACAAGCAGAAAACCGGAAGTTAGGGCTGCCTGATCCATAATTTCCAACTTGCTTTCTGGGTAGGAGGATGTGCTGGAGAACTGACAACACCCTCCTGCTCACAAAGCCTTCCACAGGATGTGCGGGATAAATGCCCAGCAGGAGAGGCGGGGACTGGATGGATAACTCTGGGGTGGGTGTTCTGTGCTAACTTCCTGAGTCCCCACCCTAGCTAAGCTCCAGTCACCCTCGGTGATAGCTGAGTTGAGGGTGCAGCCTGTGTCTCTCATTGCTTTTCCCCATCTCACTTCCCTAGTCCTTACCAACACTTTCCTCCCCTATCAAAGAAACCGCAACTTGCGCTCCAATCCTCGTCTCAGGCTTGCTTCTGGGAGAAATCGAACCAAGTCAGAGAAAACCATGTAGGAGCAGCAATGGACAGAGAACCACAATGTCGGTGGTTTGAGCCTCAAGAGAAAGATGGGGCTTTCTGCTCCAGTAAAGATTTATAGCCTTGGGAACCCTTATACAAAAATTGCTATGAAGCCACTGCACAACCATCTTCAGCTCAACCAGTCAGGCAGATACAGGACCGCTTTACATACATGACTTGATTACTTCCTGTGCTTTGCTTCCCCTACTAAGCCCCCATTTTACAGGTGAGGGAACTGAGGCTCAGACAGGGCTAAGTGGCTGACCTCGGGGTTCCTGAAAGCTGGAAAGTAATGGACGCAGGGGATGACAGGGAGCGAGAAGCGGTCTAAGAGGGGCCTCACGGTTCATGTTGATCTGCTGGGACAGTTCAATGAGTTCCATCTCAGTGGGCATGTAGCCCATGGTGCGCATGCAGTTGCCCAAGTCCCGGCAGTTGATGTAACCGTCCTTGTCCTTGTCAAATTCTCTGAAGGCCTCTCGGAGTTCTGGGGAGGAAAGCAAGGAAAGACATGATTGGGGTTGGGACCCCACAGGGCAAAGGAAGTCCAAGGGTCCCCTGGCTAGGAGACTGGCCTGCTTGCTCCTCCGATGGCTGGCTCCACAGAGGATAGCCTGCTTTGTCCCAGGCAATCTCTCTCCCCACCAAGCTCCCATCCCACACCTTCCTTCCTGAGGGCTGAGCAGCCCTTTCCCTGGAGGGGCCAGGTTTTACCTTCAATCTCTTCTGGCCGCAGTGATCTGTCCTGAAACAAAAGAATGTGTCTAATTAGCAGCTGTGAAGGGCCCCCGATGTCACAAAATGCCCACCTTAGCAGGGGTGGGGGTGGGGGTCATCCAAGCGGCAGCAGACACTGAGTGGGAGGTGATGGAAATGCAGGTGTGCCTGGACCCTGTCCTTGAAGAAAAAAGGCTCCTTCCGGGGTCTGGACAGATGTCCAAGGACCCAACTACCCCCAACCAGCCTGAGCGCCAACCTCTGCATCCCCAGCCCCTTATTCCGGATATGAAAATGTGTCGGGACACAGAGGTGGTCTGGAAGGGAAGACCTGTAAATAAAACAAGGTCAGTGGGGGAGCAAAAAGAGGGAAGTCCCACCCAATGAAAGCAAGGGGGCAGAGAGAAGAGGCCTGCAAATGCAATGGGAGGAAAAAGGATCTGGAGCGCAGTCGGAGGAGAGGGCAGGACGAGGCTGGGCATGCGGAGCAGAACTGGGGCCATGCTCTGTGCCCTGACCACTGCCCCACCTGTTCCTAGCCAGCTCCCATCCTTGGGCACAGCTTAGGACTCTGGAGGCCACCAGTTCCTCTAGCTGCTGCCGGGGTTGAAAACATCCATTTCCAACTTTAGCAGTGCCCATGTCCCTTCGGGGACCCACCAAATAAGCAGTGTCATCTCCAGAGAGCAGGCCAGAGGCACCAGTGCCCCCAGGTCCCCCTCCTTCAGGAAGACAGACTGGCATAAAATGGATACGTTGGCCACCTGGACCTGCTTTGTGGGCTCCCAAACAGATCCAGGGGCTCATTCTCCCCAAATATCCCAGCTGTTTGGCTTTGGGCAGGAAACCCAGGGGACAGAGAGTTCACCCAGATACCAACCAGCACATTGTTTATGAATAGCCACATGGGTGTGCCACAGGGAGCTGGGGGCATCGCAGCCAAACACATGGATTGTTCCAGCCAACAGGGCCAGGTTGGGTGCCCAGACACCTCACACTGGCCCTAGAGCCAGGCACAGCAGTACCTGGAAAGTCTGCAGATCTTTTAAGAAGCAAAGGGGTCTCCTGAGCAACATCTCATGGCACCCAGAGCCCAGAGGAGGCTGTGTGTGGCAGGATGTGTGAACTAGAATTGGGAAGGAGCGGGCTACAAGCTAACAGGTACTTAAGGTGGTGTTTCCAGCCGTCAGTGGGATTCAGCTGGCTTTGTGTATTTGAGAGAGATAACTTTCCGATGTCCACTGGGTCTCAAAACGTGGCCCAGTGCACGATACAGGGGCTGTTACTCCTGCTTCCAGTCAGAGGTGGGTGTTAGGTAACTGGAAGGAAGTTATTGTTGTTTTCCCAATGTTTTCTACCACAGGTAAAAGGGAACCAGCGGGCAAGTATCTGTGTATGGTGTACTCACAGGGACACGCTACTTAAACATAACAAATCCTGTCCCAGCTTCTAGGCCTCCACCAGCCTCCCAGCTGTCCAGGGCTAGAGAGAAGTGGGGTGCTGCTGGCCCTAATGTATCCCCTAGACAGGCTAATTGTTGCCATGGAGACAATTCTGTCTCCAGGTGACTCCGCGTACATAGAACTGTGCTCCATAGGGTTTTCAGCGGGTACATTTTTCAAAAGTCAATTGCCAGGCTTTTCTTCCGAGGCACCTCTGGGTGGACCTGGACCACCAACCTTCCAGTTAACATTCAAACACTTTAAATGTATCACCCACCTACAGGTGTCTTACAGTGTGCTGCATCAGGAACTGCCCTGGCAGAGTCCTTGTAACATCCTAGGGCGGTGGGAATATAGGTACCCCACTCTGGAATAGAGCTGGGGATGCCCACAATGTGTACTGAGGTATACCTGGGGGCGTGGGGAGAATGGAGCTCTGGAAGCAGACAGACCTGTGCAAAAAGCTCAGACCGGCTACTTCCTAGCTGTGGGATGTTGAGCATGTCATTCGGACTCTCTTCATCTCCTATTATGGGTTGAATTGTGTGTGGCCCCAATATGTGTGTTGTTAATTCTACACCTGTGGTTATAAACCCATTTGGGAATGGGCTGTCTTTGTTATGTTCGTGAGGCAGGATTCGGGTAGGGTGTGTCTTGAGTCAATCTTTTTATAAGATATAAAATAAGTCGATTAAGCAAACAGACGTGGGAATGAAGAGAGCTGCCAAGTCACATGAAGATTGCCCAAGAGCAGTAGCTCAAAAGTAACACACAAGACCGTTTTTTAGAGCCACACAGAGAACAAGCCTTCCCTTAGAGCTGGACTTCGAGCCTCCTAAACGGTGACAAAATAAATTGCTGTTTGTTACAGCTCCCCACTTATGGTCATTTTGTGACAGAGCTCTGGAGAACTAAGACCCCTCCTCATCTGCAAAGTGGGTTCAGATCCATTTTACACAGGGTTTTCACAAAGGTTTCGTGAGACAAAATATGTCAAGTGTTTAGAACGTGACCTTCCCTAAATGGAACCTGACGTATATTTGTACCTGTAAGATCACCTCTATTATCCTCCTGGGAGACTGTTCCAATAGGTAGCCACTAGCCAAGTGTGGTACTGAAATGTGAGTTAGGATCAAATAAAAAGACGACTTCGGATTCTCAAGTGCACCAGGAGCAATTCAATATTGTTCCTCTACGTTCACTGGCCAAGTGGAGCTCGTGGTGACGGTACCAGATGGTGTAGATTATGGAACATGCCCATCATCATGAAGAAATTCAATGGGGATCACTGTGTACAGGGACTATTGTTCACAGCACAGGTGACTCTTGAGTCAGAATCCCCAGGTTCGAATCCCAGCTGTACCACCTACTAACTCTCTGTTGCCTGGAGCATGTTACTGCTCCACCTCATCTCCCTGGCCTGTAAAATAGACTCTGAAGGATAAGCACTGGACTGCAAACCACTAGGTCGGCGGTTTGAGCCAACCAGCCCCTTCATGGAAGAAAAATGAGCTTTCTACTTTTACAGCCTTGGAAACCCTATACAGGGTCACTATGAGTCGGAACCGACTCAACGGCGCTTAACAACAACAACAACAACAGTACCTACCTCTTGGAGTTGCTTGGAGTCTTAAATGAGATCTTCCATCAAACCACTTAGTACAGTGTCTGGCACACAGTAAGTATGCAAAAATCAAACAAAATACCAGTAAGCATTGTTATTACTAAAGAGCCCTGGCAGTGCAGTGGTTATGAGTCGGGTTAATCTCACGGTCAGCAGTTCAAAACTACTCTGCAGGAGAAAGAGGAGGCTTTCTGCTCCTATAAAGGTTTACAGCCTCGGAAACCCCTATACCGACTCCACGGCACACAATCAACACCATTGTCATTGCTCCTTGCTGGATTCGCCAGTACTTAACAGCCATGAGTGGGACTCTGGGAACCAGATACACAAGTTGGGTGTCTGAGACATATCTGCTAGGGGACAGAGGTGTTGTATACAGAACCCCTCTTCTTCCCAGCACTTTCTCATGCCCTGCAGAGCCAAACTGAGGCTGGCTCCACTGGGCCAACTTACGTACAGGCTGCCTGTTCTCAGCGATGCCCTTGCGCAGGAAAATGCAGGCAGGGCCCAGCAGGTTGTGCATGAGGGCACAATTCTGGGCCAGCGTCAGCAGTGATCCTGGGAACTCGCCGCAGCCTGCTGGCCCCTCTTCGCTTGTCTGCACTGCCGTGTAGCTGGTCTTCTCCTCTTGGCGCATCTTCAGCCAGCAACAAGCAAATATAAAAGAGAGGGGGCAGTCACCTCCCCACCCGGGTGGGTCCTCCTGGCCCCAGCCTGGTCCCTGGTCCTGAAAGGGCTCTCCTCAGGAGAAGAGCTTTGGGAGTGAAGTGGCAGGTGCAGACAGTCCTCAGGATGCGTGGGGGCAGGCCTCAGTTTGGCCCACCAGATGGAATCTCCAGTCCCTGACCACAACAGGAAGTTCCAGGGAAGCTGGGTGTGATGCCTACTGTGTGGACCCGCATACACACTACACACTCACACCTGCATGTACACAGAACCACACACTCACATGCATGCAGGAGCTTGGAGAAAGAAGCAGTCAGAGGAGAACTTCTGTCCTCACATAGAGACTAGTAGAATAATGTCCTTCACCCAGGACGCTCCCAACGTACTAACTCTATCCCTGGAGCAAAGTCATTTATCTGAGCTTCCTGCCTCAGTTGGACCCCACTACAAGGCTAAGTGGGGAATCCGAGCTGGCAATATGGAGACCAGAATCAGCTGGCCGGTGAAACTGGGGGCTGCAAGCCCAGGAGGCTGAAAAGCAGCGGACAGGGTATAAGACAAAGGGATGCCCTAAATGGGGAAAGCTGAAAAGTCTGAATGCCCTACATGGAGAGGCCGCCGCACTGACAGAGGAAGGAGGATGGTGTTGCGGGCAGAAGTGGCAATAATGAGCCTGACCAGCCTCCAGCTCTTAGTCGGGGATGTGAAAGAGTGGGAGGAAAGCAATGTTATCATTCCTTCCTCCTTTAAATAAAGTCCAGGAGTCTCTTCTACGTCCTGACTAAACCCACAAAACCAAACCCCTGCTGTCAAGTTGATTTGGACTCATAGTGACCCTACACACTAAAGAGAACTAGAAATACAAGCAGAAACCTCTTGAAGCAAAACCCTATAGCTGCATGTCCAGGCTTACGTGAAAAAACAAAAAGGGCCCTCAAGGGAATTATTTACTTTCCAAAGGGGACTCTTGTAAAACAACATTATCCTAGTGGATAAACAATAAATCACCACAGAAACCAACTTACACACACCTCCACTCAACCGATCTCCTGGGCAGCACTCAGTATCTGGGGCGGGGCGGAGTGGCCACTGTCTGGATCCATGAAGGGTGGGGCCACTGAGCCACAGCCCAGCACTGATGGACCTTCTGATTTTAAAGTCCCCGGGGAGAACAAGCAAAACTTCTCTGTGGGTCCCATTCCACCCTACGGGCCGCTCTACCATCCAGCAGTCCTCCACAGCCTCCTTCCCGCCCTCCTGGCTCCCCGCCCAGCCAGGCATGCTGGACGTCCTAAGTCTGGGGCGGAGCCTCATCAGCTTACTGAATATAGCTGAGAGCTTCCAGGCCTGCCAGTTCCTCCCCCTCCCTGATGGTTCCCATGCAGCTATAAAAAGTCCACATTGCCCCTAGATCTGCTCCTCAGGGTAGCAGCAACATCAGACACAACATTCTACTGCCCCAGGCTCCTCAGGATGCCCGTGTGTCTTCTCAGAGGTCAGGTCAGACCACACAGCCCTTTCCCTAAGGAGAAGGATAGGGCAGCGGAAATGCTGAGGGCTGTCTTTGCCTGAAGAAGCCTAGAGGTGTACAACCTGCCCTTCTATTCTGCTGCCCTCCACTTCCAGCCAGGTTCCTCCAGCCCCGGAGGCCTGTCCTCTCAGACTAAGCTGCAGAACACACTCACCAACCCCCTCTTCTCTAACGCTTCTCCTTTCCAAGCCTCATTCCATGGGCTACAGCTGGTGTCAACACCCCCTTCCGAATTCCTAAGCCTCTTCTAGACCTGGAGAAGGAGGTTTTCCAGTTCCTCTAAGGAGAGGCAACTCAGATTCCAGGCTGGCTGTCATAGGTTCAGTATTGAGTAATCTCAAGGCATGAGGGATGTCAGACAGACCAAGGACCCATCCTGGTGTGCTGTCCAAGTGAGCGAAGATTCAGAAGTTCTTCTACGACCTCACAGGTCTCCAGGACATAGGCTGGAAGTAGAGCTGGAGCCCACAGTGATTTAACCCTAGAACCATCTCAGATGTGTGCAGAGAAATCAGCTCTTTTTTGTTTCTGGCTGAATCTTGTGAGCTTGGCTCATCCTTGGAAGGAGGGGGCAGCAAGCAGGACAGAACTCTGGTAGACAGCGGAGTGTACTGGCTTTGGACTCAGACTACTTGGAGACAAATGCTGGCTCGGCTGCTTTTTGCCGTGTGAACTTGGACAAGTCACTTCAGCTCTCTCCTGCTTCTTTCCTGTCATCTTGTAAGAAATACATAGTGCTTAGAGTGTGGTCCGGTGAATGGGGTTGCTATGGCAATGGCCATGACGACAACAGCAAAGCTGCTACTGCTGCTGAAGCAACTTATGAGGTTCTGGGTGCCAGAAGGCATTACTCCTGACTCCAGAGGAAGTGGTGGTGATGGTGGCGGGAGGCATATGTCAGTCAGGAAAGAAAAGAGAAAGAAGGGGGAGAATGTGCTCCCATGAAGAGGAGACCAGTGGTGTCTCTTGATCATAATACTGCCTGGTATCAAGAGCCCCAAGTGGTTGCTGCTATCCCCCAGGCAGTGATGGCATCTGACAGCCTGGTCCTGCCCGGCTCAGAGCCTGGGGCAGGCCACTTCTCATCATTACCAGTTTCCCAGCTACCACTCAGGATGCCAAGTGGGCAGCAGCTCACAGGCTGACGATGTCTCCTGGCATAGGGCAGGCAGTGTATGAGTATAGCATGGCCACAGGAGGGGCCAGAATGCCCCGTGCCCCACCAGCTTTCTAGCAACACAAGAGAGCCAAGAGAGGGGAAGTAACTGGCTCTCTCCCACTGAAGGCGCTCAAGCCCTCTGAGCTAGGGGCTGGTTTGAGGTGGGAAGAGGACACTGCCTGGAGTGAGGACGAGGACTACTGACCTCTCAGGGCAGACTCAGGAGTCTATGGATAACACTTGACTTCAGAAGTAAGTGAGAGGCAGCATGGCATGGAGGAAAAAAACCAATCAAACCTACCCCAGCTCGAATTCACACAGGGT
The DNA here is from genome assembly GCF_000296735.1 of Chrysochloris asiatica. Classification (NCBI taxonomy): domain Eukaryota; kingdom Metazoa; phylum Chordata; class Mammalia; order Afrosoricida; family Chrysochloridae; genus Chrysochloris; species Chrysochloris asiatica. Next base: position 6,586,077 of record NW_006408596.1, read on the forward strand.
TCAAAGCCCAGCTCTGCTATCAGCTGGCTGTGTGTATCCTACCCAAACACCACCAACAAAAACTCACGGCCAACAAGTCGATTCCAACTCAGAGCGATCCTATAGGGCAGAGTAGAACCGCTCCTTCAGGCTTCAGAGGCTGTACATCCTTATGGAAGCCAACTGCCTCACCGTTCTCCTGTGGAACAGCTGGTGACGTTCAACAGAAGACCCTTGGCCAGCAGAGGCCAACATTTAACCCACTGTATCACCAGGGCTACTTCTGTGTTTCCTAGAAATGTTCTTATCTCTGAGTCCAGCTCCTTTCTCCATAGAACAGTCAAGAGAACTACCATGTGGCCAGGACAAAAGAAGATAAGAGATAGTGGATACATCACAGATACTCAGGAAAACGCCCCGATTATTGTTAACATAAAGACACAGAAGGGAAGGCAGCCAGATTACGGCCCTTTACCTTACTCCTGACAACACCTCTCCTATTTCCTTTTCTTCTCCATTTCCTTCTCTAAAGCCCAGAGTGGAAACAATTTGATTCTGGTGACAACAGTCCTCTAAGTGAGTACCCTACGCTGGCACTGTGCACTGCACTGTATTTAGTCTTCACAGTCACCTCAGGAGGTAGATGCTTAGGGCTCCCACTTGATGGGCAAGTCAGCAAGGCACAGAGAGGTTAAGTAACTTTCCTAAAGTCACACGGCTGGAATGAGGAGACTTGAGCAGTGGGACTCGGCTTTGGGCTGTGGGACTCCAGTTCACTTCCGCAAACTCTAAACAGAAACCATGTAAGACTTTCCATCCTGCAGTCCTCTAGACGAATTCCCATCAGTTTGGCTTTCTCTGCATCTCTGAGGGGGAAGACTCCTCAGATGATGGGGGTGGGACACAGAAGAAGGCATCAGCTCTCAGAAAGATCCAAGGAACAGCAAAGATGAGGAAAACTTTGATGTGAGCAACTTACTTACATGAGGAAGACAAGCTGAAAAGTCTGGAATGCCCTACATGGAGAGGCTGTGGGCCTGACGGAGGAGGGAGCCTGGTGTTGGGGGCAGAAACCCTAGTAATGAGCCTGACCAGCCTCCAGCTCTGTCTGGGATGTAAAAGAACCGGAGGAAAATATCACTATCCTTCCTTCCCCCTTTAAAAAAAGGTCCAGGAGTCTCTCCTATGTCCTGACTAAACCAGAAAATCAACGCCCCTGCTGCCAAGTTGATTTGGACTTATAGTGACCCTATATACTAAGCAGGACTAGAAATACAGTCAAAAGCCAGTTAAAGCAAAACCCGATAGCTACAAGCCCAAGCTTGCATGAAAAAAAATATATATATACCCTAGAGGGGGATTATTTACTTTCCAAAGGGAATTCTTGTAAAAAAGAGAATCACCCTAGTGGATAAACAATAAATCCACTACAGAAATCAACTTATACACACTCAACATTCAACAGATCTCCTGGGCATCAAGTTTCTTAATGGAAACAATCTTGGGTCCGGAGCCAGTCTGGTCCTAGTTGAGATCCTCTGGACTGTCTCAAGAATGAGTAGGAGTGGAAGGGAATATCCTGCTTGGCTCCTATTAGTAGCCATGGGAGCCATGTTAAATCCCACTGTTCTGAAGGTAAGATCACCACAGAGGGTCAGAAATCCTCAAATGAGAGAATGAACCTAAACAACAGTGACAAAACCCAACCGTCCTCTAATCCCGTCAGCTCCAAGGGTGTACACTGTGACACCCTAAACCCCATTCTCTCCATCAGAAGTCTCAAGAGTCCCTATGCTTCACTTCTCCCCCATCTTGTGGACCCCCAAGCCCAACCCAATCTGGGACATGTGAATCTGTCACAGGTGGGTGTCTGATAAAAGCAGCTCTGGACAGAACCCTGAAAACGGTAGTAAGCATCAGATTCCCACCCCTCCACGCCCAGCTTCTGGGTCAAATGGCCTGCACCCACATGCCAGGTCCTGGGAACTCCAGAAACATACCTTCCTTGAGAGACTTCTCAGTGGAGACTTGACACAGTTGCCCATCCTAAACTGAAGTGGCCCCTTTTGGGACCTCCAGGTCCATGGGGCTAGGAGACCTCAGCCCTGGTCACTGCAAACCCCAGCCTCCTGGACCTTGGCCACTCTTCCTCCAGGACCGAGCTGAGCCCACTCTTGAGTGCGTGCTTGCTGTCTGGTTTCTTTAGGAGGGGGAGATGAATTGTGGGTGGTGGTGGTGGTGAACTTTCTGGGAGAGGGTACAGGGACCAGAGAAATCGCCTGGAGATCTGAAAGGGCAGAGGCAGGCTGCCGGATCATCTACATCAGATTAGAGCTGAATCCACTCCCTGGCTCTATTCTCCCTTGGCCCCTCCTCTCCCCACTGCCAAATCTGCAGGGAGATTGTCTCTGTGAGGGGGGTTTGGAATGGCAGCTGTGGCCAGAAATTAGACCAGCAGCCCCACAAAGGGAAGCTGCCTAGTTTAGGCCCCCAAAACCAGGGTGCCTCCCATCTCCCAGCCTTGGATGAGCATTCACGCACGTGCGCGCGCGTGCACACACACACACATACACACACACACAGTCATACACACGTCAACACCCGTGAAGATGTATGCCCTTTCTCCAGAGCCGTGAGCCAGTCAGACCCACATCCTAATTCTCCCTGTCTATTCCAGCTGTTTGGAGAGCAGGAGGCTCCAGGGGAGGGGTTGGGAGATCTTCAGACGTACCATCACGCTCCTGTTTTCACATTTGCCTCCTCTCTGCAATGGCTCCCAGGCTGGTGCACTGCTGAGTGGCCCGCAGAGACCCACTCCTGGCCCCATTGCTCGCTGAGTGCCCCAAACCGTCTTTAAGGTCCCACATGGGAACTTCTCAAGTGACTAGCTCTTTCTCGTCCCTTCAGGTGCTGGCTTTAATCTGAATTCATCTCAAGCCTCAGATGTCCATTGGAGACCAGATGACCCAAGAGAGACAGGGTCTCCTACTTCCAGGTACCAGTTTTCCCCAGCAGGGGGCGCAAGAGAGAAAAAAGACTAAAAAGTAGATCTCCCTTCCGCCTGAGGCTACCAATTCTGAGACAGACGCAGCTGAGGGAGTTTTCAGTCCAGACAGGCCTCTTCCCCAAAGTTGTTTTGTCCAGTTTGGGATGGTGGGCGGACACATTGCCCCTGGAGAGCTGGGGAAGGAGGTCCCTGGAAGGAGATCAGTTCTGCTGCTGACGGTAAAAGAGGCTGATTGGTGGAGTGACTATGCAGCCTCGTTTTGTGGAAACTCTGGAGGCCGTTTGGAGAAGGGCGGGCCACCCTGTTAGGAAAGGATAGAGGAGGAGCCCCAGCTCCTGGGAGGGACTCTGGAACCTAGAAGGCAGGAAAGGGTGGGAGGCACCAGGGAGACGGGTGGAGGGGAGTTAGCAGCGAATCAAACACCTTCTTCCAGACCTACCCTGGACCCTTCCTCAGAAACAAAGCAGGAAAGAAGCCCCCTTCCGTAGGGCCCAAGCTGGGGCAGGATCAAGAGGAAAAGGTCTGAAGGCCTGGGGTTGAGTCCTGGCTTCTTTGTGTCTGTGGAATGGTCTCTCTTTCCTAAGCTGCCCTTTCTCCTAATGCAAAACCAGGATGCCCCTACCTTGCTTCTAACATCTCTGTAGGAAAACGTGTAGCACCTGATAAGTACTTGATAGAAAAGTATCATTTGTCTAGTGTGGATGTGCCCAGCACTGTGCCTGACTCCAAAAATGTTGTGGAGAACCAGAAACACCATTCCTACTTTCGAGGAACTTAACATTCAAGCAAGCAAGCAAGAGATAAAACAGCTGTGAATATATCCTTTCATTACAGTTAAGATACATGCGGCGAAGGGGAAACACAGGAGATCTGAGAGTGAAGCAGAAAGATTTGACATAGTCTGGGGGCATCAAGAAAGACGTATGGATGAAATCAAGAAAAGGAGCCCTTTAAAAAGATGCTGCTGCTGCCCTACAACATTCAATAGACTCCTGTGAACCCGGGTGGAGACCTGGTTGGCCCACAGTGTGGAAAGACCTGGGAACTCTTGGGCCCAGAGTCAGTGACATAGCCACAGAGGACTAGAATGGAGAGTGAAGCGTCCAGCTGATAAGAAGAGAGGACATATGCACAAGAACACCCACACTTGCAGATAACACCCACTTGACCTGGCTTCAATGACTGGATGATCAGAGCGAGTTCCACTAGAAGAAGAAAGAAGAGGAAATAAAGAGTAATCTGATACAATTTGATGAACTTGACCTCCACCTATGGATGCAGTAGCTCAAAAGAGGGAACAAATCTTTACAGCAAGATCATTCCCACCCTCTCCATACACAGAGTAGACAAGGATGGGCAACTTGGACATTGGCTACCCAAAATGGGGGGCTATAAAGGCAAGAAGTGACTGGCTTACAGGCTTTCAAGAAGGAACCTAGATCCAGAGGATGTGGCAGAAGGTAGAATCTCCACTGAGTAGTATCCAATCTGTCTAGGGGGGCTGATGAAATGTGGATGGGTCTCCTGTGATACAATAATGAATAATTGTTATCAGGACTGATTGTGAGGGTTGGAAATGTAAAGGTAGACGTTTTGTAGCAAAAGGAGGGGAGTGATTAACTTTCCAGTGTAGGAGCAGAGGTCCCTGGGACCATCGAGGGAGAAGAGCGGAGAGCGGGACCCTACCCAGAGAAGCAGTGATGCCAGAGATGGAGGCAGAGACTATGAAGTGGAGAGATGGAGCAGCTGGGGACTTTAGATACACAGAGAGAGAGGGGCTATATGCTGACGACCAGAGGTCAGGCTTGTAGTGTATACCCTTGGTTGGTTGATGATGCATGGAGGGAATTGTAACCGTGGCAATGAAACGATATATGATAGGATGAATGTAAAACTAATGTTCTCCCATGTAAACTATCACATGATTCACAATAAAACATTAAAAAAATAAAGATGCTGCTGCTCACCAGGGATCTCGGAGGGGAGTATGATTAGGCTCCAGGTCTGACGGACACAAAGGTCCATAGTGGACAACACAAGTTCTCAAGGCTGGTGGCTGCAGGTTAGTATCACGGCCACTTAGCCAGCGATTCTGATGGAAGAGGTCCAGGTGGACCCCTGCCAGTGTCGTCATCCTAACTGCTCCTGTCCAGGTGCTTCTGACCACAACAGATACCACAGAGATACTAAGAGCTTGGCATGTATGTGGAGTCAGACAGACTGAGGTTCAAGTCCTGTGCTTGTTACTTGGTGATTATGTGGCCTTGAGGACACATTAACCTGAGACTCAGCTTCTTCATTTATAGAACTGGGGCTGTAACACAGGGCAGGGGGTGGGGGGTTTCAAAAAGATCCTGGAAAATTCCATGATCGTTTCCTTCCATTTTTCCATGAACTTTTTGAAGCCCCCTTATAGAACCTCTCTATATAAGGTTCCATGAGTTAGAATCAATTCATGACAATGGGTTTGGTTTGGGGGGCAGGGGGAGGGTTCTGTAGACCCTCCTGCATAGGGTTATTATGAGGAATGAATGAGATAAGCATGCAAAGCACTTAACATAGTACTGGGAACATGGAAAGTATCCTTTCCTTGCCCACTCTGGCCTGCAAGGGCCACCAGCACCCAGTGTCAGGTGTCAGCATAGGTACGGTATCCATTCACACAGCAGAGGCCCCACTCAGTCAGGCCTGGTGACTCCTGCCCCCTGCAGGTCAGCCCATGGCACAGCACGAGCCTCACGACCTTGGGTTATACCTTTGTCCTTAGAAACAGGAGACAGAAGACAACAAAACCAGGCCCCTGTGGAAAAGGCACACACTTTAACGACAGCCCATCTTGCTTTTGTGGAAGGAGGAGGGAAGGGAAGAGAGGCTGACAACAATTTGAAGCTTAAGGGTTGCAGGTATCTTTAGACCCAGTGCTTCAGTATTTAAGCTATTTGGGGCTGGGCAGGTGGGGTAGCAGTGCTAGAAACATGCTAGTGACCTTCAGCAGGAAAAAAGCAGCAGCTGAACCAGGGAGCTTCCTTAGGAAGAGAGGAGTGAAGCATATCATTTGCCTCCTTCCCCATCCATATGCACTCTAGTCCCAGCCCCTGAGCCTCAGAGAGCCACACTCTGGGTTCTGGAATGGAATAACAGGATCAGAGGGATGAGAAGGATAAACCTGTTGCTAATTAGTCCCGATTAGGAAGCTGGTCAGCCCTCGGGCCTGATCAGTTCAATCATCTGCATTCTGACTTGGATGACAGCCCAGTGCTAAGACTTGGCCAGGCAGGAGTAAAAAACACAGTCCTCATCTTAGGAACACAGAGTGTGATTTAATCTGTTGGTTCTCAAATCGTAAGAAAGCTGGGTGAAGAATGCAAAGTGCTTTGTGGGTGCTTCTGACCAATAGGAAACCCACTTATGGTGTCTTCCCAACAAACCAGCATGGTATGGCACAGACAGGTATGTTTGGAGACAGGACAACCACAATTGTCATCACAGCCTGCCATTTTCTTACTGTGTGATCTTTGGACAAGTCACTTCCCCTCTCGAGTCTCTTTCCTCATCTCTAAAATATCGCGGTGGTGATGCCAACTTCCACAGGTTGCTTTGAAGAGAAAAAGATAAGACACTCTGTTGATTATTTAGTGGGGGCTGTAGGCTGAGGCCTCAAGAGGCCTTATTGCTTTCCAAAACCAACTACCAGCAAGCACAGGCATCCTGGAGGACTCACCCGACCTAACTCGAAGCCACTCCTATCACCTGTAACGATGTTAACCAAAGATGGCCTTTGCTTTCCTTTCACTAAGCCCCGGAGGAGGAAAGGTGATAGGAGCTTCTAGACCTTTCAGAGAGAAGTCAGGACAGACTTGACCAGGGAAGGAGTAAAATGCACAGTCCTCATCTTAAGAACACAGATAGAATATGATTTAATCTGTTGGTTCTCAAATCATAGTCTCTCCTCTTCATCATGGTCTTTTCCCTCTGTCTAAACCACAGGAACTAGAAAACCTCTGAAGTCCACAGGTTGGAAAGGCCATTTACTCATTCAATGCTCAACATGCTATGTGCAGAGCAGTCTAGGTACTGGGCCTAAATTTGCCAAGCCAAAGAAGATGCCTCTATAGCTAGGAAAAGGGGAAAGATAGAATTGAGAGGTAAGTTTTATCAGCATTTGCCCCCTCTGCAAGAAGTGATTCTTCCCAAGTTTAGGGTAATTAGCAGAAAGCCTTGTCTTTAATTTTTCAAGACCAAAGCCAAGAGCTGTCTCAGACCAGGCCTATTCTGGGTTAATTTTGATACTCCATCTTGTCTGTAGACAGTTGGGTGGTATGTCCTTGACTGGGCACAAAAAAGGAAGTAGGAAAGACCCTCTAGCATTCAGCTCCTTCCTTGAGAGGCATCATTCAGGCAATAACGCTAATAATGATGATGATAATGAAAGATAATCTTTACCCAGCACCAGCTTGGAAGTAGGCATTTGATAGACACCTTTCATCTTGTGTAAGCTTCCCTTGAACTCTACAAGGTAGTTTTGTCAAGCGTACTTCTGGATGAGTACTCTGAGCCTGAAAGTCAGAGATGGGAAGTAACAGGAACCTGCAACTGGAACGTGTCCCAACCTCTCATTCTTTGCCTCCACCTAAAAGCCATGCTGACTCCTTGAAAGTAGCGAGGAAGCTCTGCAAGGTCATGGGAAGAGTCTGAATTCCTGTTCATCCTAATGTGGTATTATATCTGGGCACCATCAGTGTCTCAGTGAACCTTGGAGCTCCCTAGCTCAATGGAAAACAGGAAGGAGGAGGTCCAACACAACCCTTGACAGTTAATAACAACAGCAATGATACTAACTCCCACTGATAGAGTCATGTACTCTGGCCAAACTCTTCACATATCTCCAGATCCCATTTAATCCCTCCCAGATCCCATGGAGGTACTGTGATTACCCTGCTCTGTAGACTTAAAAGCAACCACAAAGGCTTAATGAGATTAAGCTGTTGTTGTTGTATGCCATCAAATAGATTTTTGACTCACAAAGACCTAAAGGTCAAGAGATGGAGCTTGTGAAACATGGAAAATATACCTCCCCAGGGCTTGATCTGGAGCTAAGCAGATGTTATCTGAAAGTTTCTGTCCTTGGAGCCCCATTTCCTGTCTGTTGGTTCCAGCCCATTCTTTAAGGACAGAGACTTCAATGCAGAGAGGAGGGAAGGAGAGACTAATTTCTCTGTGTCATTGAGAAATTAGCTTGGATGGAAAAGTCCCAGCCCAGGTTGTATTGTGGTAGCTGTTGTTTAAACAGATCCCTTGGAGAGTAACCACAGGAAGGCCAATGAGTGTCCTGGGCTTTAAAGAAAGCGCCTGGAGTCCCAGAGGCAGGCAGTAAATATTTGATGGGGCCTTTAGCTCCTCCTGACTCAGGTAACCCTGGTGACATTTCAGAACACTGGGCTGGAGTGTAGTCTTCCTTCTAGGACGGAGAAAGCAGAAGGGGGAACAAGAGCATGTAGCTGGAACGCTCTGAGCTCAGAAAGGGCCTGTGCAGGCAAATCCTACAAGATGATAAAGCAGGAGCTCTTTGTGTTCCAGGAGCCAACTTTCAAAGCCAGCAAACTAAAGGACCACCAAGTGTGTGATTCTGGGCCCTTACCTAGATTTCCTACCTGCTGCTAGGGTAGGAGCTCCAAAACGGCCAGGACCCTGGCTGACTTGTCCACTGTTGTCTCCCTAAAAACCAAACCAAACTTCATGCTGTCAAGTCAATTCTCACGCATTGGTCAGAGCAGAACTGCCCCATACCAGAAGAAAGATGAGGTTTTCTGGTTCTGCAAGGATTTACAACCTCAGAAACCATATACTGGGTGGCTTTGAGTCAGAAGTGACTTGACAGCACTTAACAACCAGAATCTTTACAGAAGCAGACTGCCACATCTTTCTCGTGCAGAGCAGCTGGAGGGTTTGAACCAGTAACCTTTCAGTTAGCACTTGAGTACTCAACCAGTGCTCTACCAGAGCTCCTCTGTTGTCTTCCTGTTGTTGTTAGGCACCATCGAGTCTATTCCAATTCATACAGATCTTATGTACAATGGACTGAAACACCCCGGGTCCTGCACCATTCTCACACTCACTGCTAGCTCTGAGTCCTCTGTTGTTACCACTTCATCAGTCTCTGTTGTTGGGTGCAGTCAAGTTGGTTCCGACTCACAGTGACCCTGTGCACAACAGAACGAAACACTGGTCCTGTGCCATCCTCACAACGGTTTGCTACATTACTGCTACCACTATACCATTCCATCTTGTTGGGTGAGGTTTTCCTCTAATCCCCAGTGCCTAGTAAATGCCTGGTGCAAAGCTGCACTCAAGACATATTTGAACATTGAATGAATAAATGTCACTGAGTCATTCTGACCTAACAGTCCCACACCCCCCTCTTCCATAGTACCAAGGCTTCCAAGTGGTCCTTTCCAGGTTCGCCCCTGCTGAGAATTGACCTTTCCACCCTAAAGTACTGAAACAGAATCTACATGTTACCAAGATCCCCAAGTGATTCTTCTACTTGGGTTGGCAAGGCAAATTCTCAGCTGGGGGGTCAACCCAGACTGATCTGGTTTTCAAAGCCCTGACTCTGAGTCTATACATCCGCCACTGCAGTCAACTTCTTCCTCAACCCATCGCTGCACTCTCGCAGCGCGGCCTCCAAATAAATCCCTGTTCCGAGAACTGTTTCCAGCTCACTTGGCTAATGAGGGCTCCCGGCAGGAGCACAACCACACACAGCAGCACAGCAACCCAAATCCATGTGCATCTGCCTTCATGTCAGACCTCTGCCGGCACCAGCCGCTGTGAAGTAGTATTTTGAAAAGGAATGTGCAGATCTAAAGCAAACAACACACACAAAGGACTCCTTGGGATTTGGATCCAGCCTGACTAAGCCAGGAGTTTGAAACAGCTTCCTTACACACTCAGACCCCTCCCCCCCTACACTCCCTGTTTCCCCCTTCCCCCACTGTGCAAACACTCCAGTCAGCCCTCTGCATTACACCCTCCTTGGCTGCCGCAGAAATGTCTCACTGCTGCACCAATGAGTTTGCCTTGCCTACGGACTCAGGACGTGAGGAGAACCTGGCGTCTGTCTCTCAGGACTGCACAGGTTCCTTTCAGCTGAGCCTCTCTGCCCAGCAGCAAGTCCTCACACCTGAGAGCTGGATTATGCCTATGAGGCAATTTCTAAAGGCCTGAGACCACAAGGGAAAGGTTGGGGGGACAGAGGGCATACTGGGATCCCAATGACTTTTCTAGCCCCAGAATGCACACTGATCCAGGCTAGGTACCTCGGAGTGCGTCTCCATATCTTGTAACTAAAAACACTTCTCAACGGAGGTACCAACCTCCTTAGAACACCCCCAAAGTGCCAGTCTGAACCAGTACTCAGCGTCTCCCTGCCAGCCCTGGAGTCTCTTTCATCACTTCCTCGAGTCTCCTCCTAGCTCTCCTAACTTGCTCATTGCCATGCCTCTTTTCCCAGGTCTCTGAGGGTCCCTCATCCCCAAGCAAGTCTGTGTGCTCTGAGGTCCCCTTTTTTGACTCCCCAACTCCACACCCTGGTCTCTTAAGTCACTTGCTGGCAGTCATGGTCAGCCAGAGAAGTGGATTCAGCATCACTTGTTTGGAGCGACCCTCCTTGTGCTGAGCAAGTGAGCAGTGAGGGTGGGCGGTGACGGTGGCCAGTGGCCAGTGGCCAGAGCTGGTGGTCCCAACTGGTATGAGGCAGCAAGGCGGCGGTACCCAAAAGAGGACCAGAGCGTGGACAGCGCACAGGGTGCTGAATCCGGCGCAAGGGCAAAGGAATGCCGGCAGGGGCACCGAGCCAGGGAAGACTTGGGGAGCAGTGGTGTGACCCGAGAGTCTGCAAGCAGGGGGAGAAAGGCGAGGGGCACGAAGTGGTTGCAGGGTCCCGAGCACCTTTCCCGGGAGCGCGGGTGGAAGGTGCGGCCCTTACCTGGCCGAAGGCGGAGCTGAGCATGGGGCGCAGCTGGTGGAGGAACGGGTCCGCCTCCGACCCGGTGGCTGGAGCAGAGTCCCCGCGGCCCCGGGCTCGCAGAGAGCCCCGGAGGCCGAGCGCCGGGGACAATCCCCGTTCCTCCCCATCCCGCCCGCGGGCCGGTGGCAGCGGCGACAGCGGAGCAGGTCGGGGTGCCACGGCCGGCAGTGTCTCCCGGGGCCTGCCGCGCTCCGTGGGGAGCCCGCGCCGGTTCCCCCGCACGCCCTCCTCTCGCGGTACTGGCCGGCACAGGGGCCTCCGAGAACTGGGGTCCCCGGGAGGTGGCGGCGTGCCGGGACCAGCACCGTGCAGTCGGCGGCCGGGCGGCCCGGGCTCCCGGGCAGAGCCGTGGCGGGGAGCCCGACTGCCCCCGCTCCCCGACACCGCCTTCAGCAGCGACGTCTTGGACTCGCTCTTGGCGATGTGCGAGCTCATCGCGGCGGGGCCGGCGCTCGCATGGCCCGGCGGGGGCGGCACAGGGCCCCCAGCGGGCAGAGAGCTGGGCGCCCGGCGGGAGCCAAGCCCGAGGACGCGCTGGAGGCGGGCGCCGTCCCCCGGCCGCTTAAATGCGGCCCCGTCGCCGCCACCCATGTGACAGCGCAGCCTCTGCACCCGGAGCCCAGAGCTCCCTGGCGTCTGGCGGTGCGGATCTGGGGTGGGGGGGTGGTGTTCGCGGGCTGCCCCAAGAGCCCACCCCCAGCTCCCCAGCGGCCCAGGTAGCGCTGTGCCCCGCCCCTTGCCCCGCCCCGCGCGCGCTCGGGGAGCCCCGCTTCCGGGTGGCTCCAGGCAACTCAGGGGGGCGCTTCAGTTCCAAGCCCAACACGCCTGGAAAGGGGCTCGGTGAAGCAAGCACCCCAAAGAGGCCAAAACCCTGGTGGCGCTGGCGGTACCCTATTTCAGGCCTGGAGATACCCATGGTGCTCTGGGACTGCTCACTCCACAGTGTGTATTGTTGTTGTTAAGTGCTGTCAAGTCGGTTCCGACTCATAGAGACCCTGTATAAGGTTCCTGGGGAGCAGATGGTGGGGTTGAACCACCGATCTTGTGGTTAACAGTCCAGTGCTGTTCCTGCAGCACCACACCAGGACCCCCTCCAGGCGATATAATCTTGAAATTAATAGAGAGGTGAAGGGAACCCAAGGAAGAGGAAAGCCCTCAGTCACCACTGTGGAGAACACTAAGGCCAGAATGACGCACTGCTAGTAAAAAAGGAGCCACGCTCTGGTGCTCCATCCAATCCAGGTACCATGGGGGCAGTGAGCAACTAGGGTAACCCTGTATCCCTCAGAATGGGGTAGGATGACGCTGGTATGCCACGGAATGGAACTAGGATGACCTGGTAAATCACCACAGAATTCCCTGGAAGCTAGGTGACTAGACTGGGCATTCGTAGCCTGCTGATGATCAAGTCTCAGGCAGGACCCATTTGTTGCCCCTCCAGGTCTTTTCCCCCTCTCCCCTTGGTGCCTTTCTAGCCACTGGAGAAATCCTGGCTCTTAGCAGCCAGTGAGTCACACAGGCCCCCTCCCATCTGTATGACTTGAGCAAGTGCCATCTCCTCACTGAATCTAATTTTCCTCTTCTGTAAAACGCATATGACAATCCTAACTAACTTCTTGGTAGCCAACTTCAGATGACCTTCCGCTCACAGGAGGCCCAGCCCAGTGCTTAGCATCGGGCGCACATGCAGTTCAGCTACTTGCCTTGCCACTCACGAGGTCCCACCTACCACTCTTATTCAGTTACAGAATGCTTGAAAGTGTAATGGTTACGAGATGGGCTGCCAACCTCAAGGTCACCGTTCGAAACTACCAGCGGTTCCGCGGGAGAAAGACGAGGCGTTCTGCTCCCGTAAAGATTTACAGCTTTGGAAACCCTGTGCAGGGTCACTATGAGTCCGAACTGACTCTATGGTACTTACCAACCAACAGTGGGAGTATGTAAGGAGCTCTGGTAGCGTAGTAGTTACGAATTGGGCTGCGAACCTTAAGGTCAGCAGTTCAAAACTACCAGCTGTTCTGCAGGAGAAAGATGAGTCTTTCTGCTCCTGTAAAGATTGACAACCTCAGAAACCCTGTATAGGGTCGCTTTGAGTTGGGGCTGGCAAATAACCACTACCACCACCAGTGGGAGTACGTGAGTGTGTGTGTATATGTGTGTGTACACCTTCCAGGTTCTCCCTGTTCTGGTGTCTGGTTTTAGTGCTATCCATGCATGAAAACAGGATACAGTCTGGCTCCCTTTTAGCCTCATCTGAAGCACAGCCAGACAGATGTTTAACCCGCTGCACTTCACTCATGTTAGGGGTTCACCCTTCTCTGCACCGTCTGCTGCTTTCTCTTACTTAAACACAAACAAGAGATTAAGACAAACCGGCTGCCAGGGAACACAACTGACCAGCAGTGAAAGGGAACATAGGAAGTTTAGTAAGCTGTTCCCTAGTTTACCCAATGCAAGGGACTGAAGTACCCTGTGGAGGCCCCTGAGGCTCCGGTGCTGATGCAGACAGGCTCAAACCACGAGGCTCTGAAGGTTTGCAGCGATGTTCACTAGAACACACAGGCTGTAAAGAGACCACCGTCTTGGACTCTGGAGTTAATCACTGTCCTACTTGCTCTGCCCCAACAACACCAAAGTTTGACTGGATTGAACAACAAATGTACATTCAGGATGATTCACAAGAGGTGACTGATGCACCATGTCAGAATCCCTCAGGAGTGGAGCAGACGCAGTGGGCTGATGGACAGTCTGACTCCATACTGGGTGATCACTCTTGGTTGTCATTTGGAAACTCCATAAGTATCCTTGGACAAGACCTTGCTCACCAACTGGTTTCTGAAAAACGGAGGAATGTGATTACATCAGTTGTGACCATCAAAGAAAAGAATTCAGAATGATGTGCCTGGAGCAAATAGATTACAAACAAAACAAAACAACAAAAAACTTTATTTGATTTAATATTCAACCTGGATAGATCCCAGGGTTTCATTTCATTTGTAAAATGTACTGATTTGGGCCAATCATTAAACATCTATAGGGCCAGGCACTAGATTAGGCACCTGAGAAACAAAGATTTGATCACTATTTACCGAGTACCTGTTATTTGTAAGGCACTATTATGATAAGCACTGGACTGTGAACCACAAGGTCTGCAGTTTGAACCCCCCAGCTGCTCTGTGGGAGGAAGATGAGACTCTCTGCTCCCCAAAAGATTTAAAAGTCTTGGAAACCCTATACAGGGTCACTCTAAGTCGGAACCAACTCCAAGGCACTTAACAACAACAACAACAACATTCTAAGTACAAGGAACCCTGGGAGCACTGTAGTTTGGGTGCTAAGCTGCTAGCTATAAGGTCAGAGGTTCACCAGTAGGAGAAAGATGAAGTGGTTGGTTCTCTTAAAGATGTTCATAGCCTCAGAAACAGCTTCCAGGGTCAATGTGAGTCCGAATCAACTCAGTAGTAGTGGCTTTGGGGGTTTTTTTGTTCTGTGTATTGAGCCCTGGTAATAGAACGGCCTAAGCATTGAGCTGCTAACTACAAGGTCAGCAGTTCAAGCCTAGAGACTTCATGTGGGCAAAGAAAAAAGAAAATGGTGGCAAGTTAGCATTGGTGGTATTCAGTGCAATGAAGACAGTAGGGTGTAAAGGAGGTTAATGCTTCAGAGAAGGCCTGTCTGAGGGGTGACATGTGAGGAGACTGAAGTGAAGGGAAGCTAAGATCTGGAGGAAGAGCTTTCCTGGCAGTGGGAGGCAGCTCAAAGTCCTGAGAGGGAGCAACCTGACATGTTCAAGGAGAAGCAAGGTGTTAGGGATTGAATTGTGTCCCCAACAAATGTGTAGTAAACCCCATACCTGCAATCATAATCCCATTTGGGAATAGGGTTTCTTGGTGATGCTAATGAGACAGTATTAGTGTAGGTGCTTCTTAAGTCTATATCTTTTGAGATAAACAAGGAGCAGATTAAGCAAGGAAGAAAAGCAGCGGAGATGGAGAAGAGCTCTGTCAAGCCATATGAAGGTCACCTAGGAGCAGAAACTGAAGAGACAGGCCTTTCCTTCAAGACCCACAGAAAGAGGAAGCTTGCTCCCAGAGCCAGCACCTTGAATTCACATTTCTAGCCTGCAAATATAAACTGCAAAAATAAATTTTGTTTATTAAGTCAGACATGACTCAATGGCACTGGGTCTGGTATTTTTTGGTTTGTTTGTGGTATTTCTCTGATAGCTGCTGTTGTTGTAAAGTACTATTAAATAATACTAGGTAAGTCACTCAGGCACAAGGAGACAAGTGGGCCGGGCATGAGCAAGAGGAAGAGAGATAGAGATGAGGTTGAGAGGAAGGCAGAGGCTCCGTCATCTAGGGCTTGGGAACTTTTCCTAAGTGCAAAGAAGCCATTAGCTGGTTTGAGGAAAGGCACATGATTGTTTATACTGTTGAAGAATGATTGGTGGCTTTGTAGCAAGTCGGCTGGCTGTTGGGTGGCAAGTGTGCTATCTGGAGCCAGTCATGTTCTATTCCATGGGACAGATGAGAAATATTAGTGGCTTGAGCTGGAGTGATAATGGCGGAGGTGGTAAGAGGTACTCAGCTTTGGGAGATGTTTAAAGAATACTAAGATTCAATCCCTGCTCTCAAAGAACTGATACAAGAAGGAGAGAAAACCAACTATAATATAATGAGAAACAAGTAAGAAGAGAATTACAAGACAGGTTCCATGAGAGCACCAAAGAACCACCTTTGCTTGGTGGAGCAGAAGGTGTTAGACAAGGTGACACCTAAGCTATACTTTAAAGGATCTATGAAATTCCACCAGATGAGTAAGTAGAGTGAAAAGAAGGTTATTCAAGGCAAGGAAACAGCTGAGTGATGGTTTGGGAGGGTGAACTTGCATGGTGTGTGGAAGAATAAATCATAGGATGGGGAGGGAAGTTGAGAGCTGTGAGACGTACTTGGAAAAATGGACTAGACTGTAAAGGATCTTGAATGTGATTTTCATAAGTTTGTACTTTATTCTACAGACAAGGAAGAATCTTAAGATGGTTTTATGAGTGTGTATAGGGTCTAAGTAGAACTGTATATATTTTTAGAGAAAACTGATGCATCATGGGAGTGAATTAGAAAAAAAAGACACTTGAAGGTAAGACGACTAGTTAGGAATTCGGGTTCTTTCATTGAACCAACCTTATTGAAGGCCTACCATGTGCTAGGCATTGGAAACAGAGGAGTAAATAAGCCACGTGCTGT
This sequence comes from Chrysochloris asiatica, assembly GCF_000296735.1. NCBI lineage: Eukaryota > Metazoa > Chordata > Mammalia > Afrosoricida > Chrysochloridae > Chrysochloris > Chrysochloris asiatica. Next base: position 6,602,338 of record NW_006408596.1, read on the forward strand.
GCCTTCCTGCAGAGATGAAGTCTGGTGAGGAGGTAATAAGGGCTAAATGTAGAGGCTGAGTCAGAAGCAGAAAATATTTCAGAAATACCATCATTATGACATGGAAAATCTTGCATGTAGAAAACGAGGGTGGCTTGCCTCACTGATTGTGAAGTACAGTGGAAATTATAGTAACTACAATGAGCCTGCATGCTACAATGAGTTAAGTGTTGGGACACTAACTGCCAGATTGCTGGTTCAAACCCACTAGCTGCTCCATGGCAGAAAGACGAGGCTGCTTGCTCCCAGAAAACGTTACAATGTCAGAATGCTGTGGAGCAGTTCTCCTCTGTCCTACAGGGTCACTGTGGGTCAGAAGTGACTCAATGCAGAGGACTCATAGTGCCTACAAAGTACCCTACCCTGGAGCAATCATTTCAAAACAATCCTTTGAGATTGTTATGCCTTTATAGCTTTAAAAGCATTTTCACGTAAAAAGTCTCTTTGCCGCTTCAGTATAAAAAATTTTCACTATGAAGTAATTGCAAGCTGTGGTATTATTGGAGTCCTGTTGTGGTGCTGTAAGATAAGCACTGGACTGCTAATCTAGAAAACCCAGCAGTTCCTTGAGAAACCTATGCAGGGTTGTTAGGAGTCTGAACCAACTCCATGGAACTTAATAGCGTAGTGGTTACGAATCGGGCTGCGAACCTAAAGGTCAGCGGTTCGAAACTACCAGCTGCTCCGCGGGAGAAAGATGAGGCTTTCTACTCCCGTAAGGATTTACACCCTCGGAAACCCTGTA